>NW_017731393.1:571841-573474 GCF_001890085.2 Hipposideros armiger
GGCCGCATCACACCAGCAGGGACTTGACCAGGCCACAGTGAAACTTCCGAACGTGGCGGTAGAGGTCCCCGGACTGCGTGAAGCGGCGCTCGCACCAGCGGCAGGCGTGGGGCTTCTCGCGGGTGTGCACCACGGCGTGGCGGCTCAGGTTGTGCGAGTACTGGAAGCTCTTGCCGCACTGCGCACACGTGTAAGGCTTCTCGCCCGAGTGCGTGCGCTCGTGGCGCTTCAGCGTGTACGCGCAGGAGAAGGTCTTTCCGCAGAGCGGGCAGGTGGGCACGGTGCAGTCGGGCGAGAGCTGGGCCCGCGCGACGTCCCGCTCCCGGAAGTGGGCGCTGAGGTGCAGCTGCAGCTCGCGGGCGCTGGGGAACAGCTTGCAGCACAGCGGGCACGTGCAGAGGTGCCCGCCGGGGCCCAGCTCGTCGTCGTCGTCGTCGCTCGCCCCTGGCTCCGCATCCAGCTCCGGCTCCTGGCTGCCCACCCCGCCGACTGGCAGTGGCTCCAAGCCCCCTGCCAGGCGCTTGGCTGTAGGGACGCAGGGTGGCTTCAGGGGGCTGCGGGGGCTCAGAGGGCCCACGCTGTCCTGTTGGGACAGGGAGTCACGTTCGTCCTTTACTAGCCGTGGGGCCCCTTGCTGCGTCTGACCGCAGGGGCCCGTCTCGATGACAAAGCGTGGGCGGACCGGCTCCCGCCTCCGGCCAGGCTTCAGCGACAGGTCCAGAGCCCGGTCCGACTCTCCTGGGGCCTGCCAGGGAGGAGGCCCCAGCACTCGTGGCGGGAAGGCGGCCTTGCCCCCAGCCCCGGCAAGCCTGGCCTCCTGGGGCGCTGGGCAGAGCTCAGGGGTCCAGGCGGGCTGGGGGCACAGGAGCTGGCCCGGCGGCTCGGCCCCGGGGGCGGGCGTCTCCGGGCGCGGCGCGTGGTCCTCCCTGAGCCTGCCCTTGCAGACCTTGACAATGTCGTACATGTGCAGGTAGCTGGCGGCGGCCAGGACGTCCTCGACGGGCAGGCTGCGCAGGTCCAGGCGGCCCTCGTACATGAAGTCCAGCAGACGGCCAAAGGCGGGCGCCGTGACGATGTCGCCGTTCAGCCGCACCGTGTCGCGGCTGCCCGAGGGCCGGTCCCTGTAGAAGAGATGGAAGTAGACGCTGCACGCGGCCAGCACGGCGCGGTGGGCCGGGAAGCGCGCGTCGCCCACCAGCACGGTGCAGTCGCACAGGAAGCCGAGCTCGCGCTGCCGCCTCAGGCGGCCCAGCAGCCGCCCGCCGTGCTCCGGGAACTCCATGTCGCCGCCGGCATCACCTGGGCACAAACGGACGCCAGTGAGCACGCCTGGAGACGCCGTGGCCGCCGCGGCCCCGGCCGCCCGCCCGACGCGCGCTTCCCGGGGCTGGCGGCGCGGGGATTGGGGCGCCGGACGCCGCGCGTAACCCTCCGCCCGGAGCCGCCCTGGGCACCTGCCCCGAGCAGGAAAAACTCGATCGAAAGTAAACAGAAGCCGCTCCGCCGCGGGGGCGGGTCCCCGGGCGCGGGCGGAGGGGGCCCGAGCCGCGCGAACCTGCGCGCGTACCCGCCTGGGGCTCCCCTCCCCGCCCCGGCGCCCCCGAACTTCACTCTGGGGCGGCCGGCCGCCCCG
>NW_017731393.1:575374-580688 GCF_001890085.2 Hipposideros armiger
AAGGGGAACAGACAAGTTGCTGTCCTTTTGTTCTTCAGTCTAGTTGTGGAGGACGTCGCTTCACTGGCCCACGTTGGTATTGTGATCATTGTGCTTTTCCCGGCTGAGGCACATCGGTCGCTGGCCACCGGACTGCTGCTCATAACAGCTCACGAAAGCGCACGCGGCAGCCCAGCTCCACGTTGAGCTGTTGTTCACCATCTTACCTGTAGAGGGCACAGCATTACTGGCCCTCATGTGGGATCCGAACCAGGACCCTGCTGCTCAGAGCTGTCATCCCAAGCCAACTCTTAACCAACGCGCCATTCTGCCAGCCAGGCGAGGCACATTCTTACACTAAAAAATTATTTCTTGTTTGTCTGAAATTCAAATTTGACTGGACATCTTGCATTTTTATTTCCTAAATTCAGCAACTGCAGCTTGGAACCCTGGACTCACACTGCACGTGGCCATTGAGACCATCCTGGCTCCCATGGCCCATCTGTCTGGGGACCCTCCCTGAGGAGGGCCACACCCCTGCCTCCAAGCCCTCACCCTGCAGGGGGAACTGAATTCAAATGAGGTCCCTGGGGGCCCATATGGTACCAGCCCCTGGGTCTGGTGGGCTTCAGAGCCCTGCCCCGCCCCCTCCCAACCTTGGTAATGACACTTAACCTCCTTGAACCTTAATATCCTCATCTGCAAAATGAGAAGAGTGACCGCAGGGCCTGGCACAGGTGAAAACCCAGGCCATTCACTGGTCACTCAAGCCCCTCCCCAGAGAGCCTTCCCCCGCCCCCTCCTATTCCTATCTGTTCCAGCAGGCACCCCAGAGTGGTCTTTTCTGACCACCCAGCTAAACCCCCCTCAAGGCCATAGTCTCCTTTCACAGCCTTAGCCTGTTTCACAGCCCGGCCAAGGTGATGTGACCATACACCATTCCTGCCACCAGGGGGGTTTCAGTAAGTGTCTAGAGGGAGTGAGTGGCTCCTGAGGACGTCCTCAAGAGTGCCACCATCCAATTCCGATGGCTGCCTGGTGCCCAGCTGTGCCCCCAGGCTTGGCCCCTGAGCCGGCGCAGGCAGGGAGGGCAGGCTGGCCCGGCTGGGGCTCTGGGTGGAGTGAGGCCCTGGGGTGGGCAGAGCACCCTGCCTGGCTGGTGACAAAGCGCTCCTTGGGCACCTGACACAGGTTGTGGGGCACGGACAGGGGCCGAAACAGGCGAGGACACTGCTAGCGAGAGTCTGGGGCTGGGCCTGGGAGGCCAGCCCAGGTAGGGATGGGCTAGAGGAGGAGGAACATCCCTGGGGGAGGAGACAGTGGGAAAGAGGCTCTCTGTGCCTCTCTACTCAGGGTCTGAGTTAGTCCTCCTGTCCTGCCCCATCCCAAGGAGGGACTGTCCCAGGAAGCCCCAGAACGGCACTCCGGAGCTGGCCACTGCATGGCCCTGCCCTCGGGTCCCCTATCTGGCCCAGCAAGGTCTCAGGCACAGGGATGACAGGAGGTGTGGCAGTGGTGCGGGCAGAGCCTCCCTGGATGCAGCCAGCTAGGCAGCCATCTGGCCTGGGAGCTGTCTTGAGGCCCCGCCCTGCAGCTGCTGCCCAGACTAGGCAGCCGGGGGCACTAGCCCAGGAGTCTTGCCCGATGGCCGGCAGCTGCAGAAGGTGACAGGACTGGAGGCCCCTGCACTCAGGAAGGGGGCAGGCAGCTGCCCTCCCCGAGGCCAGTGCAGCAGTTTTTGTTGGAAACATCTGGCGGAGGGGCTCCCCAGAGGTTCCAGCAGCGACCAGGGCTGGCCAGCAGGGTTCGTGCTCTCCTTGCCATGCTGTCTGGGGGACGGGAGGGGCGTGTTCTTGGGGAGAGGGTTTCTGCGTTCCCTCCTGGAGGCCAGTGGAGGAGGGGGCTGGCCCTGCCCACAGGGATACCCGGCACAGGGCAGGCTCACACAGAGGCCAAGACAGGACTGGGTGCTGCACAGACAGGGTGGGTGCGGGGCTCACAGCAGGTCCCGGGTACCCACCATGCACCAGAGCTTCAAGTGGAGCAGGCAGAGAGGCCCCCTGGAGATGGGAGGTTTTGGACCACCTCAGCGCAGCCTCCTGGCCAAGATACTGGCCCCCTGCTGCCGGTCGGCAGGCCCGAGAGCCGCCTGGGGTATTGCCATGTCTTCCATGAGAAGGCACCCTCCTGGCCCCCCAATCGCCACTCACTGTCACCTCCCCATTCTCCTCCCATCCTCTGCCTTCTCCAAAGCATTGCTGGGTCCTGGATGGAGCGCGGTTATGGAAACCCCTCCTGGGAGAGCAGCGGGTAGGTGGGACAGTCCCAGAGGAGGCCCCAGGCGCCCACAGGGAGGATGTGTGAGGTGAGCCAATCTCGGACATCTGGAGGTGACCCTCAGGTCAGGCGTCTGGCCCAAGCAGCGCAGACTGGCTGGGCCTCTAACTTGGCTTCTGGAGGCAGGGCCCTGCCTGGGGGTACACAGTAAAAACTGAGACAGCTGTGCTGAGGTGGGGTGGGGACAGAAGGGCCAAGGGGAGAGGCCAGGAACTGGGAGTCTCCTCCCTGAGGAGTGAGTATCCCCTGAGCAGGACCTTCTCGAGGAGCACCCTTCTCTCAGTCAGCCTGGGAGGCTGGGACAGAGCCCCAGTTTCCACTGCAGACGCTGTCCTGGGGGTTCAGCTGGGCTGCACCTGCTTCTGACCCAGAATAAATTGTCTACACACCCCAGGCTGAACTCTGACCCTGGATGAAGAACAAAAATGTCCCCCCCCCCAAAAAAAAATACATACCGACCCAGGAAGATAGCTCACAGCGGTCTTCTTTTTGCAAAAGGATTACTATCAACTAGGAGGCCTCAGGGCTGGGGGGAGGGGCAACCATAGGAGAAACTTGAGGCTCCAGTGGAGGGCCAGGGCCAGGGAGGGCTCCCGCGTGGGGCCTAGTCTGCAGTATCCTGGGAATCTGTAGGAGGAGGGGGCTAGAGTCCCTTTGCCCCTGGTCCCTCAGCTGCCCCCCAGTAGGCTGTAGGTGCCCAGAGCCCATTGAGACAACAGGGAGGGAGGGGCCTGGGCCGCCTCTGCTGTCAAAACCCTGCGTTTGAGCCTGCACCCAACCCTGCTCCCGCTCTGGGTGTCTGTTCCCAGCGCAGAGAGGGTACCCCAGGCCAGGTGGATGCCCCGCCACTGGCTCTTGTGCCCTCTTCTCCATCTGTCACCGTGGGAAGGAGTCCCCATCCACTTTGTAGCTGCCACGTGTCAGCATCTTCCTCCTGGGGGAGGGGAGGTTTCTAGAAGCCCCCTGCCAAGGAGGGAGGGCTCAGCACCCTTGTTCCTCCAGGGCTGGGCCTTCAGCACGCAGACCGGTGACCCCATGGTTTTCCCTCTCCTGTCCCAGCGTTCCGGGCCCACCTCCCGCACCGGTGGGGCAGGGGCCTCTAGTGGGGTCTTGCAGGACCATCTTGGCCGCTCTCTCCCTGGCCCCGGCAGGGTGCTGCCCACTTGGGGCGCGTTCTGATCTCCAACTAACCTACAGCCCCCCCCCCACCCCACGGAGGCAGAAGCCCGGCTTCGCCCCGTCGCCGCAGAGCGAGGCCGACAAGTGCGGCTCACCGGACAGACCGGGAAACCGAGGCCAGCGAGGGCGCGGCCGGGGGCTGGCGGAGCGGCGGGCGCGGGGCCGGCGGGCCCAACCCCGGCCCCCGCCCTCCGGCCCGGNCGGGCAGCGCGCCCCGGCGGGGAGGGCGCGGGGACCGGAGGGCGCCGGGCGGGGCGCGCTCCAACTTGGCCGGCCCGGCACCGCCCGCCGCTCGCCCCGCCCCGGAGAGAGCGAAACTCCGGGCGGGGGCTGGAGGGGGCGGGCCGAGGCGACTTCCCGGAGCGGCGGAGCCGCTGAGGTCACCCTCGCCGCCCCTTCCCTGTCCGCCCCGCCCGACCCGGCCCCGCGCGCGGCCAGCTGGGGCGCTGGGATGGGAGGGGATGCAGGGCGCGGCGGGAGGGGGGCTCTCTCGCGATACGAGCCGCCTCCGTCTCGGTGTCTTCCCCCATGGGGTCCCAACTGCGCCCGTCTGCTAAGGGACCCCTTCCGAGGACCAGCATCCGGGGGCGCAGCCGGAACCCCGGCCTCCTGCCACTTCCCGCGGCGCCGGCTCTGGGATGGAGGAGGGGGGGGTCGTACATTTGGAAAAGATGACACCCTCTTTTCTTTGAAAGCCAGTTTTTAAATTTAAGTTAATATAGCTGGGACCGTCTTCCAAACACTCAAGCCGGATCTCGACCTTGGAGTCCAGAACAGGGGACTCCCACCCTCTCAACGGAACCTCGCTCAGCGTTTGGGTGGGGAGCTGTGTGTCTGGGAGCCTAGAGGACAGGGCATGTCCCCGGAGACATGTCGCTATGATGGAGAGAAGCCAAGCCAAGCGGCTCCAGAACCCAGAGCAGGCAGGAAAGTGCTCTGGGAGAAAAAGGCATGTGGAGGGGTCGGGCTGGTATTCCGGATGCAGGTATTTCAGATGCAAAAGCATCAAAGGTGTGAGGGGACACCTCGTCCTGCTGCGAGAAGGAACTAGCCTGAGAGAAATAGAGACATTATTTTGGAGCGGTTGCCCCTTACCCCCCAGGGGCCGTGGAGCCTTTTCCCAGGGCCATGACCTAAGCGGGCTGCCCTTGCGCGAGCAGCACTGAAGCTCTGCAGACGACTGCCGAACCACGGCTCGGCTCAGCTTCGCAACAACCCCCTTAGTTAGATGCTAGAATTATCACACCATTTGGGTAGGGGACGTTAGGTAAGGTGCCTGAGGCCGCAGTGCCGGCCGCCACCCTGCAGGCAGCAAGTCGCTGAACCAAAGTTCGAATTCTGCAGTCTCCTGAATTGCTAGCATACTGCCCAGCAGCTCCTAGATAGAGGGTGAGCAGGGGAGGAGGAACCCCAGCCAAGAGTGGGGGTAGAAAAGAGGCCTTGACTAGGGGTGCGGGAGGGGCTGGCTCACAAGGGTCGGGAACCCAGCCAGCCAGGTATCAGTGGGCAGAGGGAGCAGGGAGCCTCCCAGCCGTTCTTGATACTCCAGAGAAGGGCAAGCCCTCCACGAGAACAGGGCCCGGTTCAACGCCTCGGGGTGGGTGGGGGAGGCCGGAGGTGCCTCTGGCGGTTCTGGGGCCACCACAATTAGATCTACAGTCTGTGGGAAGGAGAGGCACATTCTTTTTTTTTCCTTTTTTTAAAAAATTTTATTGGGGAATTGGGGGAAGGGGAACAGACAAGTTGCTGTCCTTTTGTTCTTCAGTCTAGTTGTGGAGGACGTCGCTTCACTGGCCCACGTTGGTATTGTGATCATTGT
>NW_017731393.1:585363-601964 GCF_001890085.2 Hipposideros armiger
CCGAGGGCGGCCTGGGCGGGGAGGGCGCGGGCCGGGGGGTGCGGGCCGCCGGTCCCGGCCTCCCTCATGACCTTGGAGAGGCGGCCCGCCGGCCGGCGAGGCCCAGGCTGGGGCGGAGGGGCGCGGCCGGGCCGGGGCGAGGGCGCCCCTGCGCCGGGGGCTTCCCGGGGGCTCCCTGGGCGCCTGGCCAGTGCTGCCCGGTGCACAGGAGGCGCTCGGGGACCTTAGGGTGAGGCCGGCCCCGGCCCTCCTTCAAGTTTGTGGGGGGGCCCTGGGAAGGAGACCTCATCTTCCGATAGACGGAAAGTTGCCCGTGGGGCCGAGGGGCCCGGGCCAGCCCACAAAGGGCTGCAACCCTCGTGGGCCCTGAAGCTGCTTGCTGACCCGGGTGGGCGCTGGAGGTGCTGCCCACCCATCCCAGAGCGTGGGGCCTGGAGGGCAACGAGGGCTTGGTCCCCAGATTGGAGGGTGGCGGCAGATGGTGAGCCCCGTGGGTGGGCCTGGCCCCAGAGCACTGCCTGGTGGGCAGAGGGGGGGCCTGGGCCTCTGCTCTCTGGCCCCAGGGCCCTGCCTTCACTCCTGGGCCCCTGGCCTGGCTCCAGCCCCCCCCCTGACTGCTCTGAGCCCCTGGTACTACTGAAGGCCCTGAGCTTGGTTCCCTACCCCCCCCCCCCAGCTGAACATACGGTTTACAGAATAATGTTGGGGGACAGAAGGAGGGGCCCTTTCAGAGCACAGACTACTTTTTAAGAAGTTGTGGCTTTAGTAATGACAGCAGTCGTGTACGTGTATGGTGAAGGCACTCAGTACAGAGGCAGCAGGACACAGGTCCCCTTGGTCCCAGTCTGGTGCAGAGAGGCGGCCTGGGCATTGGGGGTGTGTGTACAGATGTATTTTTACACATGGGCTCTCGACAGCTGTCTGACTCTGTCAGCAGCAGGCCCTTCTCAGGTCCTGGTGGGGGGTAGGGTAGGGGGACATCCGGAGGCCTTGGAGTCCCGCCCTCTGCCTCCAGGCCACGCCCACTCATGTCACCAGAGCCCCCAGTGCCCAACATGCTGGGGCTCAGAGCGTTGTCCTCATGTGGTCATATCTTCCCGTCGCTGCCCATGGGCCTGCTGAGCACATTGGCACTTTCTTCCTTGGGCAAAGTGGTGTGTCGTCCATGTCCTGGCACCACAGACAGGCAGTGAGAGGGGTCTAACCGCCCTCCTAAATTTAGCCTCAGACCATCAATGCAAAGCAACCTTCTCTGGGTGTTTAGCCCTTGCCTCAGGAGGCCGGTGAGGTGGTCTGTGGGAGACCATCGGCACTGCTGTGGGAAGACCCACATTGGGATCCATTCCAGTGATTCTCAGGGCTCCCTGCCTGGCCTGGGAGTCCCAGAGAGGAGCTTCTCAGGGCCTGCCCTCCGCGTGCCCGTCTGGAGAGTAGCAGAAGACCGGGATGCCCAGAATGGGTGATGGGGGAACTGGGTTTTGAGGGATGTGTAGGAGTTTATCCAGCAGGGGAGCCATGGGCAGGGCCATGCAAGATGAAGGGCCAGTGTCTACTTGAGAGAGGGCCACTGGTGGGCCATTGCGGGCGGGTGCGAGGACCCTTGCGTTGGTCCAGCGCTCCCCTTTGGCTGTCTCCTGGATGCTCTAATTACAGGCCTGTAACCACCCTGGACTGGGGATTCCTTCCAGACAGGACCTGTCTGAACCTCTTTGTCCCTAGTGCCCAGTGCTGAGCCTGGCAAACCTGAGGTGCCTGGTCTACATGGGCCGAATGAATGAACCAGATTCAGGCGGGCAGGGGCACCGTGGTTTAGGAGGGGCCTGGGGTTTTTGGGGGGGGGCGGTCATGTCACCCTGGAGGGCTCTGGGCTCCTATTTGTGCCAGCTGCCCATACTTCTGGTGCTGCCTGCTTCATGTTTGAAGTTTCCCAGTCTGGGGCAGGAAGGAGGAACTTGTCCTTGGCCCTGGGGACCCAAGCCTGTGGGTGGGAGCACCATGGGTGGGGAGAACAGGGCACCGTCACCAGGAGCTTGGGGAGGCTGAGTGGGGTGGGCTAAAGCAGTCAGGCTGCCTGGAGGAGGTGGCTTTTGCTGGGTTGGCTGGTTAAGGAGGCTGGGATACACGGGGAGGGCTTTTTAGGGATGGAGTGATTTGTACAAAGGCCAGGGGAAGTGGGAATGGGGTAGGTAAGAGGAACAGGGAGCTTTGAGGGCCTTTTATTAGGTGCCATCGTGGGAAGAAAGTGAGGGGCGGCAGTGACTCAGGGCTATGAGGGCAGCAGGCCACACGGGAAGGTGGACCCAGGCTGAGACTCCAGGTGGGACGAGCCTCCTGGGCTCACACTGGCTCGGAGGAGTGGCCCCTAAGCTGGACCCAGCCTCACGCTCCCTTTTGCTTCTTCCAGAGGCTGTGGGTGCTGGCTGGGCTCAGAGGGACCCTGCTGAGGGAGCGTGAGTGACGCCTCGGCCGCCCCGGCCCACAGGAGCAGATACCATGAACGACGTGGCCATCGTGAAAGAGGGCTGGCTGCACAAACGAGGTCAGTGTCCCTGGGGGCTGGGCCTGGGCCGGGGGCCGGGGTCGGGAGCGGGCCTGCAGGCCTCCTTCAGGTGGCGGGTGCTTTAGTGGCCTCGGTGGTTATCAGCCAAGCCTGCTGGATGGGAGGGGCCTCCCTGGGGCTCCTGGGCCTGCCCAGGTGAGCGTCCAGGGCCCAGTGTCTCCCATGGTGTGCAGGGCATGGCCTTGTGAGACCCCCTGGGCGGGGGACATAAGGTCCGAGGCCCAGCGTGTAGCCTGTCTGGCTGGCGGTGGAGTGACCGCCTGGCTGGGCCTGGTTGGCAGGGCGAGCCACTGCTGCCTCCCTCCCCACTTTCCTGGAAGGCAGTGAGGACGCTGGGGCCGGTCCAAGGCCTAGCTCACTGGTGGCCCAGGGCACTGCCTGAGGGCTCCTAAGGGCAGGGCAGGGCTGCTGGGCCTCAGCCCGGGCCATGGGGCATGTTTGTGCTGGAGCTGGCTGACCCTGGTGCCTTCCCAGCCTCACCTCTCCTCGCTCACGCAGCCCTGTGCCCAGGGAGGGGCTCGGGCAGGAGCTGTTGGGATGGGAGCTGAGGCCCTGCCCACAGCCTGCAGCCCCCGCCCTCCTGCTCGGGGACAGGCAGTGGGGGGGTGGACAGGCCTTACTGACACTAGATGCCCTGGGCGAGCCGCTCCCTCCTGCCCCAGGATAGGGATTGGCCAGTCATGCCCTCACTTCCTCTTCGTCCAGATCTGCGCCCTCCCAAAGTTCTGGTGATTCCGTGCCCGCCAGACCTCTAGCCAACCCCTCACACTCACCCTCCCGCAGGTGGCGTGTGGCTGTCCTCCTCCCCACCCCAGGATACCACAGGCTGTTGAGATAGAGCAGACAGGGAGGTGTGGCCAAAGCGGGTGTCAGGGACTGGGTTTTGTGGGATGCGTAGGAGCTCCCCAGTAGAGCAGGGAAGCTGCAGGAGCTGGGGTGGGAGGCAAAGGGGTGGTGGAGGTGAGACTCGGGGCTGCAGAGAGCGCGGAGCCGGGGGTCCAGGATGTGGTCAGTTGTGTTTCTAGAGCTCTCTCTGGTAGCCGTAGGGAGGACTGTTCTGGAGGCGAGGAGGCTGCAGGGGCCCGTGGTCCGTGGGGAGCCCCTCTGCCTGGCTTCCCCCAGGCCTCCTGCACTCCCTGCCTTCCTGATCCCCTCCCCCAGTGCTTACCCTCTCCTTGTCCCACTTCCTGTGCTGGAGCCCCCCCACCCCCATCAGGTCCTGCCCCCTTTGCCTCACCTCACAGCCCTCTTTGGTGTCAGGGCCCCACCCTCCACCCTGGCCCCTGGCCCTGCCCTCTGTGCCTGGCAGCCATACAAGAACACAGCCTCCCCCCTGGAACCAGGACCTCTTAACCTGGGCAAACATTTGTTGACTGAATGTTAGATAAAGGCTGACTCAGGAGCGCCCCTGCGATGCCTGGAGGAGCTGAAGTTGCCAGTCAGGGTGTGTGCCTTCTGAAGGGGCATCCGGAGAGCTGGCTTTGAGCGTGATTTGAGTGCCGCCGTGTGTCCCTCTCCAAAGGGCAAGTCCATGGAGTTCTTTGGGCCTTGGTTTCCTTATCTGTAAAAAGGAAGCGGTGTTGGGAAGCCCTGGAGGAGTAGAGAGTGTGGTTTGTGGGGGGCCGCAGTTGGGGTGCAGCCAGGCCCCCCGGCCTGCAGGCCAGGAGAGAGGAGAGGGTCCTGTGCCCTGCCTTGCCTGCTTTTCCTCCTCTGGCCCCAGCCCCGGCAGCGTGTGCCATGGTGTGGTGGGGAGGGTGGGGGGCAGGGGTGGCACTGGCCCCTTGCATAGCCCAGGAGGGGACGTGCCTTATGCAGGTAGTTAGGTAGTTGTCGTGCTCTGGCCTGGGCCCCATGTCCCACCTGGTCTGCCTGCCCCTGCTGACCGAGGAAGGCCTGTCCTCTTGGGTGTCCCTCATTCCCTCCACTCCCCATTCCTGGGGACTCCTGGGGTCCCGGTGTCGCAGACGCGCTTGACTGTCCCCGGCCAGCTGCCTCCCCCACAAATTCCACTGTCATGTTTTCTGCCATCCTTTTACTAGTCTGTTCTTCCCCACAAACGTTTGGGCTCTTTCTGTGTGCTGGACTTTGGGGTGACTGGGTGAGGAGCAGAGGTCATGGGGGGGGCAGTGGGTGGTTTTGGGTTAACTGTTGGCAGGAACAGGACCACCCCTGATTAGGGGCTGGTGGGGGAGTGTCAGGGTGGCATCCTGGCCTTGCGTCCAGCGGCAGGTACCCGCGCACTCAGCAGGTAGGAGGGGACGGCTAGAAAACTCTGCCTGTGCCCGTGCCTGGCAGCGCGGGCACGCGGGAGGCCCTCACCACATTTCCTTGTCTTACCCAGCTCTTCCAGAAGGCCACACCTCCTGCCACTCCCTCCAAGAAGCCGCCATGAGCTGCTCTGTCACATCTTCCTCCTTTGGCTCTTGGTTGTGGCCTCTGGTTTGTCCTCAGGCTGTGTGCTCTGAGCTAACTCGGCAGGTGCGTCTGTGCAGCTGTTTCCGGGTCCTCCCCGAGGCGGCTGCCTCTGTCCACTTTCCCAGTGCCCACTGGGCTGGCACTGCCTAGGCTGCAGCTCAGCCTCATGGAGAGCTGCTGTGGCAGAGCCCGTGCTGTGTCCCCAGCCCGTGGATAAGCCGGCCGGACCAGGTGGGCCCGGAAGGGGAGGACGGCAGCGAGATGCGGGCACACGGGGGAAAGGAAGCGGCTGTGGGCTCTCGACAGCGGGTTGGACCTCGGACGGAGTGGGATGTGGGCCTGAGGCACCTACCTGGGCTCACGCAGGCTGACTGCTGGCCAGGAGGGACCCAGCAGAGGCGTAGGCCTGGCTGTCCTCGGCAGGCAGTGGTCCAGCAAGCGGGGTTTCTTTGGCCGTGGGACCCCGCCAGGAAGTGGCCATCTGTGTGGTCTGCAGGCGTCTGTGCCGTGTTCGTGTAGGAGGCATATCCAAGCTCCAGTTGAATTTCACCCCAGGAGTCGAACCTGGGGGGCACTGTGTCCGCAGCTCAGTGGGTTCGGTGCCTCTTAGGCCTTGCTGTTCCCCCATCCTGAACCTGTTCCTGGCCCAGACCCTCCCCCAGCTCCAGACCCAGAGAGAGGAGGCCCTTGCCCCCCCTGCTGACTAGGTCCCCTGCATCCGTCCCGGTGGGAAGTGGACTCCTGGGCCCGCGGCTCCTCCAGCCCCCCCTCCTTCAGCCGTGAGCATTACCTGCATCCCTCGTGTGGCTCTGAGATGGAGACATCACGGTTGCACGTTGCTGGCATGACCCCCTACCCAACTCTGGCCTTGGGGTCCCTGTGGGGGACATGGAGTGTCCAACCTGGCCCCTCTTTGGAGGAGGCAGTGAATTTGCTGAGCAGACCCCAGGGGATGTGGCCTGCGGGGCTCTGTTTCACCCACTTGTGAGCGCAGTCTGTTGTGGAGGCCCCGCAGGGCTACCTGTTGGTGTCTCGTGGACGTGCCCTGTGGGGAAGGGCTCAGTGGGATGCTGAGGGAGGGAGCCTGTTTCCTCGCCCTGTACCACTCTGGCACCTAGGGACAGCCGTAGGTCTTATCCAGGTCGCACCCCCGTGGCTGTGGCTTTGGTCCCAGCACTTCCCTCGGTGCCCGAGGCAGCTCATACAACGCCCTGCGTTCACAAGGGTCCAGAACTGCCCGGAGCTGGTCCTTACAGGGCGGCTACGTCCGAGGGTGGCAGCAGATGCGGAACGTCTACTTTGAAGGACAGTGCCTAGGAGGGCGGGCACTGGTCCTTCAGGCGTGGTCCTGGGCTTGATGGCCGTGGCGTGTGGCCGTGACCAAGGCCAGGCCGGAGATGTGGGGCTGAGTTTCCTGTTTTGTGAATGTGTCGAGTTCTCCCTTCAAAACAAACAACAAAAGAGGAAGCTTGGGCCTTGTGCCGGGGGTGAGGGGTCACTGCCCGCCCAGCCCTGGTCGCTGGGTCTTCGCCTGGTGGCCCCACGTGGGCAGCACTCCAGCCTCCTCGGTTGCTGGGTGCTCTCTGGGCACAGCTGCCCTGCGCTGGGCCGGACTTGATGAGGGTCACAGGAATGGGCGTGGGGCCCCGGGACAGCCTCTGCTGACAACCCTAGCCAGCCTGGGCAGTACAGAGCGCGTTGTACAGAAGGGAAACTGAGGCCTGGAATGAGAGGGGTGTGGATGGCATCGTCCCGAGCCCTGCGCCCAGATGCCCCCACCGCCAGCTCTCGGGAGCCTTGGTTGGGTTGCATCAGGCCTGTTCCTAGAAGTGCCCTGGGAGGGTAAGGGCAGGGAACTGGCTCGGTCGCGGTTGGCGTCCCCTCTGCCTGGGCGCACCCGGCCGGCTTGGGGCCAGCGCCCTCCTCAAGGGCCGTCCTGTAACTGGATCCGGTGGCTGTCTCTGTGCCCGCTCTCCAGGGCCACCCCACAGTGGGCAGAGGCCGCTGCTCCTGCCCGCTCACCGTGCGCGGCCCAGCCCTGGCCCTGGGCGGGTTGGCAGAGGGCCCTGGGGCTCTGGGCTGGGATGGGCCGGGGCAGGGCGAGCTCCTGGCCAGAATGGGGGGAAGCTGTGTGCCCCCCATTCAGCCTCTCTTCCTTCCTTCCTGGCCTGAAGCAGCTTTTTGACACAAGAAGTAACAAGACTGCAGTTCAGACACGTTGGGGTTGGTGTGGGGGGTTCTTGGGTGCCGCTGCTTGCAAACCCTGGGGGCTTTGGGTAGGATGCGTAGGTGGGCCCCAGGACTGCAGCCCCCCACTCATCTCCCGGTGGTCTTGCCTGCCCAGAGGCCTCAGCTGGTGGTCCCTATCGGCTGCTGCAGGTGCCTTTGGGGGCAGCTTGGAGCCCTTCGGAGACCCACTGGGGCAGGTCGCTGGGGGTCCTCTGGCTAGTGAGGGCTGACGCCCCACCTTGTGCCGGGGCATGGGGGCAGCAGACCCGGTGGAGGGCACATTGTGAGCCTGAGTTTTGGGAAGGGCTGTGATGACCTCTGTGGGGGACAAGAACAGGGATGTGAGATGACAGGGCTGAGAGCTGGGAGCGCATAGCCTGCTACCGTGGCACAGGAGGGGCTGAGAGAGCACACCCCACCACGGTGTGGCTCCAAGTCAGGGCAGAAATAGAGCTGAGCGCTGCCTGGAGGGCGCGTCCCGTGGCTGGCGTGGAGGCCGCACACCCGCGACCCCTCGCTTTCTCCTGGGGGTGTCGAGGCTGAAGGCCTATGCCCCGACAGTGCCTGCAGCCTCTTGCCCCAGCAGGAGAGGCTGGGGTCACTTAGATGCAGGGGCTTGGCTTCCGTCTCCTCAGAGTGTTTGCAGGGACTCGCACATGTCACAGTCCTGGCCGCAGGTGCTCACAGCGGCCAGAGCCCTGGGAGGAGCCTGCTGGGTGCTCCTGCGGTCCTTTTCCAGGGGCGTTCCGTAGGGAAGGCTCGGCCGCTTGCTCCTGTCCGCTCTCTCCTCGTCCTGCCCGGGAAGCCTGGCACCTTTCTTGGTTTGGTTCTTGGCACAGGAGTGACAGGTATCTCTAGGGGCATGTTCTGGAAACCCAAAGTCTGCGTTGTGTGGCCTCGGGCAGGGGCCACCTGACAGCCTGGGTCAGGACCGGGGGTGTCAGGACTCCCTTTTCCCGGGGCCTGTGACCTAAGAGTCTAGCAGATGGGGGGAACCTGGGGGATCGGCAGGCTCGGGGCTGTCCACTGCCTCTCCCGACCCCCCAAGACACCCTTCAGAGGGAGGTGTGGCTGTGGCTGCCCCTGAACCCCAGACCCAGCCCGGTCTTTGAAGCCCAGTGTCCCCGAACCCCACCGCACATCCACTGGGGAGGTGACCCAGAAGCTGGCCTGACAGGATGAGACTGGGGCATGGGCTGTGGGGAGGGTGCCCCCACAGCTCACCCAGGGCGGCTTGACAGAGCCTGTGGGGCTGGTGCAGGGAGACGGCTGGGGGCACAGCCAGGGGGTGGCATCCGGACAGCGGGACTGTGGCCCGAGAGGGTCTCCACGCAGGCAGTGATACGGGTGAGGGCTGTGGGGCTGCTGAGGCGGGGAGACTCAGAGCGAGGCAGTAGGCATGGGCCCGGGCCCGCCGGGCCAGGGCAGAGGCCTTGCGGCCGGAGCTGAGTGGGCAGGTCTGCGGCGTAGCCAGGTCAGCATCAGCAGGGTGGGGTCAAGGGTGGCCCCGTTGACTGGCTTGTAGGGGGTGGTGACGAATGGCACCTGAGGAGGAGGTGGGGTTTTGGGGGAGACGGCCAGTGGGTGGGGTGTCCAGGCAGAGGTACAACAGCTAGGGTGGCTGGAAGAGGGGGTTGTCGTGAGGCTCGGATCTGGGTGCCCCTGGCTCGTTGCTTCCCCCGCCCCACACACGCCCGTTCCCCTACGCTGACACTGGCTGTGGTCTTGGGGCCCGGCCTGCGTGACGGCAGAACCAAGGACCCGTGAAGTGTTCAGTGTATGTCAAGGAGCGAGCCCAGCCTGGGCAGCGGGGCCCGGGTCTCTGGTCGCCTGCCTCTGCGACCTTGAGAGTCCCCTCACTTGAACCTCAGTTTTCCCCAGGAAGCTTGTGGGTGTAAGGACTTCTGCCTGCCAGGGCGAGATCGTGGTTCGGGGGAAAGCTTGGGGGCTCAGGGGCGGGTCCGGGAGCATTGGTCCTCTGCCTGGACCCCGCAAATGCCGTCCTTGGAAAGGCTCAGCCCCGTGGATTCACGCCGGCAGAACTGGGGCTGCACCTGAGTGGGGGTGCGGCCCCTCCCTTCCCCTGGCCCTGCTGGTGGGATAGGGACACAGGGACACATCTGGGCCCAGACATGCCCTGCAGGCGGGGCCCCTCGAGGTGACCCGTGCCCGCTGCTGCCCCTGCCTGGCGGGCGAGGATGGATGGGCTGCCGTCAGCAGGGCCATTTGCTCGCTGTGCTGGGTAAATGGGCACCCGGCAGCTGTCGGTGCGATGGATGTGTCGTCGGCGGGGGACTGCGCGGTGGCCGCCGCTGTCAGCTGGCGGCGCTCCCCGGGCCTGCTGGGGCTCGCTTTGCTGTGGAGAAACAGCTCGGTGCCGCCTGGCACCCTGCCAGCTACCGCCTGCCACCGCCACCACCGCTGCGGCAAAGTGTTTATCCAGCAGTTTCCCCGAGAACTGGGGACATGGGGAGAATGTGCACGGAGTTCAGGGTGTGGCGGCTGGGTGGCTGTGGCCCAGGTGCCATGTGCCAGGTGCTTGGTGCGCCGAGACTCCTGGCAGCATGGGAGGACTGAGCCCAGGCTGCCCACGGCACACAGGCCCCCCGAGTCTGCTGCCCGGGTGCCTAGGGCACGTGGCTGGGAGGTGTGGCGAGGACAGGCCCGTGGCCTCTGTCCGGCTTGTCTTGCCCCCAAGCCCTGGGGATGTGGCCTGTTAGGGTGACATGGGCTGTGGCAGCTCCAGGCAGCCGGCAAGGAGTCTCCCTGCTTTAGGAAGGTCCTGCAGCCCCTTCTTGGGATTGAGCTGGCTCCTAGGATGATCGGGCTAGCGGAAGGGATCCCTGGTGGAGGATACTCGAGGATGCTGGGAGCTGAGGGGCCCTGGGGGGCACAAAGGGGCAGGGGAGCCCTTGTCAAGACACAGGAGCCTGGCTAAGCCTGTGCACCCCCACCCCACCCAACGCAGCTGCCTCCTAGGACCTGGAGCCCTCACTGTGGGTGGGCTGACCTGGAGGTTAAGGTGCAGGGGGCACAGTCCCTCTCCTGGTGCCTGGGCGGGAGGTCTCAGAGGGGCTGCGCGCCCCTCCCCACCTCAGCCCAGGTCAGACTTCTGAGAGAACCCCAAGGGGGCACTGAGTTGCCACCTGTCCTGCCTGTCTGCCAGCGGTCCCTCGGGGTGGGGTGGGCCCTGGAGCCCCCGTGCTTTCCAGGGCTCTGGTCTGGAGTGTTTGCATGGGGCTGGATTGGGGGGCCCGTCTGCCATCCTGGGCTGAGCATGTGGTGTGAGTGGCAGGGAGGGAGAAGACACGCCCTGGGCCCGATGCCAGCCAGTTCCCACTGCCCATGAGTGCCCGCTGCTGCAGAAACACCCCGGTTGTGGGCGGATGTCTGGCCCTGGGGGAGCATGCAGACCCCATTTAGGAAGCAGTGCCCTGAGGGTAGACTTGAGTTTCCCTTTTGTCCCCTGCCCGCGTCTGTGCCTAGAGTGAAGGCTCCCATGGACAGCACTGCCGATGTGTGTGTCTGTCCCCTGACCCCCACGACCCCAGGGCAGGTGCCCGCCCACAGGCATCCTGTGGCTGAGAGGATGGTGGTGGCTGGGCACAGGGGTGCCACCTCCTCCACCGACCCCATCCTGTGTTACCTCCAGCCCTGGGAGTGTGTGGGGCCCCGGGGCCCCTGTCTGTCTGGCCTGACGCCTGCCGGGCATCCTGTGTGGGCTGGACTCATTCCGACGCAGGCCACGGCCCAGGCTGCAGCTGGTGCGGCTGACGGCCCCTGAGGGACTGCCTGGTTGGACCTTTGCAGACGGGAGCGTCCAAGACACTGAAGGAAGGGTCTGTATGTCTGGGAGCCTTGGTCCTGCCCCCGCCCCCCCGACCTCTGCTCCTCCCTGCTGAGCTGCCGCGGGGGAGGACCCAAGCCGGACCCCCGTCCCTGGCTCCGGAGTCAGCCCTAGGGGGACGTGAGCAGGGACAGCGCGGGCGCCCCGGCCCCTCTGCCCCCAGCCTCTTCTGGCAAGTGTTGTTCCCTTGGGCTCCCAAGTTCTGGATTCCAGAGCCTTCCCAACCTTGGGGGTAGGCTTGTGGGGTGCAAGCTGGTGGAAGGCAAGTGCAGGGTCACGTGGTTGGGGTAGGTCCTGGGTGCCCAGCAGTTCTTGCTCCCCCTAACCCACAGTGGGGAAACTGAGGCCCAGTCTGGTGTGCAGGTCCTACCGAGTGCAAGCACAGCCTGCCGACTGCGTGCGCAGGGTGCGGCACTGGGGGGCCGGCGGCAGTTGGTACATCAAGATGGATTTTTGGGGCTGCACGGTGAGGTGCTCATCACTCTCCCTGCTCAGTTAGCATCCTGGGGAGCGGCAGCTGGCGGGATGGGAGGCACTCCATCAGGGCCCGACAGCTCCAGACTGGCACGCAGGCGGGTGGGAGCGAGCAGCGGGCGGCCGGCATGCCCCCGGAGCCGACTCTGCTGGCGCCCGCCCGCTGCACAGGCGGGGAAGGGGGACCCGGGAGGCCGGCGGGGCCATCCCAGACCAGGGCAGAAGCCAGCGTTGGCCTGAGGCTGGCCGGACTGCAGCCTTCCCAGTGCCCGTCCCCAGGGGCCTGGAGGGTGGAACTGGATGAAGGCCCCGCTAAATGCCAAATGCCGCTGGGGTGG
Source organism: Hipposideros armiger (assembly GCF_001890085.2). Taxonomy (NCBI): domain Eukaryota; kingdom Metazoa; phylum Chordata; class Mammalia; order Chiroptera; family Hipposideridae; genus Hipposideros; species Hipposideros armiger. The sequence goes on from NW_017731393.1 coordinate 597,227, forward strand.
GAGCAGGTGATAGCACTGCTCAGGTCCTTCCTGGGCCTGTGGTGTCTGAGCCAGGTGCTGAGCTCCCTGGGAAGGGTGCTGGGAGCGGCTGGAGCCCCCATCTCCCCAGCGGCCCTGGGTCATGGACGGGGGGGGTCAGGGCCTCGGAAGCCACACCCAGGGACGCTTGGTTAGAAGGGTCCAGCGGGCCCTTTGCTCTTGTCCTGGGCTCAGCTTGGCCCTGAGTCAGGGACCCCGGCCCCCCTGCCTGCTGCCCAGTGGCTCCTCTGAGGAAGCACTGCCTAATTAGTAAGTTCTCCGCTGTTGTTCAAACTCCTTGCTCGGCAAAATGTAAATGAAACATTTTTTCTGGGTGTCAGTATGAAAAATGACAGTCACTCGAATATCACAGAGGACATCTGCTCGGTTCCCTTGTGAACGCCTGTTTACGGCTGATGTCGCAAAACTTCGGGGGGAACTTTGCCGTGTACCCGGGTGACCCGTGGGTGGGATGCTGGGGTCCAGGGTGGCCGCCCCCAGGCCTGGCTTCACCGTGGTGCCCACGATGTCACCGGCGGTGAGGGCTCTGTCCTGAGTGCCGAGCATGGGGGTGTGCTGCAGGTGGACAGGCCCGGGAGTCCCACTCGGAGTGTGGTGCCGGCTCCATCCTCGGCCAGGGGTCCGCTGTGGTGAGCTGCCCACCTGCCATTATCACCACAGTGACTGTTGCGGCCGACATCTGGCTGGGCCCAGGGTGGGGACAGCTCTTGGCCTTGAGGTCCTGAGTAGGTGGCCGTAACTGGTGCTTGAGCTGTTGCTGGTGTCTGCTGGGGACACGCTGGCTTGGCGCCACCTCCTCCAGGAAGGCCCTCTGGATCGGGCCAGCCTCCCGTCCGTCGTGGCCTTTCCCCCATGTTGAGATGCCACCAGGGCCCTTTCCAACGCGGGGAGGGGGGCTCTTCCTCAGAGGTGGGTGCTTTCGCACGGTGAGCCCTGCCTGCCCTCTCACACTGCCCACCCCTGTGGGAGGTGGCGGTGCTCGCGCATTTGGGTGTTCTGGGCGCAACTGTTGGGGGTCTGTGGGGTGGGGACGGGTTCAGCCGCTCACGGTGCTGTGTCCCCAGGGGAGTACATCAAAACCTGGCGGCCCCGGTACTTCCTGCTGAAGAACGATGGCACCTTCATTGGGTACAAGGAGCGGCCGCAGGACGTGGAGCAGCGCGAGTCGCCCCTCAACAACTTCTCAGTGGCGCGTAAGTGTGCCCGCAGCCGCCGTGCGTGGGAATGGAGGCACTGGCTGGGGCAGCAGGGCTGCAGGAGCCATGCGAGGTCCCTCTGGGCTCTCCGTCTGGGGCCGGCGGCCGCCGGGAACCCGCCTGGGCGGTGTTGGCTCCGAGTCACCTCGGGAACAGGTTAGCAGACAGCTCTGGCTGGTGGGGGTCTCTGTGCCGAGTCCCAAGGCTGGCTGCCCTGGAGTTGTTCTGGGGGCCAGAAGGCCTGGCCAAGCGGGGACAGAGCCCAGCCTGGCACAGCCAAGACCAGGGGCCTCTCTAGCAGGGGCCAGATGGAGCCCTCTGACAGCCCCTGGGTGGGGAGGCAGGCAGGGTGCCCGATGGCACCTAGCTTCTGGAACCTTCGACACTCCCAGGAGAGCCTGTGGCTGTCATCTGGAAGTTCTCAGAGGCTGTGGCCCCCATGGCAGTGTATTTGCTCTGCCATTAGCTGGCGTGGGAGTTGCCCCACCTGAGGGATGGGCAAGGGGGCACGGCTGGACTGGGGAATCTCACAAAGCTGGGTAAACTGGCACTTTTTAAAAACTATGTGCTGCTATGTCCTTATTTTCTACCTGTGTGGGGTGGGGACGGCAGGCGTGATCCTACCCACGAGGCTGGCAGGCCAGGCAGGCATGGAGACGGGCCCTGTCCCATACTCTGCCTCGGTGCTGGCCCGCAACAGGCTGGTGGGCGGGTGGGTGAGTGACGGGCTCCGCTGAGCCCCAGGTCTGTCCTGGGCTGCCGTCTGTGGTACTGGGTGCGGTGCCCCCATGGGGGTCCCTGGCTCACCCCAGGCTCCTCCTTCATATGTTCCCACGCTCGGGCCAGCTCTGCCCTCTGCTGTTCAGCCCTGCACCTCACCAGACCCCAGATTCTGGTCCAGGGTCTTAGGAGGATGTAGCACAGGTGGGCTGTCCCCAGGCTGATGGGGAAGGACTCCTGTAGAGAGGTCGGGCCATCCGGGCACCGTGTCTGCCCTGCCCGGGCACTGCCAACGCACCCACTGAGGGCCTCTGGAAATGTGGGGAGCACAGCTGCTGCCACCCAAGGCCAGGCTGAGGGGCTTGATGGGGACCGGTTCTTGTGAGCTCTGAGCTCCCCCTCCCTCCGCTTCTCATGCCTCTGCAAAGCAGCAGGTAGAGTAGGGGCCCCGAGTGAGGGGAGACTGAGGAGGCAGACGCCCCCAGCCTGGTGTCCTTGCAGCTGTGCAGGCCTTGGCTGGCTTGGGAGCTCCCGGGCTCCAGAAGGAAGCTTGGTCTTGGTGGGGCTGAGACCCCTCGGGCGTGGGTCTCCGGAGGCACATGGGAGGTGGGACCAGCCAGGGGCCGTCTGAGCAGTGTGGGGGTGGAGCCCGGCCTTGAGAGCAGGCCCTAGGCCGCTGGCACCCCCACCAAGGGGCAGAGCTGTGCCGGACAGGGAGGTGGTGCTGCTGGGGCCCGTGGCCAGGGGCTTTTCTTGGGGATGGACTCCAGAGGTCAGGGGACGAGAAGCCAGGCTCTGGAATGGGTGTCTAGTGTTTGGGTCACAGGAGTGGGAAGTGGGGGTGCAGGGACTGAGGAGGCCAGCCTGCCCCATGTTGACAGAGGCCACCCTCCTACATGGCCAGCTCCAGGCCCAGCAGACAGCTCTCCGTGCTTGGCTGAGCCTGGCAGGGCGCCCCACCCGTTGCTGGGGCCCAGACACTGGAATGTCAGAGCCCCTACACTGGCCCCACGGCCCCCTCCCGCCTCACAGGCTGGGCCAGAATCTGGCCTAGCAGCCCTCAGCGGCCCCCACACTCATTCACGCCCCTCGGGGCCTGGCGCATTCCCACAGTTCCTTGGCAGCAGGTATGTCTGTGCTCTAGGTGTGTGCGTGATCCTGATGTGTGTGCTCAGGGTGTGTATTCCTGCTGTGTGTGTGCTTGGGGGGCAGGGGGGGTGTGTATTCCAGATGTGTGTAATCCTGGTGTGTGTGTATTCAGGAGGTGTGTGTATTCCTGGTGTGTGTGCTCGGGGAGGTGTATTCCAGGTGTGCACGCTCCAGGTGTGTGTGCCCTTGAGCGTGTGTACTCCCAGGCCTGACAGCCAGTACTCCCGTGTGAGCCCAGACTCCCAGCTCCCCTGGCGGTAGGGCTGGCATTAGTCAGGTGGGTCACGTCCTCCAGCCACCTCCAGGACAGACAGCCTCCACCTGGGATTAGCTCTGTGTGAGGGGCAGTGGGGCTGGCAGTCGTGGCGTGGCTGGGGAAATGGTGGGCGAGCTGCTTTCCCACGAGGCCCCACCCTGCTTGCCCTCCCCGAGGCCCTCTAGCCAGTCAAGGGCCATGGCTTGGCATGCAGCGGGGGCTCAAGAGACTGAAGGAGGGGCCTCACCCAGCCGACACCTGCTGGGGCAGCTCCAGAGAAGCATCTGAGCAGGAACAGGGGTCCCAGCCCCATTTTATGAGGGAAACTGAGGCATGGAGAGGGGAAGGGGTAGGGCTTTCCAGGACCTGTGGGTGGGGTCTGTGTGAGGGGCAGTGGGGCTGGCAGTCGTGTGAGTGTGAGTGCCCACGGCGCTCACCTGCTGCCCCCGCCCCTAGAATGCCAGCTGATGAAGACGGAACGGCCCCGGCCCAACACCTTCATCATCCGCTGCCTGCAGTGGACCACGGTCATCGAGCGCACCTTCCACGTGGAGACCCCCGAGGAACGGTATGGGGGACACTCGCTCTCCAGCGCTCCCAGGCCCCGGGGGTGTCCTGACGGTCCCGCTGGGGCCTGGGTCTCGCTGTCCCCAGTGTCCAGGCTCCTAAGTGGCTGTGGCCGGCCCAGGTCATGGGGTGGGCAGGCAGCCTCCTGGGGCTGTGGGGCGGGGCCGGGCCTCACCTGAGCGCTCCGCAGGGAGGAGTGGACGACCGCCATCCAGACGGTGGCCGACGGGCTCAAGAAGCAGGAGGAGGAGATGATGGACTTCCGGTCAGGCTCGCCCAGTGACAACTCGGGGGCCGAGGAGATGGAGGTGTCCCTGGCTAAGCCCAAGCACCGCGTGGTGAGGCCCGTCCCACCTCTGCAAGGGCCCAGCGCCCACAGGGTGCCCTCAGGCTGGCCTCAGTGCTCTGCCCACCCCGCCCACCTCCCTCCTGGGCTCCTTCCTGTGCACAGCACAGTCTGCCCATCAGAAGGAAGGCGGGGATGCTGTCACTCCCACCAGCTCCCAGACCCCAGTGCTGACTTGGGGTGCGGAGCCCCACATGGTCCCGTGGCCTGTGACTCCTACCCCTCTGTGCCAGCCCCACGGTGGGCTGTGGTGGCCCCGAGCGCGTCACTCTCTGCTCCCTGACCCCGGCCCGCTCCCCCTGCAGACCATGAATGAGTTTGAGTACCTGAAGCTGCTGGGCAAAGGCACCTTCGGGAAGGTGATCCTGGTGAAGGAGAAGGCCACAGGCCGCTACTACGCTATGAAGATCCTCAAGAAGGAGGTCATTGTGGCCAAGGTAGGGGCGGGGCCAGGGCGGGGCGGGG
>NW_017731393.1:601969-612931 GCF_001890085.2 Hipposideros armiger
ATTTGTCTTAGTATTGACTTGTAGTTTTTTATGGTCTAGACACATGTCCTCATCTCGGCTCTGTTGGTGCCTGGAACTCGGGGCCAGGGTGGGGGTGGGGCTCACCAGCCTGTCTTCCAGGACGAGGTGGCTCACACGCTCACAGAGAACCGCGTCCTCCAGAACTCCCGGCACCCCTTCCTGACGGTGAGTGGCCCCTGCGGTCACCTGAGCCTCTGGGCAGAACCTGGCCTTCTGTGGCCGGTGTGCTTGCGGGAGCCAGGCGCCGGGTCAGGTGGACACTCACCAGCCTGTATCCAGGGCCGAAGCCATTCTCCCGGGAAACGGGGCTTCTGGACCTCAGCACTGGGGCAATGGTGGGCAGGCCTCTGAGGGGTTGGGTGGAGGTGCCTGACGCAGGCCGGTGGGCCATGCTCGCTCCCCCCGTGTGCAGAAGGGGGCAGGTGGCCTGGGGCTTCCCTCTGCTCTGAGCCCTAGGAGGCCCCCGAGTGCCCGTGCCCACCCTTCTGCCCACAACCTTCCAGCTGCTTCCCCTGTGGGGCTCAAGCCAGGGAGGGTCCCTGTCCCGGGGGACTTGGCCCAGGAGGCGTATATGGAAAATTCTTAGCCTTTGGGAACAACAAGGAGTTAGCTAGACGTTGGCTTGCCAGGCTTGGCCAGCTCCTTGAAGGCCTGGTCAGCAGTTGGGTGCAAGGGCCATCCCCCCCCCACCCGGGGGTCAGGACTTGGGTCCCGGGTGGCTGCCCTCCGGGGTCTTGCTGGGCCACGCTCCACGCATGGCTGCCCCCCCCCCAGGCCTGTCCCTTCTGCTCAGCATGGTGCTGAGCTTGTCTTGTCTGCATTTTCTGTGACTGGGGCTGAGCTCCAGCTGCTCCACGAGATCCAGGGGCTGCATGTGTGGGTGAGAGTCTGGCATCGGCCTGTCCTTTTAAAGCAAGGCCGCCTTGGGGAGGTGGCGGGGCAGCGCTGCCTGGAGGTCACACCCTCCCCTCACTGAGGGTATCGGAGCTGCTGCCCACTGCCTTGTCCAGGGGGCCCCCCAAGTTCACGGAACTTGCTAGCTTCTAGATGCTCGCGCCGATCCGACTTGCCCCAGACCCCACGTTGCTGGTCCTCTGAGCCTGGTCTGGGGGGCAGCAGCCTCGCGTCCCTGCCCAGCTGGACGGCTGCGATCCCAGCCCTGTGTCCCTCGCAGGCCCTGAAGTACTCCTTCCAGACCCACGACCGCCTCTGCTTCGTCATGGAGTACGCCAACGGCGGCGAGGTAGGGCTGCGCGGGGGCGGCCCTCGGAGCCACGGGGCGGCTGGGGCGGGGCTTCCGGTGGCCGCCGCTTAGGCTCCTGTCCCGCAGCTCTTCTTCCACCTGTCGCGGGAGCGGGTGTTCCCTGAGGACCGGGCGCGCTTCTACGGGGCGGAGATCGTGTCGGCCCTAGACTACTTGCACTCGGAGAAGAACGTGGTCTACCGTGACCTCAAGGTGGGCCTGCCCGCGTGGGAGCAGGGCCGGGGGGCGGGGCCGGCGTTGACCCGAGGCCCCGCCCACAGCTGGAGAACCTCATGCTGGACAAGGATGGACACATCAAGATCACCGACTTCGGGCTCTGCAAGGAGGGCATCAAGGACGGTGCCACCATGAAGACCTTCTGCGGGACCCCCGAGTACCTGGCCCCCGAGGTGTGCCTGCTGCCTGTCCCCGAGTCCCCCGGCCCCGGGTCCCAGCAGCCTGTAACCCACGCCCTGGCCCCCAGGTGCTGGAGGACAACGACTACGGCCGCGCGGTGGACTGGTGGGGACTGGGCGTGGTCATGTACGAGATGCTGTGCGGCCGGCTGCCCTTCTACAACCAGGACCACGAGAAGCTGTTTGAGCTCATCCTCATGGAGGAGATACGCTTCCCGCGCTCGCTCAGCCCTGAGGCCAAGGCCCTGCTGTCAGGGCTGCTCAAGAAGGACCCCAGGCAGCGGTGAGTACTCGGGCCCAAGACAGTCGGGGCAGCCCTGGTGGCTGCGTGTGACGTTCTTAACCAGGATTGGCCCAGGCAGAGGGACTGAGCGGGCTGGGGCTGGAAGGGCGCCTCACCCCTGCCTGTAGCTCCTGCCCACCCAGCATCCTGCAGCTGCTAGAGCTCGGCCAGGGAGCTGTGTGTCCCCACCGCCCTGGACACGTCCCACCGCGCCCTCTCTGCACCGCTCAGGACCGCACTGTCGCGCTATCTGTTGCCCAGCCGCACCCGGGGGTGGGGGGGACCTGGCGAATGTCCTGAGCCCTGGGCGGGCAGGTGGCAGCAGCGTCACCCTGTCCCCTGTGTCCTCTGCAGTCTTGGAGGGGGCCCCGAGGACGCCAAGGAGATCATGCAGCACCGCTTCTTCGCCAGCATTGTGTGGCAGGACGTGTACGAGAAGAAGGTGCGTGGGGCCGGCCCCCGTCCGCCCGCTCACACATCCACCCGTGCATTCACACTCACCCACTCATGCACATACCCACACTCACACCCGCACACACTTGTGCACACCCACCCACACCTACATATTCTCACCCACCTACGCACTCACACACCCACACTCAGATGCACACCCATGCATGCACTCACACACCTGTACACACCCACACACGCACACATACCACCTGTGCATGCACACTCACCCACTCATGCACACGCTCTCACCCACCTACACTCACACCTACCCACTCACACCCCTTGGGGCTCAGAGGCTCCGCATAGCCTGTTTCCTCTTGAATGCAGTGCAGGCTCCCCGCCATCCCTGTCGCAGGAGTTGTGTGCACGTGGACTCCTGCGAGCCACACCGCATCAGGTTTGGGCACCAGGTCTCCCTCTTTAGTGCTGTGTGCTGAAGGCTGGCTGTGCGGTCGGGGCACTGCCCCTGCCCTTAGTCTCTCATGCTCCAGGGAGAGCCCAGGCGTGCTGTCTGGGTGTGCGGGAACAGGACAGCACCTGCTCTACCTTGGGAGGGACGCCTCCCAGGAGCGAGGCAGCTGCTTCCCGCTCACATCCCTGTGCCCTGGCCCAGGTACCTGGGTGTGCCGTGTGCCGTCACCGAGCAGGTTCCTGCCTAGTTGCCAGCCCACGCCTCCTGCAGGCCTGTCGCAGGCCACATGTGGCTGGCTAGGCCTCTGTCCTCCCTGGGAGATTGCACCGCATACCCCGCCTCCCTGCTCAGCTCCCGTTCAGGTGCCAGCCCTGAGGCCTGCCACCACCTGGCCCTGCCTTGCAAGACTGAAGACCCCCTGGCTCAGGAGGGGCAGCCCCAGGCCAGGGTTTGCAGAATTTTGGGGCACCCTCTTCCTGTGTGCACATCCCTTTAGACTTACCCTCGGGTCCTGGGTGTCCTGGGTCATGGGTCCTCTCTGTAGCCAGACTTGGCCAGGCCACATGGTTGTCCCTGTGCCGTGAGCAGGGCTGGATGGACCCCACACTCAGGACTCATTTCCTTCCTGCCCCCCATATGGGAGTCCTGAAGGACAAGGTCCCAGAGCTGACGTGAACGGAGAAAGGCCTGTCCCCATCCTCATCTGGATGAAAAGATGGACAGGGAGGCCCCAGGAGCCTCCTGTGCATTTGACAGGGCTTGGGCAGAGCAGTTCCCCTCATGCCCCAGGGCACCTGGCGGGGCTGGCACGGGTGGGCCCTAGCCCAGTGACAACTCGGGGGCCGAGGGCCGTGGCCCACTGCTCCATGGGCCCTTCCCAGGGCTGTGGCGCAGGCACTGAGCTGCCCTCCAGGTGGCTTGCGTTGCAATGCCTCTGTTCCTTGGGCCTGTGGGAAGCGTGGCTGCCCCATGGGCCCACTGCACGGGATTGCCACTCACTAGTCCAGGTGGTTGAGGGACTGGGATGTGACTGTCCATCATGAGCTAGCCCAGTGGAAGCCCCCAGCAGCTGGGCTGAGTGGGTCTGGTCAGGAAGGAGTGTGAATGGCACCTGCTGGGGAGTGGGGAGCCCGCCCCATATACCTTGTTCCATAGCGCCCTATCCTGTCCACCAAGAAAGCCAGAGGGGAGAGAGATGGGCTCGTCGTCTCCTATCTGGGGGTGTGGGGGTCCTGCTGAGCTGTGACAAAGGCCCAGACCACCGCCCTCCCCAGCCAGTCTCCTTCCCAGAGCTTTGTGGGTGGATGACGGCTTGGACCACCTGGAGACAGATCAGTGGGAATGTGGGCACTTCCCAGCTGGGCTCAGCCCCTGGGGGAGTGGGCGGGGTGGGGGTGCGCTGGGCTGTGCAGAGCCAGCCTGTGACCTCCCACCCCACCCCGCAGCTCTGTCCGCCCTTCAAGCCCCAGGTTACGTCAGAGACAGACACCAGGTATTTTGACGAGGAGTTCACCGCCCAGATGATCACCATCACGCCACCTGACCAAGGTGAGGGGCCACCTCCCGCCAACTGCCCCCTCTCCAGACAGGAGAGCTTGGGCTGCCCTCATGAAACCTGTGGTGCTCAGCTTTTTTGGAAAGGTCCCCTTTGGAGAATGGTGGTCAGGGCGGCTGTCCCTGCCCCCGGAACTGGGGCTTGGGGTCACTGGGTGAAGATGTAGGGTCTGGGAGGCAAGCCTCCAGGGGCTGGCCTCAGCGTCCCCCGATGCCTGACCCTGGGGTCTGAGCCACGTCTCCCGCCTGCAGACGACAACATGGAGTGCGTGGACAGTGAGCGGAGGCCCCACTTCCCCCAGTTCTCCTACTCGGCCAGCGGCACGGCCTGAGGGCCAGCCCAGCCGTGCTCGTGGACGCAGCGTGGGCAGCCACTCTCCTCGTGGACCATCTGTATTTAATATTTCCTCACTGGCTGCTTTTGGAAGGAACCACACTGCTCCTCAGCACGGATGGGAAGACATCTCGTGCCGCGGGGCAGTGCTGTGCGCCTTCGGAGCGGCGTCTTCCCAGCCCGCCGTGGGAGGAAGGTTGTCCTGCGGTTTTTCTTAATTTATTTCATCCAGTTCTCCAGACAAGGCCTCGGCCTTCAGAACGATGAGATTCACAGAGGAGACATTGAGGACTCCTGCAGCCATGTGCAATTGGGGGTCCGGGTGGGCCCCGCCCGCGGCCCCTCAGTCCCTCTCGCCAGCTGTCCCTGGCTGTCACCTGTCTTGGCCCAGCCCAGAGGCACCAGAAGCAGCTCGGTCGAGCAGGCCCCCTCCGTTGGGGCCCTATTGCTGGAGATGGGGCCCTGGGGTGGGCTGGGCGGGGGTTCGATCCTAGAGAGGGAGCAGTTGAAATCTTGCTGTGCATTTGGGGGGGGTTTCATCTGAGAGGAGAAAGCCCCTCCTTCCCGCCCCCCCTTTCCCTTGGGACGCCTCCCCTCGATGGCTTCCCCAGCAGCACCTGACCTTTGTACAAGCTTCTGGCTCCCAAGCGCCCCAGCCCGCCAGCCCCTGCCCGACGCTCCTGCATCCTCCGCGCCTCCTGGCCAGACACTGCGCTGCACCATGGCGTTTTTTTACATTCAACTTGAGTATTTTTACTATTATGAGACTTTCCCTCCAAATTCTTCAATAAAAATGGCTTTTCAACTTTGTGGCTTGTATTGCTCGTGGGGAGCACCCTGTCCTTTGGGCTGAGGTCCCAAGACAACCTCCGAGGGAAGGTGCCCCTCCCCTACCCCCCTAAGAGTTGCCCAAGGGGGGTGCCCTGGATGTCCCCGTTCCCACCGGCTTCATCCAGCCCCGTGACCCTTAGGAGGCCACCCAGGCTGCATGGCCATCTAACCGCCAGGAAGGACCTCACAGGGCCACAACCAGGCCCCTGCGACCCAAGGAGGCCTGAGAGCAGCCTGCTGGAGGTCACACAGCAACCTTGGACAGTAGGGAGGCGGGCGCCCCCAGTGGAGCAGCCCGGTAGGATGTGCTGCGGGCGCCACCTGGTGGCCCGGAGGGGAGCCAGCAGCGCAGCGAGGAACGCGTGGGTGGGCGCCCTGCCCAGCGGGGACCTCGCTTCCTCATCCCTCAAGCGCGCGCCACCCGCAGGTGTGACTGATGCTCGGAGCCCGGACATATGGGGCATGACGCCCCCCACCCCACCCCTTCTGTGAGGGGCGCCCTGAGGAGCACGGGATAGGGCAGTCCAGGTCTGGGGGTATATCCCATGCAGCCCCAGGCCTCTGAGTCCCCTATCGCCTCAGTTTTGATAGGCTGTGAATTATATCACACCAGTGGCAACGTACACAGTTTTTTTTCCCCAAACCACAAACGGGAAACGTCACACGATGCTTTGAATGGAAGAGAAAGCCGGGTTTCAGATACATAAAAATGCATCAGGTGGGCCCCGTGTGCTGTTAGGAAAATAAACGGTGCAGCCTGGTGGGCAACACTGGTCCCTGGAGAGGTTAGAAATAGTGACCCTGTGACCCAGCAACCCACTTCCTAGCATATCCTCCAAAGAACTAAAAGGGTCCTGAAGACATTGGGGCCCCCACGCTCACAGCGGTATGCTTCACCATAGCCAAGGCGGGGAAGCCACCAAGTGTCCACGGCGGGTGATGGGTGAGCCAACTGGTCCACCCACACACTGGGACGTCACTCAGCCTTAAGGAGGATGGTCACCCTGACACCTGCTAGGCACGCATGGACCTTGAGGACATCATGCCCAGTGAAATAAGGCACATAGAGAGGAACAAATCCTGTGCGATTCACTCATCCGAGGTCCCTGAGTCAGGTCCAGAGACAGAAAGTAGATGGCGGTGCCAGGGCTGGAGGAGACGGGTGGGGACTTCGTGTTAACGGGGACAGAGGTTCAGATGTGCAGGTTGACAGGAGCTCTGGGGATAGAGGGTGGTGAGTACATAGCAGTATGAATATTTAATACCACTGAACTGCACACTTAGAAACGGATAGTAAATTTTATGTGTATTTTCATACAATAAGAAATGGACAAAAATATAAATTGTAGAAACCAGAAAATACAGCTATACCCTTCCATTATCCTTGAACTTTCAGCAAATGGCTACCGAAAGTGGCAGAAGTCGTGCAGAAGTGGGGAGGTGCCTTCAAAGCTGGAACTGGGGTGTCAGGTCGGGACTCAGGCGGCCAGGTGAGGGTAATGAGCCGCTCCTTCCCATGAGCCACGAGGCCCCCTTCCGTGCTGCGGGGACGATGCCCGAGGGACCTTCCTAAGGCCAGGAGAGGCATCAAGGTCACAGGCGTGATACAAGCATGCTGTTATTTTGTCTCCATCTCAGGTGAGTGGGGCCATGAAGGAGTAAGTGAAGGGCGGGGACCCCACAGTCCTCTCCTGCAGCAGTGTCCAGGAAAAGAGCAGTGCGAGTGCCAGGATTCAGGCGCCTCAGAGAGAAAACTCCTGGGTGCCATCCCGCCCTGGCCAGCAAGGTCAGCGCAGGCCGGGAGGGACAGGCCATGGCTGGGGCCTGCTGACTCGTGGCCTGGAGCTACGGGGGGCAGTGAGGGCCAGTGAGACCCAGCAGGGCTGGGTGCCTACAGCGTGGCCTGCAGGGCAGCTGTACAGCCGTACCACCTTCCCGTGTCCCATACAAGGCTGGCCTTGGGAGGGACCGGAAGATAGAAACAGAAGTGACTTCAGCGCCAGGACTGCCTATGTCTGGGCGGGTGTGAGCAAATGACTCTGGTGGGATGTTGCTCGGGCTCTGGGGGCTGCGGACCGGGCCAGCAGCTCCTAGCGAGGGCTGACAAGGACGTGAGGTCCTGCTGCAGTGGGAACAACCCCGGGCCTGCCCCCTAGATGCCACCTCTGGAATGTCTGTCAAAGACCCAATCTATCATTCAATAGATTTTTTTTTTTAAATTATGAAATACACATTTTTAGAATTAGTTTCAGCTGTTCATTCAATAGATTCTTAAGCCACCCTCTTGCTTTTCACTATTTGTGTCTTTACACTTAAAGTGAGTTTCTTACAGGCAACACTGAGTTGGGTATTGCCTTGTCCTTGTTTGGACGATCTAACAGCCTCTGCCCTTTAATTACAGCGTCAGACTTATACTCAATGTAACTATAGATACGGATGAGCTTAAATACCATCTTGTTATTTTGCTGTATCCGTCCTTTGTTTCTTTTCCTGCTTTATTTTGGATTTAATGAATATCTTTCTAATCATCCCATTTTATCTCCTTTATTGGCTTATTTACTTCAGTTTCTCCAATTTCCCCTCACGTGCCCTTTCCAGGATACACTCAGGGCAGCGTGCTGCGTCTGGAGGGCGCACCTTCTGAACAGACGAATGCGGGCCCAGCCGGCTGCTTCAGGGCTCACAGTACACACCACAGGCTGCCTTCTGGGGCGTCACACCACTTCACACACAGGACCTTAAAACATCAGACTCCCATCGACGGTCTTTGCACTACTTTCATGAATTTTATTTCCACATATGTCAAAACCCCCCAAATACATTATTATTTTAGCTTTCAATAGTTACTTGTCTTTTAAACATCTGGATACGTTTTATTGGTAAAACATATGTAAAATTTACCACTTTAACCAATTTTAAGTGCACAGTTCGGCGGCACTAAGCACATTCACTGTCATGCAACCATCCCCACCCTCTGTCTCCAGAACTTTCTCATCGTCCCAATCAGAACCTCTGTCCCCATTAAACACTAAGTCCCCCTCTCCCCCCGCTCCAGCCCCCGCACCACCATCTACAATACTTCCTGTCTCTGGACCTGACTTCTCCAGGGACCTCGGATGCGTAGGTCACACAGGATTTGTCCCTTTGTGTCTGCCTTATTTCACTAGGCGTGATGTCCTCAAGGTCCATGTGTGCCGTAGCCGGTGTCAGGGTGTCCATCCTCTTTAGGGCTGGGTGACGTCCCAGCGTGTGCATAACTCCACATCAGCTCATCCACTCATCTGCCACGGGCACTTGGGTTGTTGCCACTTTTAGACCATGTGGATAATACTCTATGAACACTGGTGCAAAAATAACCTTACGTCCCTGCTTTGTGTACACCCAGAAGGGAGATCGCTGGGACGCGATCTGCTTAATTTTCTGCGGACCCCCATATTGTTCCCATGGTGGCAGCATTCACACCCCACCGGCAGGGCTCCAACACCAGCTTTCTTTTGTCTGTCTGCTTTGGTAGCAGCCACCTAGTGGATGTGAGGTGCTGCCGCGCTGTGGTTCAGTTTGCATCCCCCTGACCGATGAGTGACCTTGAGCATCTTTTCATGTGTCTGTTGGCCATGTGTATGTCCTCTTTGGAGAAATGTCTGTTTAGGTCCTCTGCCCATTTTTAAAATTGTTTTGTTGTTGATTTTTAGAAGTTCTCTACACAGTAAATGTCCTTGAAAAAGATTTTAAATACAAGAAAAACGTCTGTTCTGCTCACTCACGTACTGACCAGTCAGACGCTCTCTACACCTCTGCAGGGTCCTTTTCCCTGGATCGTTTCTCCTTCTGCCTGCAAATCTTTTGATATTTCTTGAAATTCTTTCAGCTTCTGCATGTCTGAAAAACTCTTTACTTCACCTGCATTTTTGAAAGGTATTTTCACTGGGTATAGAATTCTAAGTTGATAGATTTTTTTGCTTTCAAAACTAAATTTAAAGGTGTTCCACTGTTGGCTTGCATAGTTTCTGAAGAGAAGTCTGTTGCCATAGTTACCTTTGTTCCTTGATATGCCAAGTTGTCTTTTCTCTGGCTGCTTTTAAGAGTTTTCTTTCATCACAGTGGTTTTGAGGAATTCATCAGGCTGTGCTTTCATGTAATTTTCTCCACGTTTCTTTCATTTAGGGTTGCTTGAACTTCTAGACCTGTGGGTTTACATCAAATTTGGAAATTTCTCAGCATTCTTTTCCTCCAAAGTTTCCCCTGCCCTTGGGCCGCCACCCACAGGCACGTCAGGTGGCTTGAGGGTCTCACAGTTCAGTGCACTGGAGCTCCACTCACTTGTTCCCAGTATTTTCTGTTTCAGTTTGGGCAGTTTCCATTGCCATATCTTCAAGTTCACTAACATTTTCTTCGCACTCTTATCTGCCTTTAATCTCATCCAGTCTATTTCCTTTTCCAGCTCTTTTTTTTTTTTTTAAGCTGAGCCACCCTGCTGTTGGCAGCTCAGCGGCTGCTCAGCTCAGGCCAGGACCGTTTCCATCTCTGACACAGTATTTTCATCTCTGTAATTGTGTGGGTCATTTTATGTCCTTCATGTCTTCCCTTAACATGCTCTTCTCCTCTGCCTTTCTGAGCATGTGGAATGTACTTACCACAGCACTTCTGATGTTTTCGTCTAATCTGCCACCTGTGCCATTTCTGGGTCTGATTTTCCTTCTCCCTGTGCATTGTATTTCCCTGCTTCTTTACATGTCTGGTGATTTTTCTTATCGGACAGTAAACATTGTAAATTTTATCTTACTGGATTAAAAGTTTTATTTTTGAGCTTTGCTCTGGGATGATATTACATTACTTGAAACAGTTTGGTCTTTTTGAGACTCAATTTTAAATCCTGTTAGGAAGGCACAGAGCCATCTTTCGGGGGAAGTGGGCGTCACGACTGAGGCATGCCCGTGAGTGCCGAGGCCTCTCCACTTGGGTTGTGGGGTGGCTTGTGCCCGGTTCCCTCCCAGTGGCCCCAGCTCCAGGCGGTCTCTGCATACACGTGAGCCTTCAGGGGCTCCTTCTTCCGGTGCGGCCTCCACTCCAGCGTCCGACGGTGCAAACTCCAGCCGCCTTGGCCACATCTTCTCAGCTCAGTGAGGCCCCTGAGCCCACGCACCCCCAACGCTGCAGTCCGAGAGCTCTCCTCTCTCAGCCACACCCTGGGGCAACCCAAGGTGCATCTCATGTGCTCTCGTCTGTCAGGGTCAGTGTCCTGCAGTTTGCTGTCCAATGTCTGGATATTTTGTATTTTTTAAAAAGCTGTTTACGGGCAGAGAACAAATCCAGCCCCTGGCACTCCACCATTGCTGGAAGCCCAACAAATATTTGTCCTAAACAAATGTAGCAGGTGCTGTTCTGGTGAAGTCTCAATGCTCACGGAACTTACCT
>NW_017731393.1:613306-657539 GCF_001890085.2 Hipposideros armiger
CCAACAATGACTCGCCGTTTCTGGTGCCCGTGGCAGACTGCCTGTCACCCAGATGACCTGAGGACGCTCACTCTCGGTTCAGAAGCCCCGGCAGTCCTGCGCAGCCCCGCTGTCCTAACTGCCTCTCTGTGGCCCTCCCTGGCGGCTTCAGTGGCCCTGCACTTCGCCCGTGGAGCAAACGGGACCTGGGCCGGCTCTGCCCCATCACCCAGCTTCTTCTTAGAATCATTGTTCCCACCCCTCAACACTGACACTGCCCTGGCCCCACGAGCAGGGAAGGCCCTGCCCTGACCACTGACTTACCCCGGGCCCACAGTGCTGAGGCGGCCCTGCAGGGGCCTCCCGTGCGGGCCCGCGCCTGCTTGTCCACAGCTGTTTGTGCCTCCCTCAAACTTCAGGCCACACAAACCACAAAGGAACGAGGACATCATCCCCGCTGGCCACTGCTCCGGGAGGGCAGGGCCTGTCAGTCACCCAGCCCCCACCACACAGGCACCCAAAAAAGCCAGTGGACACAGGGATGGGGCATTACGGTGCCATTTCAGGGACAGTCTGGTGTGCTGGCACAATGGTTACCCACTCTGAAGTCGGACAACCTGGGTTCAAATCCTTTCTCACCGTGACTGGCTGGGTGGGCTGGTGAGTCACCCACTCTGGCCTCAGTTTTCCCATCTATAAAATGGGGATGACCGGGCCAGCACCTCACATGAAGCCCAGGGGGCATTAAATGAGCTGCCACAGAAGCCCCGGCATCCCCGCTGCCTCCAACATCAGCTGGTCCCACGACCAGGAGGCAACACCTTCAGGACTATCAACACGAGCAAGTCCTTGCGTCCAAATATAAAGGGATTTATTCACTTCTGCCACCAGGAGTACAAAACATAAAAGAAAGTCCCCACCTTCCCCAGCTGCTCTGCGTCGATGCCTGTGAGGTCATCCAGACAAGGCTGCCGTCCGCTCCCGGCCCTCAGGCTTCGAACATGGCACAGCTGGCACACAGCACTTTCTCATGAATGTCACTGCAGCTGTGACATCGCAGGGAGGAGGAAGAAGAGCTGGTATTAGGGGGCTGAGTTGTGTCCCCCCAAATATGTTGAGGGGCTAACTCCCAGGCCCTTAACCTTATTTGGAGACGGGGATGTTCACTGCAGATGTCATTTATTAGGAGGAGGTCCCCGGAATTGGGGGGGTGGGGACCCAGTCCCACACAACTAGAATCCTTAGAAAAACAACACGTGACGAGAAAGACAAGCGTAGAGGAAAGGTGATACGAGGATACAGGGAGGCCGCCCGTGTGCCAGAAAGCACCAGACGCTGGGAGAGGCCTGGGGCAGATCCTTCCTTGCAGTCTCAGAAGGAACCAGCCCTGCCGAGGCCCTGACATTGGGCTTCTGGCCCCAGAGCGAGGGAACAAAGGCCACCTGCCTTTGCTGCTTGTTGGAGCGGCTGTGCCAGACAGCTGCCGAGCCACCTGGGGCCCCATCTGGGTTTCAAACTGGATGGAAGTCCCCACAGAAACCACCCAGGTGTCTAGTTGGGATTTCCTGGACCCCGATGGTTCACGCTGGGAGCAGGTAAATGAAGTCAAGGGAAGGAATTCAGGGACTTGCAGGGACATTCATCAGGAGAGGTCTTGAAAGGACAGGAAATTGGCAGCACGCTATAGGAAACACGAGGAAGGCTGCTGAGTCTGAGATGTCGGCGAGGAGGTCAGAGCTGCAAGCTACCTGGTATTTTAGACAAGCCTGTTGTCTGCAAGTGGGACGGGAACCAGCCCCAGCTGGTGCCAGGACTGCCCGCCAGTGGCTGGGCTGTGAGCCCCGAGGGGCCACGCTGGACGCAGCTGGGGAGGGGCAGAAGGCTGTGGGCACAGCAGGCCCGAGGCCTGGCTCCTGAGCCTGGGGACGCCGTTCGGCTTTGTGACCCGGAGCAAGTCGTTCGTTTATACCCGCTGACTGTAGCCACGAGAAACGGGCGTGTGCACCATGAAGTCACAGCCGGCTCTGACGTCGCAGCACAACCCCTGTGGGTAACTGGGGAGGAGGAGAAGGAGGTAAAGGCTGGGAGGGAACTGGCAGGGGAAGTCTTGCCAGGACTCTGTGGGCAGGAGGAAGTTTCCAGCGTTATGGAGCCAGCGGGGGGAGGGCACCCGCCGCCCCTCAGCCTGCCCTTCTGCTGTGTCCTCACGTCAGGAGGCCGTGGCCATGGCAGGCCCTGCCCCGTTTGCACAGAAACAGATGGACAAGAGTTAAGTCGGTGAAAATAAGTTCCATTCGTACCTCGCGCAACATGTCACTCTGAAGCTGGGCGGCGTGAGCGTTCCCCAGTCCCATGTCCCACTCCCTGGGACTGGCCTTGAGGTCTGGATCCTCCCAGAGCCCCCACCTGCCGCCTTTCTGTCTTATCAGAGGCCCACCTAACTTCCCATGCTTGGCTCTGAAGACTGTCAGGGGGAAAGCCAGATTTAGGCAGCTCCCAGTCTGCTTGGGCGTGTGTCTTTCCTACAGGGCGCTGCCCACACTCCCACCTGTCAGCCGAGAGGCCGCTGGGTGGAACCGGTGCCCAGCGCGCACAAACTCACTCACACGCACGTACACACACGCACTCAAGAAACAGGCGGAGCAAACACTGTTTCCTGCTCAACAGCCATAACCAGGCACACAGGACATGGTGACACCTGCACGCACCTATTGGGGTTTCCTCCAATAAGGAGACACCCACATAGGAAAACCACATGCACTGTCCCAACGTGAGGGCTTCAAGTTGGGATACGACTGGTAAGACAGAAAGCCTTGGCCAGGCACAGAGCTGGCAACCTGCGAGACCTGACTCCCCTCAGAAAGGACCTCAGTCTTCCAGGGCCCCCAACCCAGGTGGGGCGCCCCACGAGACAAGCACTTACTCCACGAGGGAACACAGGGCACAGGCCACGGCCCCACAGCCACTGCAGGTGCGCACACACCGCCCACACAGGGCGCGCTCACACTGGCCGCATGCCGCTGACCCGTCCACAGCTCGCACGCACGAGGAGCAGGCTCTGGACACCGGCCCGGATGTGTCTGTGAGGAAGAAACGCCACCTGTCAGCCCGGGCAGAGACTCGCGGTGCTGAGGCTGCAGGGCCACCGCCTCCCAACCTGGGAGAGGCTGACCCTCCCCTCCCGCACCTGGTCTACCTGGATCCTCAGGACAACCCATAAGCAAGGACAGCCAGTGGTTCTGTGACTCCAGACTGTGTCCCTACCTTTACTGCTCCCCAGACCCCCGCACCCTAGATGCAAGGACCAGCTCTTCCCAGGAGGCATCAGAACTCTCTTGGCATTTCTCCGGTGTTGGCATCTATGTCACAGGTTATCAGAGGCTCCTGGGCTCTGCCTAGACTCGGGGGTGGGCTGGGGTCTCTGTTTTTAACCAGCCGACAGTCTGACACACACACTGCACTGCAGACATCAGACCAGGCTGCTCCCACCCAGGCAGGACTCTGGGGGGCTGCAGGGAAAGCGGGCAGGACACCCAAGTGGGCCACACACGTGGGTCTCTGCTCCTGTCTGACCTGACCGTTACAAGCCACTTTCCAACTCCCAGACTTGGATATCGGCGGGGGCAGCCTCCACATGTCAGGGGCCTCCCAGGGTTGCCCCAGCTCCAGACCCTGGGCAGACCGTGTCTCAGATGGGCGGAAGTGCCCGCTATGGGCCTCACTCACCAGCTTCACAGGCTGGCGCTCGCCTCCTGGTCAGCCGGCCGTCAGGTCCAATCAGCATCTGCCCATGTGTAGCCCGCGGGGCTTCTGTGGGGCCAGGTTTCGGGGACTCCGGCAGGTCAACGATGGCGCAGCCTTCCTCCCACACGTGGTCCATGTAGGCCTGGGCCCCGCGAAAAAGAAGCTGCCTGGTCTTCTCTGGGGAGACAAAGCATTCCTCCGGTGAGGCCTCTGTGGCTCGGAAGCGCTTGCACGGCCATCTCGTCCTTCGAGCCGGATGTGGTGAGGCCTCCTCCACGCTGTCCTCCAGTCACCCCTGCCCACGCTGCTCCCTGGGGAACGGCGCCCACTCTGCCTCCCACCCTTCCTGAACCAGGCTCAGCTGCCGCTGCCTACAGGTAGGTTTGGGACCCTGCAGCCCCACCTGGGCTCCCTCTCCAGTCACTCTGCTCATTTTCGACACGGCTCTCTCAACGTGTGGCCTCGCCTCACGGCTGCTCCCCTCCTCCCCAGCGCCCTGCCAGCCAGCTGCGTTCAGCAGAGGAGCTCCGAGCTATGGAGCAAGGGTTCACAGGCAGAGGCTCAGAGCGGGGCCTCCAAGCCCAGGCCAGCGTGTGCCTCCTTCACTCACTGCAGAGCTGCTGGCGAAAGACAGGCGGCAACAGACTCCTGAACTTTCCAGACCTCCGTAGGCTCCGGACAACCCCGCCCACAGAGCTGAACCGGCTGCTCAGCACCCACAGCAGTGGCTTTCCATTGGGCCACATGTCAGCCACCTGGGGGCTTTCACAAGATCAAAAGCCCAGCACCAGCCCCAGAAGTGCTTCGTTTGTCGTTTCTGCCTTGTCCCAACGGACAAGGGTGGGTATCCTGGAAACTACTGGCTCTACATGAAATTGACAGGAACAGTTACTCAAACGGAGTGGCTAACAACAGCCTGGCCGCACCAGCTCTCTCTCCTCCAGGTTCCCCTGTGCCCTCCCCAACTCACAATGGGATGGGAATGCGGGGGCGGGGGTCACATGGTGAGGCTAATGTTCACATTCAAGGTATCGTGGTCAGGGTGACAGCTTTGAGCTTGGAATCTGTTACACAGCAGTTCAAACTGGGCACCGTGCCCTCATTATGGAATGCCCAGGGGGCCCAGCCGCTCTCCCTGGGAAGCCTGCAAGTCATGGGGCCCTGCAAACGGGCAGTCAAGGGAGAGGGTCAAGAGCCAGGCTGCCTTGCTCCCCATTTTTTTTCCTGCTGCTGGTAGTGTGTATGCTTTTTGAAGGTCCTTACAGATCACAAATGCAGTTCTGCGCCATGGCTTCACTCATGTTTATTACTTGCATGGCCTTGGAAAGCGTTTGTGTTTGCAGCCTGAGTGAGCAAGGCAAGGAAGGCAGAGCAGGTGAGGATGGGGGTGGCTGGGATGGAGGGGAGCGGCAGAAGAGAACTGGGGTCTCCCGAGGCTGGGCTCTTCCCCACGCCCCTAACACACACAGAACCACTTAATCACAAACACCCAGGTCACTTTCTAACTGCTCCGCGGGCGCACACCTTATGCTTGTGCCCCCGACCTCTCGGTGAGGTAAGCTTTACATTATAGTTGCCCCAGAGTATCAACCACCCCAAACTGAGGATCAATAATATCAATGCAGGGGTGACCGCTCAGTTGCTTAGAGCGTGGTGCTGATACCATCAAGGTTGCCGGTCTGATCCCCGCATGGGTCGCTGTGAGCTGTGCCCTCCCTAAGAGTCAACTCTGCCGTTGTAGCATGAAAACAGTGAGTAACCAATGGCCATGGCTGTTCCCCAATAAAATAATAACATCAGTGCACCTAAAAATCTGTATGAGAGCCAGGTGAGGAGGTCTCCAATGGTTTACTGCCCTCGCATCTCACCCTGAAGTGGACATTTTGGCCACACGAAATCCTACCGCACGCTCCTGCTTCCTGGCTTTTGCACACCCTGTTCCGTCTCACCCTCTCTGCCTGTCTCCCTCCTAGTCAGTCACCCGGCAGGATTCCGCTTAGGCTCCGTTCCTCCAGCAGACCTCTGACACCCTTGCAGCTGCTCCTGCAGCGACTTGTGCCAGCCATGATCCTCTCCGGACAGTCCTTCTCCTGCCGGTCTCCCACTAGACCCGGGAGCTCCCGGGAGGCAGCGTCTCGCGCGCAGCCGCAGTGCCTGGCAGGGAGGGCGCGCTTCTCAAACGCCTCTCGGTTAGACCAGGTGCTTCTGCCGGCTTATTCCACCCAAGACATCCCACTCCCCGACCTCTCGCTGGGGCTGAGGCACCCTAGTGCTAGTCAGACGAGGGCTAGCTGGCTAGCTACGGCGCGAGCTCGGCATCCCGGCAGGTCCGAGCCGCGGGGCGGCACCACGCAGAGGCCGCTCGTTTGGGCAGGCGTGGGCACTTCTTGCGGGTTGTGGCCAGCGCCGGGGGACATGGGCGCATTCGCTCCCCACTCACTGCTCCAAATCCCGGCTCCCGGGTGGTCCCAGGCCTCCCAGCTCCCGGGGGCGCGGCCTGCGGAGACATCCTGCCCAGGCTCCGCGTCGCGGAGAGGAAGCCCTACCCCGCACTCACCGAAGATCTCCTGCGAGTAGCGCTCGGCGTACACGCCGCGGCCTAGCTCCCTCCAGCCCACTCGGACCTTGAGTTGTAGCGGGGCCGCGTCCCCGAAGGGGCAGCCCCGCTTGGGCATCGCCGCGGGCCGGGAAGTTCGGCGCCCGCCCCGCGCCCCGTCCGTGATGTCACAGCCGCGCGCCAAACCCCCGCGCAGGGCGGGGACGGGGCTCGTGCGCGGCGCGGGATAGGCCGAGGGCGAGGGCGAGGGCGGGGCTCGTGGGCGGTGCGGCGCGGGATAGGCCAGAGGAGATACTCGGGGCGGGAGTTGGCAGCGCGGGAAAGGCCTGAGTCGGAGTGGACTCGCGGGGGCGGGGAGTGGGCGGGAGGTGCGTGCCCTAGCGGCGCGGGATAGGCCGGGGATGAGGTTGTGGGCGGGACTCTTGCGCCGGGGGGTGGGCCCTGGGTGAGGTGCGCCTCCTGGTAGGAGGGAGGCGACACGGGGACGAAAGTCGTGGGGTGCAGGCGGGGCAGTGTCTCAGTTTTTTTTTTTGTTTGTTTTGGTTTTTTTTGGCCGTAAACTTGAAACTAGTTACAGTTCCTCTTTGACGTCACCAGAGTCCGAGGATGATTTCCTTCTTCCTAATTTTCACTTTGGAGGAGTTCCTATCCTCACGGAAGTGCAGAGTAACCTGTGCACGACCCGGGGCGTCCTCGGCGCGCGCCTGGCGCTGCCACGTCACGTCCGGTCCCGCGACGGCGGCGCGGGAGCCGCCGGGCGAACACGTGCTCACAGGGTTTCGATTCCTCCGATGCCCGGCGGTGCCTTCCCACAGCCTCTCCGTCTGGCTCTGCCGCGTCGTTCAACCGGCTCTTCCTCACTGCATTTCCAGTGAGCTGAGCTGACGCTTCTGTCTGACATGGCACGTCACGCATGACGTCAGCCAGCCCGGAAGCCGCTCCGGGCGGCGGGTAGATGGTGCCCTGGGGGCCCCTTTGCAGTAGCGGGTCCGCCGCCACGGGGCGCCCACCAGGTCACCTCACGGAGCTGCTCAGTCGCCCGCTTGCCCTGTGACGTGGTAAGAAATGTCCAAGCCTGTCGAGAAGTTTAATGAGTTTATCTGAGCCAAACTGACTGCCGGGAAGCAAAATCTCAGCGGGTTAAGGAAATGCTTCGGAACAGGGCGGTTTTGCAGCTTATTTTATACATTAGAATCAAAGGAGGAGCGGGCAGGAGGATAGTGGAATCCGTGGGTGGCAGGTGAAGGGGGCGGGAGAAAGCCAAGCGGGGAGATGGGGAGATCTTGGGGGTTGGATAAAAAGTAAAATGGAGAGACACACACTTGCTTTACATGGGTGGGTACAGGACAGAGCAGCATTTTACAGCGCAGAGAGGTGGTAATCGGGACAAGAACAGCAGTGAGGGGTGCTGCTGTGGTGTGGTGGGCTGTGCCCTGGGGGATCCCAGGATTACTCACACTCCAAGGGTATGTTATCCTAGATGCAAAAAGACAGCAGACAGGCTCACTTCAGGTGAAGAGTGACCTTTGTCAAGGAAGCTACAGGCCTAGGACGAGACTACCTGCCGTGACCCGCCTTTAGTTAGGAATTTTTACGTTCAGACCATGCTGTGTGGTTCCTTTCATCTCTGAGTTTGTGGGGCCCGCCAGGCTGGACACCCCTGAGCTCGTCGGTTTAGTACGCGGCCCCTTTTTCGTCCACGCCTGTTTTAGGGAACGGACTTGGTGACTGTGCAGCGCCAGTCACTTAACCACACACCATCTGGTTCGCTTCATCACAGGAAGAGGCACAATTCCTGGAAGTACTGTTTTTAGTCTTAGTAAATAGGAATTGCCGGAGAGTTCTCAGTGTTCAGATCGAAACTGCCCCAGGGCCTTTGAAGACTCAGTGGATAATGGGAAATGTGGCACCACAGCCTGGGGGGCTCACACAAGAGTTTATTGTCTCCAGTCCTGGAGGCAGGAAGTCCCCGGTCAGGTGTCAGCAGGCGGGTTCCCCCTGAGGCCTCATTCCTGGGCGTGTAGATGGCTGCCTTCTCCTTGTGTGAGGACCCTTTGTGCACATCTGTGTCCTCATCTTTTCTTGTAAGGACACCAGTCAAACTGGATTAAGGCCCAACCCTATGACCTCTTTAAAACTTCATCGCCTGCTGGTTCCTCAAAAAAATTGAAATACGATGACGACTATGTGATCCAGCAATCCCACTTCTGCGTATGCAGAGGAAATGAAATCACGGTCTTGAGGACGTATCTGCACCCACATATTTATAGCAGCGTTATTCACAAAGCCATGGAGACAGCGGACGAATGGATAAGGAAGAAGTGGCACATAGATGCAGTGGAGTACGATGCAGCCATGAGACGGACATCGTGCCCTTTGCAACAACCCGGGCTAACCTTGACGGCATCACGCTAAGTGCAATAACCCGGACAGACAAAGACGAATACAGTCTGATCTCACATGTAGAATCTAAAATCACTGAACTCAGACGCTGAGAGTAGAAGGTGCTTGCCCAGGGTTGGGGGGAGGGAAAGAGGGGAGATGTTGGTCAAAGGGCACACACTTCCAGTTATAAGGTGGGTAACTTCCAGGGGTCTCAGGTACAGCATGCTGACGACAGTTAACAACACTGCACTGTGTACTTCAAAGTTCCTAAGAGAGTAGATCTTAAATAGTCTCCCTGTGACAACAAAATGGTAATTTGTGGGGTGAAGGATGTGTTCACCAACCTTATTGTGGCAAAGATGTCTCAGTTTCAAATAATCGCTTTGCACATTATACGTCAGTTATAGCTTATATATCAAGTATATCTCAATAAAGCTGAGGAAAGCAATTATCTCCTTATGCCCCGTCTCCAAATACGGTCACGTTCTCAGGGATGAGGAATTGGGACTCGAACATAAATTTTAGGGGGACACTATTCAGCCCCGTAACAAGTGCCAAGCTCTGTGCTAGGCCCTTGGGGTGGCATTGAGCAGAGTCAACAGGGCCCCTGCCCTCTGGTGGGACAACTGTCATGGAAGGGGAAGCCCATAGTCAGGAGACCTGCCCTGCCCGGGGCGGGTCACCCCAGGAAAACTGGCTGGCCAGGACCTGAGCTCATGTAAACCAAAGCTCGGCATAACTGACCTGTGTCGTGCTCATGGTTTAGATTCCTCGAATGCCCGGAGGTGCCTTCCCACAGCCTCTCCGCCTGACTCGGCCGCATCGTCTAGTCGGATGTTCTGGAAGGGAATATTTATCAGACTGATGAAGGAACACACCTGTTTTCCCATGGGCAGTGCAGCAAACGTCCCCTCCAACAAACAAATGCACAGGGGCTGAGGCTGGCAGGAAACGTGTTCTTTAAAATGCTTAATCAGAGTTGCCTCCGGTCCTAACATTTTGAGTAATTACTGTCTCAGTGTCCCGAAGTTGTGTAGTGCAGTTGGACTACTTTCAGGAACTTTTTTTTTTTTAAAGATTTTATTGGGGAATTGGGGGAGGGGAACAGCATTGGGGAATTGGGAAGGGGTACAGACAAGTTGCTGTCCTTTTTTTTTTGTTCTTCAATCCAATTGTGGAGGATGTCGCTTCACTGGCCCATGTTGTTATTATCATTGTGCTCTTCCCGGATGAGGCAGATCGGTCACCAGCCACTGGATGGCCACTCACGGTGGCTCTTGGCAGCTCTCGGGGCTGCCCGCCGCTCACGCCAGCTGCCGGCCACTCATGGTAGCTTATGGCAGCCCACTGCAACAGCCCATTGCAGCCTACACCGTCACCGGCGACTCACGGCAGCCCAGCTCCAGGTCGAGCTGTTGTTCACCATCTTAGCTGTAGAGGGCAGTGTCACTGGCCCTCATGTTGGATCCGAACCGGGGCCCTGCTGCTCAGAGCTGGCGTCCCAAGCCAACTCCTAACCAATGCGCCACTCGGCCGGCCCCAGGAACTTTTAAATCGGGGTGTAATTTACTTACAGTGAAATTGTATGCATTTATACCTAGTGGAATGTCCAGATGGTACATGTGCAGTTCATCCCTCAGACAGATCCCTCAGACACCTGGGTGACCCACTGGCCCCTCCAGGCCCCCGGCAGAAGTGACCAGTGCTCTGCCCTTTGCCCCTATGGGTAGCTTGCTGTCCTAGACCCTCACGTGTGCTTGAGTGTCTGGCTACTCCTCTCAGCACATTGACTCGGAGGCTGCCCATTGTCTTGCGCCCTCAGTGGCCCATTGCTTTTGTGGCTGAGTGTATTCCATGTGTGGGCCGTGTGGACCACACATCGCTTACCTGTCGACGGACACCTGGGTTGGTGCCAGGTTTTGGCGATGATGAAGGCAGCTGCTCGGAACATTCTCCTATGCGGCTTTGTCTGGACACCTGTGGTCAGTGCCTGGGGTTGGAATGGCTGGGGGTAGACAGATGAATGTTTAATTCTAAGGAATCTGGCAGCTTTCCAAAGCACTTGGAAACATTTTATCAAACATCTCCAATCCCTTATTTGTCTTTGCCCATGTAGTGAGCTGAGACCATGCGAACTCATCTACACAGAGGCTGTGTTGTTGGTGCAAAGTAGAGAGAGCACCTTTTATAATTACTACGATCCTCAAAACATGTTAGTGAGAAAGGGGGTTGTCTGTATGAGCCCGTCCCCGCCCCCGGCCATGCGGGAGTGAATCAGCGCTGGGGAGCAATGATGCCCTTTCACAGATATGCCAGGAAGGAAAGGGCGTCTGAGCTGCTCCGAGGGGAACACAGTGAATTCCTCACCAAGGCCTCGTGGGGCTGGCCACGTACACCTTCTACAATAGCGATTACAGAGATAAACGATTATAAAGGGCGGTGCCTCTGCTTTCTATATCTGATGGAAGTTTAAAAATATTGGGTTGTCCCAAAAGTCATGACGTATTTTTTTCTATGTTCTTCATTGCAAAAATGCGTCTTGACTTTTCCGATAACCCAATAGTTGCCTCCACACCCCTTCCCACCCACGGCTCTGGCTCCAGATGCCTGAGGCCCCACCCCATCTGCACACTCCTGCCGCTGGATGTTGGACTCCCCAAATGCAGGGAACTCACTGCCCAGCTGTACTTTCCTGTCCTGCCTCTGTGAGCCTTCCTGAGGTTGGACCCTGTCTCAGGGCTTCTTGGAGCTCTGTCCCTAGGCATGTTCTCATATGGCCCAGATAAAAACTTTTCTGAAATCTACAGTTTCCAGTCTTCCTTTTGTCGACACATGCAGCAACGTGGCCTGGGGGGTGGCTTCTCAAGATTTTGTCCAGAGATGGAGGAGAAAGAGCCACAGCTTGTGTTGGGGCCGGGGGATGGGGGTGTGGTGGGGGTGTTCAGCAGCCACTGCAAAATCTCTGTCTGAAACCTTCCTGCAGCTCTCACGTGTCCCCCACGAACCTCGCAAAGCAGGCTTATAGCTCTTTATGCAGCACAGTCACGGAAGCTGGTCCCCCGGTCACGCAAGCCGGTCCCCCAGGAGGCAGTGAGGCCAGGGTCCCAAGAACACACCTGCCTTGGGCCGCTGTCCTTTCACCCCTCTTGCTGTATTGCAGACCAGAGGGAGTCATTCTCAGAAAACTCCAAGACGGCTTCTACGTGTACCTGTCACCTCTGCCCCACAGAGCTGGGCTGCTGGTGCCGGAGGCCCAAGGAAGCTAAAGCATAACCGTGTTTTCCTGACTTCCTTCAAGTTGCTGACGCTGTTCTGGTCACTGTCTGGAGATGTTTGCTGGCGTGGTGAAGTCACAGGATTTTCAGAACACAGCCGCTCACCCAACACACGTCACAGGAGTCAGCGTCCCCACGGGTGAGGGCGGTGGGGCTCACGGCAGCGCTGGCACAGACCGATTTCAGCGAGCCCGGCCACATTCTCAGCGCCATAAAGCGCAGTGTAACCCAGGCTGAATCTGGGCCTCCCCATATAATTTCTTCCCTCTTTAAATTATACCAAAAAGGCAGTTATTTTTAAAAATTTACCCCACACCCTGGGGTGTGGTTTGAGGAGGCTACTCAGCTTTGGGGTGAGCACAGCGAACGGTCGAATGAGCCACTTGGCCAGTGGGGACAAGCTCATTCAATGCGGAAGATCAGAGTGCCATGCGTTCGGAACGCCCACTGCAATAAGAGGCTGCCATGCGTGCCACCATCTGGGCAGGGACTGGCTCAGGGCTCTAGAGTGAAATTGGTTTAAATGTTTGCTTTTGGAAAGCATATTCACTGCTGCGGTCTCTCATGGGCTGGTTCCGTTCTGTTGTCTGAGCAAACCAACCACTTGGCTTTGTGACACCAAACACGTCCGTCACCCAGGCTGTTGTCACAGCAAAGTGTCGGTGGCGCTTTTTAGCGTTTAAAAGTCAAAACAAAACGACAAGGTCAGAACAGAACATGCATGACCACTACCGTCCAGTGGCTATTGGACATGTTTATTGCCAAACTGCTCCAACCGGACATACAACCACATGATAATATTAAAGGTCTGCGTTTTGAGCACCTCAGCTCCTTTCAGTAAAGGTTCTGAAAACGTGGACAGTGCTGGCTTCTGGGTGTTGAACATCATCGTAGAAATCAGTGGGCTGAGCTGAAGGCTCAAGGAATAATATGAAAGTCCAGGAACCAGTTTTCATATTTGTTTATGATGTTGGTTTTGCCTCCGAGGAACAGACTACAGCTGTGGGTGTGGGGACCGGTACCTGCGGGGCCTGCTGGGTCAGCTCTGTCTTTGTCTAAAACAGCTGGATGATCGAGTCCCTTGATTTGCCGACACCAACCCATTTCACTGAAAGGGAAAAGGGTCGTTGAGGCCGGGGCGCCGCAGGGGTGGGGGGAGGGCAGCTGGACAAGGGCACCCACCTGCCACGCCAACATGGTTTTCCACGAAGCGGATGTAGCCCTGGGCCTGCGGGGGGAGGTCCTCCCACTTCCTGGCACCTGTGGTGTCTGCTTTCCATCCAGGCAGTGTCTCGTACTCCACCTCCACCTTCTGCAGGATCTCCTGGTTAGCTGGCGACACACAAGGGTGACAAGGTCCATCAGTGGGGCAGACGCTGGGTAGCTGGGACTCCCAGCCCAGGGCCTGTTTGCCTGGGGGCTGAGTGGCGAGGAGGGCAAGTCACCGTGCTTGGTTTCCTCAGGGTCGGGGAGTGGCTCTTAGACACTGGTTATCCCCCTTTCAGATCAGTAGGTCATGTCCACCCTGCGTGCAGATTTGCTACACGCTCTGCTGAAATGTCCACGGGTGACTCAGCTGAGGCGCACCAAAGGACCCCTCTTGGAAATGATAAGGGCTCCAGGCCTCTGAAGTGTTAGGAAGTCCTGAGGGATCTGTCCTGGGACTCCCAAGGGTCACAGCAGATGCCAACCACTCCTTACTGATGGAAGATGCTGGAATAAGCCATCCACCCTGAGGGTCCTCGAGCCTCGGCCCCTCTGCATTTACATGCTCCCTGGGGCTCTGGACCCCGGATCACAACATACTCCTGCTCCCTTCCAAAGGTCAGGGGTCAGTGGGGCCAGGGGACACTGGCAGAGAGAACACACACAATTCCTGCCCGTCATAGCCAGGAGGCGCTGGTGGGTCTACACACCCGGGGAGCGAAGGGCAGCCCGCCCACTGCTGCGGAGGAAGCTGCCAGCGGGAGTGGGGTCAGAATGTGACCCCCGGTCTGGGTGCATAAGTAACTGAAACCCAGGAAGACAGCATCACCTCCATGGTTCTGAAAAGCAGGGCTGTGTGGTAGCAGAAATCCCCGTCAGGATGTTAGGTAAAATAGTCATCTTCCTATTTGCACAGCTTTAGGCTTTCCAGAGCAATCCACATCTGCTAACTTGCGTGAGCGTCCAGCGCTCTGGGAGGCAGACCTTGCAGCCCAGGGCCCCAGGTGAGTGCCAGTGTGCCTCCCACCTGCTTACCCAGGCCCATCCCTCTGACTGCTTCCCAAACCACGGACACACCTGCAGCTGCCCTGAGACCCACTCAGGCCTCCCCACCGGAGCGAGAACATGTGACGGGTGGGTCCGCAGACAAGCACTCGCTCTGCTCTGCACACGTCACGGGCAGATCCTTCTCCTTGTCTCCAGGGTCCACAGGCCAAGTCCGACCCACAGCAGCTGGAGCCGCCCACGGAGGAAGCCGCCTCTTGCCCGTACCTGGGAAATAGGGGATCCTCTTCCCGTTCAGCTTGTACGACACGCCGACTTTGATCTCGTCCAGGGCATCCAGGATGTCCAGTTTGGTTAAGGCCAGCCTGTCCAAAACCAACAGACGGGATAAGTGGAGACGCTGTCGGCAGTGTGCTCATGGCTTTTCCGGCTTCCTCCCCTCACTTCTCCATTTCAGTGAACAGAAAATAACGGCGAGGCGCCCCCAGAGAAATGCAGCGGCGGGCTGGGCACACCTGCTGCCGCCCGGGCCCTCCTCCCCTCCAGGGCCCCCAGCCGCCACGTCCGTCCTCCATCCTGGCCGCACTTAGGCCTTAGCTCGTTCCTGCTGCTCTGCCCGTCTGCCCCAGGCTGCCCCATGGACACCCAGCCCGTCCACACCACGGATGCTGGTGACAGTGTCCACCATGGCGGTTCTTCCTCCCACCAGGCCCAGCGCCCAGGACCTCACATAAGTGCCTTCCCTTTTCCTGTCTCCTCTCCTCCTCCCTTCAGGGCCAGGTCTCCCTGTGCTTCCCGAGCCCGTGGTCACACTGTGCTTGGTGATGCCCCGTCATGTGCTTGGCCGTGGCCCTCGCATCCCTTGGCCTCCTGTTGACAGACTGGCCCCATGGGCATGGAGGAGGCGTGGCTAGCATTTGCACTGAACAGACACTCTGATGAGGGCTCTCACCCCGTGGCAGACGGGTGCCTCTCAGCCCTGCCAGTCTCACTGAACTCAAGACGAAGCAGCCAGTCCCCCATTCGAACAAAGTCCCTCATACCCCAGGAGGTCCCGAGTCGCTGGACCTGTGACTGTCACTAAGGGACAGTCCCGGCTGCCAGGTCAGTTTCGGGAATACGCCACCTATGGGGACATCACCAGGGAAACAGCTACATGCCTCCTGGCACCATCGGGTTCACCTTCCTGCCCCACAGCCAGGGAGACCTGGCTCACAGAGGTGGCAACCTGTGGAGGCCCCTCTGACGGGACTGAGAACTTCAGACAGAGCTCTTCCGGTTCTAACTAGAGCTCCACTCCCACTGTTGCCATGCGGTGTGTGGGGGGTGGGTCTCAGGTGAGCTTTAAAGGTGGCCTTCCCCCCTGGGGGTTTGCACCCGTCTTACAAGCCTGGTGTCACCCTGGTGGTTCAAGGGAAACTGAATGTAGGACAATTACCGCTGGCACAGGCCAGGCCCTGGAGCTCCCATCAGCCCAGCCCAGCCCTGCCTACAAACACCACTTCGTTGTCAGTGTCCTTAGCCAGCTCACTCTCTGCACACAGAAGCATCTCAAAGTGCCAGGTCTTTCCTAGGCTCAGAGACCCCTGTGGGAGGCCTGCTTGGCCGGCTCCGGGGCTTCTATCCGGGGTCTCAGAGCTCACACAGCATGGCCTCCTTTGGTACTCGGTCACACATTGTTGAACAGTCTCCCCTCCCCATAGCCCCAGCCCTAGCAGACCTAGGTCTGGACTGCCAGGTTCAGCTGGCTCAGGCCAGTTCCCAGGTAGCTGTGTGTTGGGTCCATCAGGACAAGGGGGTAGCCCTTTGGCTCTGGGTTTACCCACCCCCATATCTAGATGAACTACTTTAGCCTCTTACAAGGTGCCAAGATGCCCTCTGGCCTTCATGGTGCTACTCAGGAGCAGACAGGGGCCAGGCTGCAGGGCTGGCCCTGAGCGCCCTGGACAGGCCCTGCCGTGTGGAAAGGTCTAGATGGGGTAACAACAGCCCACGGGGGAGACTGGCCCCGAGCCCTGACCCCCTGCTCCACTTGCTCTGGGGGTGTCCAGGGAGTCCGGAACGGTCCCCGGTGTGGACGGCACTGGGATGGCCACATGGCAACAAGTGTGAGGGAGGGCTGCTTACGCGGTGAATCCATTGACCATGTGGGCGTATCTCAGAATCATGAGGTCTAACCAGCCGCAGCGCCTCTTCCTGCCCGTGGTCACCCCCCACTCGTGGCCGCGGTTCTGCAGCAGGTCTCCGATTTCCTGCGTGAGAACAGAGCAGGTGAAAGAGGGCCGTCCCTGCTCGTCGGGCCCTCTGCCCCCCCACCCCCCGCCCCTTGGCTCGGGGCAATCTGGAAGCTGCACCCCCTGACAAGTTCCCTCCACACAGGCCGAGGCCCCCAGCTGAGGCCCCATCATCTGGCTGATTGCCCCCTCCTGAAGGCAGACGGACTCTGCCTGGTGGGCAGACACAGGCAGCCTGGCCACCTCCTCCCCCTCAGCTCCCACCTGCAGGGAGGGGAGGGCAGAACCGACCTGTTCTGCAGCTTAGCTGGAGGCCAGCGGGGATGAGTTTGTTTCCCCTGGGGTCCCCATCCCTGTCCCTGTGCTCCCTGCCTCAGGAAAGCCGCCTGCTACCTTTCCCACTCTGGCCTTCAAGCACACCTGCTCAGAACAAAGGTCTCCCGCCCTCGCAGCCACCAGGACACAAGGCCAGACTGACAAAGGCAGGCCGGTGGCGGCCTGAGGATTCCTTTCTGAGCCAGGAGGTCCCTGGGCAGCACCACACTGGGGCTCAGAGGGGGGTGTGGGCACCCTGCAGGCCTGCAACAGCTCCCCAAGGAGCGGGGCAGCGTGGACATGCATGTGCACAGTGCATTCTCAGTGTAAGCCCACACGTGCCATGATGCCGGAACACACAGCCTTAGACACATCTCGTTAGGCACCCCCATGGGTGCCTGGCCCCCCGTGTCCCCAAGGGGCCCTGCCGAGGCTGGGGACGCACGTTGATCTGCTCGGTGGGGAAGGCGCCGATGCCCACGCGTGTGGTGTAAGCCTTCACTACCCCGTAGACGTCGCCTATGTTCTGGGGGGGGATGCCCAGCCCTGTGCACACGCCGCCCACTGTGCAGTTGGATGACGTCACAAACGGGTAGGTCCCTGCAAGACAGAACCTGTTGGGGACCATCCGCCACCCCCCACAGGTCACCCCAGCCCAGGGGCCCCTTGGGGCAGCGGGTAGAGGGCAGATAAGCCCCCTGCATGGCCTCTTGGAGGGGTCTCCAGGGCCAGCTGGAGGGGCCTCCTGGGGAGTGGCCCCCACAGGGTCTTGAGTGGGAGGAGAGGGAGGTTTCCCAGCACCAGGTGGCCTTGCTGCTGGTGTGACCCTGGGGTCGGGAAAGGGTGGTACAGAGACCCGCATGGGACAGTCCGAGGTGTGGCTCTGACACCCCTGCCATACCCGCCCTGTGGGGTCCCTGTTGCCTCCCACCCTCTCATCTCCAGCTCAGCCTCTCCCCCGCTTCCCCTCCTGTTGAAGTAAGTACAAGGGGCAGCTGCACCATTTCCGCGGCACAGACGGCAGCGTGTCTGAGAAGGGCCCCTGCCACGCCCCATGTTGGCCGACAAGAAATGGGGAGCGGTGGGATCAGCTGTCGGAACGCACCGAAGTCAATGTCCAGGAGGGCCGCGTTGGCGCCCTCCACGAGGATTTTCTTGGGGGGGCCATGCAGCGCCTCGTACATGAAGTAGACTCCGTCTCGGACCATGGGCCGGATCCTCTCGGCAAAACCCTGGGAGAGGGAGGAACACAGCTGCGGGGGGCCCCAGGCATGGCCCCCCCAGCTCCTGCCTCCTCCTGACAGCCTCACTCAGCCAGCACATTCCTTTCCAGGGAGGGGACTGGTCTGCAACCAACCCTCTTCCGGGTCTTGTCCTTGACACTCAACACTGGCCTCTCAGTGACCACAATGGGGTGAAGTGTGTCCCCTCAATTCATATTTTGAAGCCCTAACCCCCAGGACCTCAGAATGGGGCTATATTTGGAGGTAATTCAAGTTCACATGGGGTCAGTAGGGTGGGCCCCATCAAGTATGACTGGGGTCCGTCAGTCCGTTCCTGTTCGCATTTACAGCCCTAGATAAGGGCTCGAGCAGTAGGATCCCAGCCTTGGAAACTTCCAGAAGGGCTTCGCACTGGCATCAGCCTGTCCCCAACCCCACCTGCCCCTCTCACCTTTACCTAGTGCCGCAGATAAGACCGTGCCGGCCTCCCTTCCCCAGCATGTTCTGGGCCCTTTCCCCAGAGAGGAAGTGAGAGCCGGGCCAGGCGGGTGAGCCAGGCCTCCTGAGACCTCCTGACTGACCATGGCCGGCCATGGTCCCCAAGAAGGCCAGCCGCCCCGTAATAATGCCTTGCAACGGGTGTGCTCCGTGCATGTTCAAGGGACGTCGGCTAGTTGTTAGAGCCACACGCTGCCCGGCCGCCCCAGCTCTACCTTGAGCCTTCTGAGTTGACCTTCAACGTCTATTTCCAAAGTGGGGAACATGGACTGGTGCTGATGGGCCAGGTTCTTGAATCTGCAGAGGTGACAGTGACTGGGACCCCTCGTTTCTGCTGGATCCCCGAGCCCCTCCTCACTAGCATGTCCCTGGGGCTGTGGGCAGGCAGGTACCTGGCGGAAAACTCATCAAAGTCCGACAGCAGGTCACAGATGCGCAGGCCCGTGCGGGCTGCTTTGGACGAGTAGGCCGGTCCGATTCCCTTCCGGGTGGTGCCGATGCTGAGAGAGGGGGCGGCTGTGAGCACCGGAGCCTGCCTGGAAACTTGGGGTCCCTGCTAGCCCTCCAGACCTCAGCTTCCTCCCCTGGGTGACATGTCAGCAGCAGCACCCAGGGGCTGGGTGGCTGTGAGAACCGACCAGACTCCTTGAATGGCCACCTCTCAGGAACCCAAGGGCTGGGCGGTGGTAGATGGTTCTGAGCCCCAAACTAACCTTCCCCTCATCTCGCCGCCTCCACTCTGGGACCCAGTTGCCTATGGGGCCCTCCCGTCCCATTTGCGTTCTAACCAAGCATCCCTCTCAACTGGCACTGAGGATGCTGCCTCCTCAGACTGGCAGCCAGCTGTGCCCACCCTGTACCCACTGCCTGGCACATGAGTATGTGTGCACAGGTGTGAGGGTGCATGCGCATGAATGTGTAAAAACATGAGTGTGCATGCACGCAAGAGTGCTAGTGTGCACGTGTGCGAGTGTGTGCATGTGTGTGTACATACTCATGTGTGCACGTGCACATGTTAAGTGTGTGTACATGAGTTAGTGTATGTGCATGCGTGTGAGTGTGCACATGTGCATACTCACGTGAGTGCACACAGGTGTAAAGTATGGGTATGCAACATATGTGCACACGTGTGTTAGTGTGTGTTTGCACATGTGTGCACGCGCGTGTGTGTAGTGCATGCTCGTCTGCTTTGTCCCTTCCTGGTTCTGTGACCGAGTCCCAGCTCATTAGAACAAATGTCACTGGTAGACAAGTGTATCACCATCAGGTGCTTGTGGGGCAGGATTTGGGTGCATATGGAGCTGAGGCCCTGGGTGGGGTCAAGGCTGGCCCAGGATCCCAGCAGTGGCAGCGGGCATGGCAGGTGCCAGATAGCACATGCACTCCTCGGGGGTGACCCGGCAAGAGGCAGTGCATTCGGGCTTTGGGGTCTAACGGGGCTGTTCTCCAGGAGCTTTGAGGGGATGCAGGTTCCCCTCCTGTCACACTGGATGGGACACACCCCCAGGACACCAGCTAGTGGACTAAGCAGCCAAGAGAAGCGCTGGTACTCACTTCTTGCCCTCCTGGGCCTGCCGCTGCACCTCCTGGAGCCCGTCCACCGCCTGGTGAAAATCAAACACTGCGGGGCCAGTGAGGGTGCCGGGGGCGAGAGGAGCAGAGGGAGGGTTACAGGCCGCCCCTGCTGCCCCGCCACACACCCGGGCCTCCACGGAGCGGCGGGCCAGTTGGAAAGGGGACAAACTGGATCGAGCCTCTGCTCCCCACCAACTCATGTGAGTCCCCTTGGGCCTTAGTTTTCCCATCTGCCATGGGGACAGTGACCTGACCTAGTGCCCACCTTGCCCAGGGAGGCCATGCGGAGCTAGGGGGGCTGTGCAGCCAGGGAGGAGGGCCACGGCGGGGGGTCAGTATGCAAGGGGCGGGCAGGCGGGGAGGGCAGGCACTCACCGAGGTGGGCTCGGTCAGAGATGATGAGCCTCTTCTCCCAGTCCTTGAGGCCTGCGGCAATAGGCACAGGTGAGGGTGCAGGCTGGCCCCCTCACCCGCTCTCGCCCCGCACCCCCTACTCTGCAAGGGGCCACCATGGTCACCTCTGGCATGCAGCAAGTGACAGGTCCCCCTTCATGGTCTCTCTCCCCGCTGGCGGTCCCAGACCCTTCCCCTCAGGTAGCCCACCCACATCCCCCCAGGGCCTCTGGCCGGCCACCTGCAGCGCCTCCTGGTGCCAAGGCCAGGTTCCCACAGGCGTTTATCACACCTGCCCTGAACTTGAGTCCTGAGGCGAAGGCTCTGCTTCCTC
Source organism: Hipposideros armiger (assembly GCF_001890085.2). NCBI lineage: Eukaryota > Metazoa > Chordata > Mammalia > Chiroptera > Hipposideridae > Hipposideros > Hipposideros armiger. The sequence goes on from NW_017731393.1 coordinate 634,030, forward strand.
TGTGGACCCTCTGGGGTCTCAGGGCTGCTGCTTCATGGTCAGCCTGCCTTTAGACACCCTCACAGGGTCCGGCTCACCTGGGCGCCTGGGTGGTGGCCTCAGTCACTGCCTACCTACCCCCTGTCCCCAAGGAGCCCCAGGAACCAAGTCCTTTTCTATAGGCAGGGTTGGCCCGCCAGAGAAAATGCACAGCGAGGTGCCAGCCAGCACGGCCGCTGAGGACACTCAGGGGCTGGGACAGGGCACTGCCCCGGGCACTGGGACCTACCTTTCTTCTCATTCTTTTCTGCTTCTTCAAACAAGCCTGGTAAGTGGACGACCACCCCGTTGCCTGCAACACACAGACACGAGGCTGAACTGTAACACGGACCCTGGGCCTCCCTCGTGTTTAGAATGGCCCGCAATCTGCACCCCACGCTCACAGCGGCGCATCCACAACAGCCGGGACGTGGATGCCACCAAGTGTCCACAACGGGCGATGAGTAAGAAGAATGGGCCCATCCACAAATGGACGTCACCCAGCCTTAAAAAGGACAGACTCTGACACCTGCCACGGCACGCATGGACCTCGAGGACACTATATAACGTGAAATAAGGCAGGTACAGGGGGATAAATCCTGTGTGACCCACGCATATGAGGTCCCTGGAGGAGTCAGGTCCAGAGACAGGAAGTAGATGGTGGTGCGGGGACTGGGGGCGGGGGGATCAGCAGTGAGTGTTTAATGGGGACAGAGGTTCCGATTGAGACGATGAGAAAGTTCTGGAGACGGATGGTGGGGATGGTTGCATGACAGTGTGGATGTGCTTAGTGCCACCGAGCTGTGCACTTAAAATGGCTAAGGTGGGACATTTGTGTTATGTGTATTTCATCACAATAAAAGAAAAGGTCCAAACAAAACAACCCAGCCCGAAGTGTTTATGGAGCAGAGGGCGGTGGTGGGGCTGGGTGGGAGGGAGACGACCAGCAAATGGCGCGGGGGAACTTCTCGGGGTGACGACAGTGCTCTGAAACCAAGTTGTGGTGATGGCTGCACAACTGTGAGTGAGCTACATGGCCCATGAATTCTGCCCAATGAAGTGGTCACCGTTTATTCGAATGGCGGACAGCGGGAGAGTGAAGTGATGCACCCCAACCCCTTCCAGGGCCCAGCGGGCCCCTAGGAGCCGTGCTGCCCCGTCCCCATGAAACCGAAGGGGAACCCGCATGGGCAGACCAGCCCGAGGTCACACAGCACATTCATGAGGGGGCAGGTAAAGCTGAGTGCTGCCCTCTCCTCCAAGACCACAAGCTGCTGGGCTGGGCCGCCTTCTCCTGTGCTGGTCCCCGCTGGCTGGCGGTGGCACAAGCTGGCCAAGGAAGACAGGGCATGGGTGCAGACTGGAGTGACTCAGAGACTACGCAAGCCACACCAAGCACAAAAGGTCACCTAAATGCCATGCATCCTGAAATGGCCACATGGGAAGGGCCTGGGGCGCCGAAAGCTGAGGAACAGCCGTGTGAGCTCCCGCATGGTCCACCTCTGTTAAGGCTGCTTATTGGACACTGTCTGGCCACACTGACCCACGCTCCCTGGTGACTGCCTGGCCTGACCTGTCCCCAGCTCCTTCGAGACCCAGCAGAGCACCCTCCCCAGCAAGCGGTGCCTCCTGGGCCCTGCAAGCGGGGACCCAGCAGATAGGCTGGCACTGGGGGCTTCCTGCAGCAGGGCTCCGCCCTGCCAGGCCCAGGCTGGGAGCACAGCCTGGGTCTCCAATGCGAACTGCAGGTTGCCACCGTGTGTCCTCACCCACTGCTGGGGCCTGAGTCTGCACCCACATGGAGAAGGCACTTGGTGTCCCTGTTCTCTCGACTGCATGCAGCCCCACGCCCACAGTCCCCTTCCCGTCTCACATGCAGGGGGCCGGCCCCTACGCCATCACCCGGCACACTCCGGCCCTGCAGCCTTGACTTCCTGAGCAGGAGGGGCGGGTGCAGAAGGGTCACCAGTGTGATGAGTCATGGAAAGAGCCAGAAGGAAAAGTACTGAAGTGCCGAGAGCATGTCCCCTGGGCCTGGGAACCAGAGCAAGCGTCTCTGAGTAAGGGAGACAAGGAGCTGAGGCCAGGACGGGCAGTCAGGCCCTGTGACCACAGTGGGGAGGAGAGGAGACAGAAATACACACATGGAGGGAAAGAGAGACGCAGAGAGGGACAGGGACAGAGGAGGATGGAGAGGGAGAGGTCCTCACGATCCTAGAGGCAGCTGTAGCTCAGGGGCACTAAAATGTCACTGGTGCCTGCAGGGAGCGCAAGGGTGATGGCTGGGGGCAGGGGGCTGCAGAGGGGAGCGCGATCTCTCTACAGCATGGACCCTCATGCAGGAGACAGGAAAAACACAGCATCCCCTCACAGGCTTGGCTCCATCCACACAGCAGGAAGCCAGGCCCGTCGCACCCACACACGCATGCAGGCATGCTCACGCATAGGCATGCACACGCACACACACGTGCAGACATGCACACGCACGGAGCACACGCACCCAGTTCACGCACACAGACCTGCTCAGCACCCCCGGGGGGTCTGGGAGCTCCACGGGGCCCTGCGTCCTCTCCCCCTCTGACCCCGGCACCTCCACCTGCCCCACAGGCAGAGGACAGGCTCCCGCGTGGGGCGGAGCACGTGATTCCCGCAAAGCGCCTGGCACTCACCAATGAAGGACACGGCCTTGGAGTTGATGATGCCACTGGGCAGCAGGTGGAAATCATACTCCTTGCCGTCCACCACCACGGTGTGGCCAGCGTTGTTGCCCCCCTGGGGACAGAGATCCGGCTGAGTGTCCAGAAGTCCCGGGGCCTGGACCACCCCGGCAGGCTGGCGAGACCAGCTCCGACAGCAGGGACTCAGGAGACGCTTCTGGGCTGCTCGGGGTGGCGGTTCTGTCCCCCGAGTCCGTGCATGGACCTGGGCAGCCAGGCCCAGTGGTCGGCTCTGATGCGTGTCTGGGCTCTGCTGGGTTAGTGCCCGGCTCCCTGGACAGCTGCAGGGGCTGGTTCCAATACCAGACTGCCTCGTGGGCACGTGTCAATGTCCCAAGGAGGTGTCTCAGTGCAGGCCCCTGAAGCTGGGACATTCAGAGCCCCTCTGGGGTCCCTCCTCTGATGCAGGAATGAGGGGGCCCAACCCTTCCGGGAGGCACACACACAGGCCCCCAGGGCCCAAACTGCCGCTCTGCACACAGCCCAAGCTGTACAGTGGCGGACAGGTGAGGGGGGCAGGTACCATGATGGGCCAGTGGGGCCAGAGCCCCTCACCCCCTCGGCAGGGACCCCTCCCTTTGGGCCCAGCCTCCCATATAAGAATAAAGAGGAAAACACAATTTTGAGGCCAGCCCTGTTCTGAGGGACACACAGGCCACAGGCTTTCCTCTTTATGGGTCTTGTGCTGAGCGTGGGTTGGGGTCAGTGGGGATGGGTAGGGGAGCCCCAGGAAGGTCCAGTGGCAGAGGGATGGCGGGCACTAGGCCCTCCAGGGAGGGTCACAAGCTTGCTGGGGCCCATCTCCACAGACCTGCCTCTTGTTGTGCCTGCTCTGTCCCCAGGGCCTCAGAGCCCAGCCCAGCCTGGCCCTGCCCCACCCGCCTGCCTGCATCTCCCGGGCCTCCACCCTGCCGTCCTCCTGCCTTGCAGAGGGGTGGTGGGCTGCAGGCTACTGGGGCCTCAGGCGCCCTGCAGGGCCCACCCTGCCCCAGGCAGGGCTGCAGGAAAGGCCTCCTCCCCCACCGGGAGCACCTGCTCCTCACGCAAGGCTGGTCTGCCAGCTCCACTGAAGCAGCCCAGCCAGGCGGCACGGGGCACCTGGGGCAGCAAGGGGCAGACGCCGGCAGGCCCCGGGCCAGGGGCACTCCCTCCTGGGCCTCATGTCCACATCGCTGCATTCAGTGGGGCTGGAGCCCTAACCCACCTCCCGCTCCCCTGCCTGCTCTGCCCTCCAGGGCCCTGCTGAAAACCAATTCTACCAGGGGGCCTGCTCATGACACGCATGTGGGAGGTCTCTCCCGGGCTGTCCCCAGTGCTGCTGACCCAGGGTGTGGAGGCCGAGCACAGCAGGTCTGCCCTCTCAGACTCTTGGGGTCACCGCTGTCCGGGTGTCCCACAGCTTGGCTCCCAAGGGCGGACCTGCTGTTTCCCCAGGCGCCCCGTGGTCAGCAGAGGCCAAGGGGCCCAGGGATTTCCAGGTGCTTGGCTGTGGGAACTGCACAAGTGACAGGGGGAGCAGGAGAGCAAAGGGGGTGGGGGGGCCTGGGGCCAAGAAGGGATGCCCCACAAGCGAGGGTGGGCAGGTGGCACCAGGCCTTGGGGGCTGAGGACAGAGATGGTGCTGGGAGGTGAGCCTCGTGGGCTGCCGGAGGGGAGATGAGGAAGGCTGACGTGGGCCAGGCTTGGGGACGGGGAGAGAGGCTGGGGGCTCAGCCTTGGCCATCAGAATGGTCACTGGCGCTTCCAGCAGACCCAAGCCCTGCCCTGGGGTGCTGGTTCAGTCCTTTGGGAGGCTGGGAATTCAGACAGCCCACGCGTGACTGGCAGGACCCGGGTGTGGTGGTGTCACTGTGCCCTCCCAGAGATCCCATCATTGCAATATCCTTGTGTGGGCACGCGGGTAGTGAGTCCCCTCAGTAGGGTTCTCCACCCACGGTTGCACCCACAATCGCAGCCTGGGGCACGCGGTGTCCACAGACAAGAAAGGAAAACTGAGGTCCCCAGAAAATGGGGTTTGCGGCAGAGCACAGGCCAGACTGCCTCCCTGTAGACACTGTACCCCGTATGCCACACATTTGCCCACAGCTGAGTCCTGCCTGCCAGGCTGGGGGCCAGAGCAGCCCAGACACCCTGACTCCCTCCCCTGCTGAGTGCCCAGCACCAACGTCTGCTGGCCCGAGGACACACACGCAGGCATGAAGTGCTTCTGAGCAGAGCCCCACCTTTGTTTGGGGTAAACATGGGTGCCTAGGAACAGGCACAGGCCATTGTGGACCAGTGGGCATCAGATGACCCCTGCCAGCTGCAGGGCCCAGGCGTCAGGCCACAGTCCACTCCCAGGTGCGTGAGCCAGCCCAGTGCTGAGCCCAGGGCCTGCTGACTACCCAGAGACCCTGGTCTGTGCTCCCCCAGGCTGCACGTGGGCTGGTGACAAGGTCGGGGCAGGGACACTACCTGCCGTCCTCAGGCTTTGGCCTGGCTGCTGTCTGCAGGGGCGAGGACAGCTGGGCCAAATGGCACCGGTCAGCTGGGGGGGGGGATGGCTCTGCGCCCTCAGGCTGTGGGCTGGTTTGGAAAACCACATGGAGGGGGCACTTGCCCAGGGTCCCCATGAGACACACGAGGACTGTTGAGGCCTCTGAGGAGTGGCCCTACCTCCGGGGCTGCTCTCAGCCTCTGTCCCGGGTGTGCAGTCTCCAGGGGCTGCATGCCCAGTGCCCTGTGACAGTGCGCCAGGGCACTCCCGGGACCTCAGGGCAGTCCTGGGGATTCCCAGGCCTCAGCATCGCCATCTGCTCAGTAGCACCCCACTTCCATGTCCCTGGGAGAATGGCCCTGTCAGCAGGGGTGGGGCGCAGAGGCGGGCCGTAGCCCCTCCGGCTTCTCCCCTGTGGGCTGGAGCCTGGGTCAGGCACAGGTCCAAGCCTCCCCGGGGGCTGAAGCCACCCCCACTGCCCCCTGCCTGGCCTGGCCAGTCACTCAAAGTCCCCGTGGATGTCAGCTGCCTCCCTGGCAGGGATCTGAGAAAGGAGGGTGTTCTCACTTCTGGACACGGTAACAGGACCAAGCCAAGCCGGCCCACTGGGGAGTCTGACCAGCTCTGAACTTCCTGGCCCTGCACGTATCTGACTGGCTCACTCTCCTTGGAGCCCAGGGACGGCGGGCCCAGGCCCAGCAGGGGTGCTCTTGTCCTGGGGCTGCCTGGGCTCAGCTCCGTGCACAGCCTGTCCCCAGAGATCCTGAGTGGTGACCTTGGGACATGCAACACATACCCTAATGCTCCCCCCCACCTGCATCTAGAGACCCTCCCGCCTCATGTAGCCTCTGCTACCCCCCTTCACACCCCAAGGTTCGTGCAGCCCTGAGACCCAACCCCGATGTCCCTGTTGGGGGTGCCTCTCCACGCCCCTCCTTGCCCCCAGTTTCAACACCAGTGGGACTCTCGGGATGGAGTGAGCTATGCCTGTGGGCCTTGTCGCTCACGTGTGTCCACAGCCTCGCTCTCTAGTGTCTGTCCTGCTCCTGGCCCCCTTTCACAGCCCTTGTGCCTCGTACCCTATGTGCCTGGAAGCCCCCCACTGACCTCTGATCTGCCAGGTACCCCACCCCGCATGACCCACTCAGCCACCAGCTCCCCACACCACACAGGTCTCCACATGGCTCAGAATGGCTCCTTTGGCCACACAGCACCCACTTAGGTTCTCAGGGGGGGCCCACCTGGCTTTCTCCCCTGTGAGGCAGCCCCTTGCCCCACCCTGTCGTCAGCACTGAGGGCCGAGGGAAGTGAGCTCCTGTCTGGGACAGAAACCAGCTCTTCCATCTCCGTGTGCAGGACGAGTGGACAAAGGGAGCAGAGAGGTGAGGGCAGGGGAGTCGGCAGCCCCTCGGAAGCCGTGGGTGGTCGGCAGGAGGCAGGTTTCATCAGGATGGTGCATGCCACTCAGCCAGCCTGTGCTCAGGGTGGAGATGCCTGGGTGAAGCCACGAAGGCCCCCCGCAAGTGATGCAGGGCTCCACGTGGTCTGGCACCAGCCAACAGGTTCCTGCCACTCATTCATTCAACCCAAACCAGGAGCTGCTCTCCAGTGGGTGACCAGTGCCATCTGAGGGTGCCGATGTGGAGGGAGGCCTGCTTCTGGAAGCAACACCAGGCGTTCCAGGCCCCAAGCAGCTGCCCCTCTGCCCCCAGAGGCCCCTGGACCAGCCCGGGGGGCATGGTGACGTGTTCCCCAACAGATCCCTTGGAGAGAGGCCCCAGAGCACCGACAAGCTGCAGGACATGGCCCTTGATGAGTGAGGCCACTTTGCACATCACCGCAGTTCTCCACCACCAGCCTGAGGCTGGCTTGCCCTTCACAGGGGACCTCGGCAGGACACAGCCCTGCCAGAGGGGGGTGGTGGCATAAAAGCTCCTGTGGAAACCAAGAGAAACCCAGCAGGGTGCCCTGTACCGAGCCCGGAGGGCACACTGAGCCCTGGTGACGTCCTCACTGCAGTCGGAAGGGTGGGTTCTAAATCCTGCCTCAGTGGCCAGAAGCCTCTGACGAAGGTAACTCTGGACATGGAGGAACGGCTGGGAGTGAACAGCCGGCTACCGTGGACCTGGGGCCACCTCCAGGCTGGGGACAGGGTGCAGCAGGGGAAACTGTGATGGCCAGTGAGGTGGGCGGGCCCTTAGCTCCTGCCTGGGCCTGGGGGGTGGGGTCAGGCAGCAGGAAGGAGCACAGAAAGGGGGAGCTGGGCAGTAGAGGGGCAGGGACTCCCAGAAAGCAGGTGAGCAGAGCTCATGGTCCCTGTGTCTCAGCAGAGAGCACAGAGAACAACAGCACAGGACGGTTGATGATGGTCTCGGGGTCACTGTGAGGTGGCCACAGCGGGAAGCCACGAAAGAGGAAAGGCACAGGCCAGCAAGGCCACAGCCCAGCCCTGGGGGCCGGACTGGGGGTGAGAAGAGAAGGTGGCACTGGGGCAGGAGGGGTGCCCGTGCGAGGCAGGGCGCCGGAGCCCCCCACAGGCCCTGAATGCGGCTGGGGAGTGCTGCTGAGGGTGAGAAGGCATGGCAGCCGTGGGCGGGGACCGGGACACCACATCAGGTCAGCGGTCAACAGTTAGCAAACAGGAAGGGAGGCTGCCCTGGAAACGGGTCCTGGAGGCGAATAGAACGGCAGGAGGAACCCAAGGCCCAAGACTGGATGGTAAGGAAGGTCTTGGGGGCTCCTGGGGTGCAGGCTGGCCACAGGCCCCAAGTGACTGAGATGGGAATGGAGACAGGGCAACCGTAGGGGACGCAGCCACCATTTGGGATGGCCCCAAGCCCAGGTGACAGGCCAGGTGACCCGGTCACGGGGGCTGGCCGGCTGCAGCCTTTTCAGCAGCCACCCATATGGGACTCAGGCCCTAGCCTGGCCCCTGTGGTTGGTCCCACCTGCAGCTCTTTCAAGTAATGGCAGTGGGCAGGGCCTGGCCTGCTGACCCAGGTGGCAGAGCAGGGAGAGTTCTGTTCCAGAGCCATCTCCACAGCCAGGGAAGGCTGGCGGCATCAACAGGAGGGTATCGAGAGTAACTAACTGCAAAGTCACTTCGAGGAGGGGAGATGGGCTGACCCGAGCCGGCAGTTTACATGGAGGGCCGTGGGCTCACTGGAGCACACAGGTGGAGGAGGGGGTGTCCTGTGCTGGGGGGGGCAGGAGGGGACAGGAGCAGCCGCCCACTGACCATGCACCAGTCTCGGGGGACAAGGAACCCTCACATACACAGTAGCACACAGCTGCCTCTGGCACCTGGGGCTCTCAGGAGAGTGTATGGGCTTGTTTTCAGTGGCGTAGGACAGAGACAGGGTGGGAGACCGTCCGTGGTCCTAGGAAGCACCTCCCAGGAACCCACTGTGGGCCTCCAGCAGGAGTGGTCTGGCTGTGGAGGTTTCCCCGGACAAGTGCATTGGGCCCACCCCGTCTCAGAGGGCTCTGAGCCCCAGCTTGGCATGCATTCCTTCCCTGTTTTAAGCAGCAAACCCCAGTAGTTCCAATGCCGACACCCCAAAGCCAACCCTTTGCGTCCAAGCCCTAGGTCAGCCCACAGTGGCACGTGTGGCTTGGCAGCCTTGGCAATGGGGCAGTGGCCCCCCAGGGAGAGCTCAGGGTCCATCAGAACAGAGAGTGCTGAGAGCAGCCTGCAGCTGGCAGAGGCCCTGTCCTGGGCCCTCAGGGGACAAAGCCTGTGTCTGCCTCCTCCGTGGCACTGCCAGCCACTGGGTCACCCTGGCCCAGAGGTCCGTGGTTCCTCCTTCTCCCCACGTCCAGCCGGGACCCTCCTGTCCTTGCTCTGACTTCCCTCACGTCCTTCCCACTGACATGCCCTTACTTCTCTCCCTTCTTGGTTGACCCCTCAGGTCACCGCCTCCCAGAAAAGCGTCGCTGACCCACAGAGCCCCTCCCCCCATCACTCAGCCCTCTTGGTACATGAACCCTTTGTGGAGTCAGCCAGTCCCATGCCAGAGGGAATGAGGGATGGGTGTGTCTTGGTGACCCTCAGGGAAGCTGAGGTCCCCCGCCGCCCTCCCCCACTGAAGGGCCCAGTGTCACACCCATGAGACACCCCACCCACCCCCTGAGGATCGGGTGTCCCCAACTCAGCAACACTTGTATTTATAGCTCATCCCCTGGCCCAGGGGAGGGAGTGGGGGAGGGGTGTCTCGTGCAGGGAGGGAAGTGTGAGGGCCTGAGTGGGTGTTGTGTGCATGTGTGAGTGGGTGGGGGTGGCCCCCGGGAAGGTGTCCCCGCAGGGAAGGACTCCAAGAGGCGTGTCGGAGTCTGAGTGGGAGGACGGGGCCGCGTCTGTCTGGGTGGGGGACCGCCCCGGCGCACCTGGCAGCGGCTGATGATATCGGCGTCCGTGGCCAGCAGGTCCACCACCTTGCCTTTGCCCTCGTCCCCCCACTGCGCGCCCAGCACCACAGTCACCCGGGAGCCGGTCGTGGTCGCCTCCTGCTGCAGCCGCCCCCGCTTGACGCCGCCCGGGCCGGAGGGCCGATCGTTGGAGGCTCGAGTCGCCGACATGCTGCTCGGCCCGTCCGCTGCGCTGGGCCGCCGGAGAGCCCGCCGACCCGCGCGCCCCGGCCATTAAAAGGCGCTGCCCCGGGCGGGGGCGGGCCCGTGACGCTCGCTGACCTCCGGCCTCCGGTCCCGCCCCCGCCGCCAGGCGCCGAGGTGGGCCGCGGGCGCTTTGGGGGCGCAAGCATTGACGACGCGCTCCGGGGGCCCCTCCCACGGGCCTGGGCAGGGCGCCCCACGAACGTCACCGGGGCGTTCGCGACCCCCGCCCCGGGGCAGGCCTGGGCGCAGAGAACCCGCCCCGGCGGGCCCTGCGGGGTCCCCGGAACTGCGGAGGTCTCCTCCAGGGCGGGAGTGCGCCTTGCAAAAGGGGAGCTTCGTCTCTGCGCCCCACCTGGAGGGTACGCACACCCCGGGGCTGGGGGCACGCACCTGACCCGCGGTGAACCCAGGTCCCCTGGACCGGCGCGCGCGCCCTCTGGTGGCCGCGGAGAGAGGGAGGGAGGGAGAGAGAGAGAGAGAGAGAGAAAGAGAGAGGGAGAGAGAACAGCGTGTTCCCCTCTACCCCCTCCCCCCCCATATGGCAGGGGCCAGTGTCTGGCATAGGGCTCGCTGTAGGGCCGCGCCTGCCCGCGCCAGTACCAGCACGCGAGCTCCATCCCAGAGCCGGGCTGCCCTCGGTTCCCAAGAGCTTGAGTCCGGGGAGAAGGGACCGCCCTGTGCTGTCAGGGTAACCTGACTGGGCAGGGGAGCGGCCAGGGTCTCCGAAAGGCTCCTGAGGTCCTGAGCAGACCTCTTTCCTGCGTAGGCCTGTGGAGGGACTGGGTGCCCAGAGAAGGTGTGTGATGGTCTGCTGGGCTCCTGGGTTCTGAGCTGGGTGCACTGCCTGGCCCACCCACCCCCACACACGTCCCAAGTGGACTCTGGCTTGGGCATGGCTAGCCCCATTGCTGGGAGAAGGGGACACGGATGGTCCTCTGGGGGCAGCAGTGCTCTCTTAGGCCTTCACGCCAGGGCTGGGAGCCCGGCCACCCCTCCCCACCCTGGGTTTTTGGTGCAGAGTGGCCTGGAGCTGCTGGGTTGGTGAGGCTCCTGGAGCTCCCAGGCTGGAGACAGGGAGGCCAGAGGCTCCCCAGGAGGAGAGGCGTGGACCCCAGGTTGTCACTCATGGACAGTGAACGACTCAAGCCCCAGCAGAGGGCTGTGCTGCCCAGCTGCTCCTCTGTCTCCCGTCCTCTGACCCTGGGCAGGTCACTTGGCTCCTCTGTGCGGGTCCCTCACCTCTCACACAGGGGCACCAACAGTTGCTTTCCCTCAGCATTGTTGCGGGGTTACACAATGTGGCTTACAGGCAGGGTGTGGGGTGCAGGCACCATGTCGGCAGCCTCCTTGGTGACAGCCGGCCTGGTGGGGGCAGTGAGCAGCACCCTGGCCACCAGCCCCTGGGAAGCAGTGCCAGGCTGGCCGTGAGGCCCTGAATGCCACTCAAGGCCCAGCCAGCTGAGGATGGGGCATCTGGCAGGGCTGTGCCAGGGGCTGGGGGTTTTCGGGTAGGAGGGAATTTGGGGCACAGTCCTAGTGCCCGGGTGGACGAGGAAGAGGCTGGATCATAGTAGGAGGGGCCGAGAGGGTTCTGGAGGTTTCGTTGCTTGTTTCCAGATGAAATTAAGCTGAGCCTTTGGTCACGTGGAGCCACGGAGCGGCGTTTGCTGGAGTCACATCAGCTGAGGCGGTGCTTCCTTCTGCCCCCCCTGATGCAGTGCTGAAGGTGGGGGGGGGCACTGGCTCTGAGCCCTTCTTGGGGGAGACCCAGGGCTCTGCGCCAGCAAGTGTGAGGGGGTTCGGGGGGCCATGGGGTGGGGTTGACAGGCTCTGCGGGGCCAAACCTGGCTGCACTGGCTGCCGTACCAAGTCCCCCAATCCCAGTCTATAAATAGTCAGCAGGCCTGGGGGAGTCTGCCTTTCTATAAACAGCCCTGTCCAGGCCACAGCTGGGGCCCTGCCAGTCACATGGCCCAGCCCGAATTAGAGCCCTGCCCCCACACCACCCAGGTTGGTGGCAGTAGGAGTCACCAAGCCTGGGGGTCCACTGCGTGACCTCCAGCAAGCCCTCTGGGAGCACGTGGACTTGGCCACCAGGGTTTCCGCTCTGTGGGGTCCACACCGCACCGTGGGACCATGCCATCCACAGACACCCACACTTAACGCTTGTATCCTTCCACTTGATGGAACAGCGCACGGTTGGAACGAAGAATGCTGCAGCCACTTTGGAAATCACTTGGCAATTTCTTAAGAAGTTAAACATAAACTTAGCCTAAGACCCCACCGTTCCCTCCCCATGCAGATGTCACAGGGCATGTTCACAAAAGCCTCACTGGGAACAGCCAGTGTCCACTGACAGGTGAACAGCTAATAAACGTGCTCTGTCCATGTAACAGGTGCTACTCAGCTGTGAAAACGGGGTGGTGCCGACACGCTACAACAGGAATGCTCTGGAAAATGTGCAAATGAAAGGAGCCACAAAAGGCCACACACTGTACGGTTCCACTTATCTGGTGTCCACAAAAGGCAGACCTGTAGAGACAGAAGGCAGGTCCATGGGGGCCAGGGATGGGGGAGGGTGTGAGGGAACTTTTTGGGGTGACAGAAACATCCTAACCTGGACCACAGTGAGGATTGCATGATCTTGCGAAGCTGCTGGTCACTGAGCGATGCCCTTACGGGGTGAGCGCGTGTGTGAACAGTGCCGCCGGGGAGCGCAGCGCATCTTCGCGCTGCTGTGGGGCTCATTTGCCACATGCTCTGCCCCTCACCATCCCCAGGCCCACTCCTCCCTCCACCCGTCCACCCCTCTGTCCATCCCTCCCTCCACCCACATCACCGCAGCTGTTGAGGGCTCAGTCCCCCACCACATTCACCGAACAGAGCTTCCGAACACAACAGACGCAGGCTGGGCCAGCTCTGCACTTTATTGGTCCAAGTCCCTCCAGCTTCCAGCCTTGGCAGCAGGCCTGGGGTGCGGGCAGGGGCATGGGCAGGCTGCCCCTTGCTGGGTGGGTCTGTGAGGAAAGGTGGCAGCCTCCTGTCCCCTATGCCTCCTCTCAGCCCATTGGGATGGGAGCAGCACCTGTTGAAAAGGTGGCCAGGTCCTGGCATGGCAGCAGGGGCAGACACCTTGTCACCCTCAGTGCTGGATGTACTGGGGTGGGGGCCAATGCCATGTGGTCCTCTGCCCGTCTGCTAGCAGGGGGACCCTGTCCTGCCCACAGCACAGTCGGCCAGCCTGCCTCTACCCAAAGCCGTGGGGTGCTCTCACCCACCCACCCTTCCCTAATTTAGCCACCACAGGACAGCAGAAATGCAGAAGCAATCGTATTTTGGTTAAAAACACTGTTCCAGCCCAGCTGAGCAGGTTGGGAGGCAGAGCTGGGGAGCATGGGTGGGGTCTGGTGGGGAGTGGGGGCTCCAGCTCCGCCTGGCTCCCTTGGCTTCCGGGGAAGGGTCTGCGAGGACCTGTACTCCAGAAGAATCTGGGTGCCGGCTCACTGGAAAATGGGTGCAAACTTAGAGGTGCCCCGGGGACGCAGCCACCTGACTCCCTGTGCGTGTGGGCGGGTGGACGCCATGTGCGTGCAGGTGCAGGGGCAGGCATCAGCTTTGGAAAGCAGACCACAAGGGGCTGGGGGCGTGCATGCAGGCCAGGGGGCGCCAGGCAGGCTGGGACCACGGCCTCCGGATGGCTCCAGGAAGCCCATGTCCCTGGCCAGGTAAGGCACAGAGTTTCCGTTTCCAGGGCCCAGTCCCAGCTGGCCCTGCAGGGCCCCCTTCAGCAGCACGTCCAGAGCCCACAGGGTCTGTCACTTGGCTTTGGGCTTGGGCCTGAGGCCTGTGGGGACAGAAAATGACATGGTTAGGAGCAGCCCTGCTGGGGCAACGCCACGGTGCCCATGTCTGGGTCCCCAGGCCTCAGCTGTCCCTCTGTCACCAATGCCCAGTGGGCTGTGCAGTGTGTCCACTGAGCTAGGCCCGTTCTTTGGATAGTAAGGCTCCTCCTGGTGGAAGGTCCCAGGATGAGCCTCAGCAGGCTGGCTCCTGTCCCCCTGTCTAGCTGGGTCTCGCCTCTGAGGTGGGCAAGGTCCTGCACCTCCCGGTGTCTCAGACCCAGGCTGCACTGCCTACACTCACGATCACCACCCCTCCATGGAGCCCCGTCCCTCCCTCACTAGCCCTCCCGCTGGACTCCTCCTGCCCGTCCTTTCTCCAGCTGGATGCTAAGGGCGTGGAGGCCCTGCCCATTGGCTCCCGCCACCTGCACGGCCTCCCCACTTGTCCATCTGACACCCTCTGTGCTCTTTGGTCCAGGGCCCTTGCTTGCTGTTCCCTCCAAATGCCTTGCGAAGTGCTATCCCAGGCCCCTGGGGGTCTTGGGCAGCTGCGGGTTTGAGAACCACTGCAGGAAGCAAGTAGGGCCGAAACAGATGGTCAAAACGTCACTCTCGGCGGAGTCAGTCCCACTGTCTATGGCAGGGCGCCAGGACTAAGAGCCAGGGGAACAGCCAGGCCCAGGGCAGGGCAAGGTGAAGGGAGCAGAACGGAGGGAACAGGGGCAGTGTGGGCCCCCGGGCGCATCACCACGGACCACAGTGATGGGTCACCCTCACGTAAGACTCACGTAATTAAAAGGAATGATGGAACAAACCACCGTTTTGCAGCCTCCATGCAAACTGGGAGAGTCACTCCTGGCACCACTAATCACAGTGTGAAAATGGCACTGGGCAACAGGGGTTGCCGCCATCACCACCTCAACCTGGCAATCGGCGTTACCATCAGTAAGCACAGGACAAACGGCCCCGAGCCCCTCCTGAGATGCTCTGGGGGGGACGGGACACGTGTCACAGGTATAGAATTCCTGCCCCAGAAGGCATCCAAGACCCAGTGTGGTGGTGGTGGTGGTGGTGGTGGGGGGTGGGGAGAACAGGATACACCCAAAGTGGCGGTGTCGTCCACGGTACCAGTGTCACACAGTACAGAAAGCGGCTGGCTGATGACCCAAATCAACAACTATGCAGGTGTGACCAGGACCCCTGGCTGCAGGGGATTGTGAGAGGCACAGTGACAGGAGCTGGTGTGCTCACTGCCTGGCTGTCCTGGACACAAGGGCCTTATTCCCAGGAGACCCCTGGGGCTAATTCAGGGGCCATAATGTCTATAAGTAACTCAAATTGTTCAGTAAAGTTGTGGGGGCAATGCACCAAATAGGAATAATTTTGCATTTTTTTTTTGCAACTTTTTGTCGTTTCAGGGTGAAAGGCAAGTAGTATTTGTTTTAATCTCCTCACAAATTTTCTGTTGGGCTGAAGTTTTTCCAAAAAAGTTGGGGAGACAGGAAGTGGGATGGCTTCCTCCTGCCCTCAGCCATGGGGATGACAGGGCTGGGCAGGGCACAGCTGACCCTTGTGCCCACGGACCGGGGGGTCACACGCCCGGCAGGCTGATCTCTCGCTGTAGTGGCCACACGTGGCTGCCAGCCCTCGAACCCACAGGCCGCACAGCCCAACTGTCCCTCATTCCTGGGGCGAGGAGCCGGGCCACAAGGCCAAATCCTGGCCCCTCAGGGACGTGCCAGCCCTGTTCTAAGGGGCACGTTGGTGTTTCACACCACAGCCAAGCTCAGAAAGTAACCGGGGCCAGCCCCGGACCAAGAGTAAAGGCTGGGCCAGCAGTGCGTGTAAACTGTAGAGAGAGCTGCACGCTCCTGCCTCCTGTGGTGCCTTCCAGGCCTCACTGCTGTGCTCTGGGTCCTGAGCCCCCTGCCCAGTCAGTCAGCACAAGGCTGTGGCACCAAGCCGGACGCCGGGCCCACCTGGGCAAGGCTGGAGGGGTGTGGGGGACAGATGGCCCCCTGCTCATGGTGCTCACAATCTGTGGGGGGAGGTGGTGGGTCCCTGCACTAGATGTCCCCCCACCCAGCACAGGCCGGGCACAGCAGGGACCCAGGCCCGTTTGTGTGGCTGCATCTGTGAGCCTCCCGGGCCACATCAATGACCCTGACTGTCCTGGCCACAGGCGGGGTCCCAGGAGGCCCAGTGCTGCTCACCAGGAGCGCCTACATCTAAACAGACCCACTCACTGTGTCCAAGACCTGGCCTCCAGGGAGAGCAGGCCTCAGACCCCACCGCGGGGCGTTTCGGCCTGCTTGTCCCTGGCAGCCTGTCCTTGGGGCCATCCCTGTCCCTCACTGCCACCTGCGGGCATGCGTGGCAACACCAGGGCCAGAGGGGGTCTGGGGTGTGCCCTGTGGACAGACTCAGAGTAAAGGTGCTGCCCTGGGTCAGCAAAGCCCAGGGTTAGTCAGGGTTCGGGATGGGCACCCTGAGCCTGTCCTGCCAGGCCTGGGAGGCCAAACCGCCCCTGGCCCAGGTCCTGGAGCCCTGCTCCCGGACGCTGCCCAAGTGGGCCCTGTCCACCCGCCCTCTCGAGTCCCAACTGCCCAGCGGGCAGCTCTGAGGTTGCACCTGCCACAGCGGAGGCGCCCGACACCAGCTAAGCAAGGCTCCCGCCCCCTGGAGTGGGGGGCCAGGCGAGTCCCACCATAAGCGGCAAAGGCGGGCTGCAGGGAGGCCAGGGGTTAGTGTCAGGGGCGCGAGCGCGGGCCCCGCCTCCATCACCACCGTTAGTGCAGAGCGCCAGGCCGAGCACCTACCTTATTGGATCACACAGAATCTTTTGGGTTTATTATCGTCAGAGTCAGGGGCAACCTCTGCTTTCAAATAAAAGACATGCACTCAACAGCTTGTCGCTCACGAGCAACCTGAACTCGGACACTGGGCCAAAATGCAGCCCGCCCCAGGCCCCAGGCGGGGCAGCCTTCCCGCTGCAGGCAGGAGCTAGTGGCTTAGGGTGCAGCCATTGGGTGGCGACCCCCAAAGCTGCTCTCCTGGGGCAGCGGCTGCTGCCTCCTCTCCTGCAGGATGTAGGACACCCTGGGAGTCACCCACTCTTGGTGGGCAGGGGGGACGGCTGGCTGAGGGAGAGGCCCAGAGAGCACCTGCCAGTGCCCCAAGCCCTGCAGGACTCGCCCACCTGGGTCCCCTGCTCCGGGACGGGCCCCACGTTACCTTCCTGGTTCCATGACGGGCGCTTCTTCCTTCGCCTGCTTGTCCCCTTTGAGGCCCGGCTGCGGGCTCTGGGGAGGGCGCCAGACCCTGAAGAGTCGGTCACCGAATCCTCGGAGAAGGACCTGTCCAGGGATGTGTCCAGAGTGGAGTCTGGGGCCGTGTCCTCCTCGTCCTCCTCCCCGCCGGGCCCCGTGGCAAGAAGGCTGGTGCCGCGGTTGTGGGCAGCTGTGTCCTCCAATCCCTCGCCTGTGCTGATGGCCTCGGCCTGGCAGATGCCCCGTGGGGCTGTGAGGCCCTCAGGGTCATGGCTCGAACCCATGGCCCCAGGGAGCTTGTCACTGGAGAACTGAAGAGGCTTCAGGGCTTTAGCGTCCCCTAGCACCAGCGGCCAGGGCCCTGCAGACGGCTGGGGGCCATGTGGGTCCTCCACAGACAGGAAATCGCTGGCATCGATGTACCAGGAAGAGCGTCTCTCCTGGGGACCGGGGCCGCCCTCCTCCGACAGGTCTCCAGCAGGCTTTGGGCTGGAGGCGGTGGCATCCACGAGATCCCAGTCCTGAGGCTCCCTGGCCACTGTAGTGTCAACACCAGGCCCAGAGGCAGGGCAGCTGGTGCCTCCCACGGGGCCTCCTGTGGGGTCACTGGCGGCCACTGTGGATGGAGTACATGTCGGCAGAGGGCATGGGGCGGGGGCCTCCCTCCGTGTCAGCTTCGATCTGAATGTCCCTACCCCTGGGAGCCTTCCCTGGTGATCTCCAAGCAAGGGTTCCCACAGGGTGGGCCTGGCTTTGAAATCCTGTCTGTCCACAGTGGGGGACAGCAGGGGAACTGAGTCCCAAGACAGTGGCGTATGCCACCTGTTTCCAGGGCCCCCACAGCAGCCGCCCCCAGGAGTGGAGGCGCACCCCAAGGCCTCACGCTGCCTCTCCCACCACCTCGGCCCCTCTTAGCCCCAGGGGTATCTGCCAACCAACCCATTTGCCCCCTCTCTCCTGCCCACTGCAGGGGCTAGACAGATGGCTATCACACCAGCCGGGTAGCCCTCTGTTTTAGCAGAGACACGTGAAAGCATTGTTGGGGCAAGCGGCCTCTCTCGCCCCACCTCACAGCTGTCACCTATCTCAGGGCGGCAGGGAAGAGGCGAGGGCGCCCCTTTGAGATCAGGGAGGGCTCCCTGGAGGAAGGGAGGCACTGGGCTGCAAGGATGGTACAGGCAGGAAGAGAATGGTGAGGAAGAAGACTGAGGGTCTCACCAGAAGCCCTGTCCCTCGGGGGCTCCGCAGCCACCACCCTGCTGGCCCCTTCTGGGTCCCCTCGGCCACGGGCGGTCTTCCGAAGCTTGAAGCCCTTCCTGATGTCAGCCAGCAGGGCGTCGATGACACACACCTCTTCCTGCTGCCTGCCTCCCTTCCTGACTGAGACGCCCAGACACACTCAGAGATGTTGCTCACAGGGTCCCCGGGACCCACCCGGCGGCCTTGAGAGATGACCCACAGTGGACAGGCAGCCCTGTGTGACTCTGAGGAGGAACAGTGGCCACAGCACGGGGGGGCTGCCCGCCACGGCCCACCCCGACCCCGGGCCTGGCCTCACCAGGCTTCCCGTCCTCGCCCCGCGGCCTCTGCGCCTCCTCCTGGGCCAGCTGCTGCTTCCTCCTCTCTGCCTTGGCGGCCTGCTCCTGCCGGTCCTTGTTCTCCTGTGCGGGGGGGACACGGAGTCGTGACCCCAGCCCTCAATGGGCGCACGTGCCTGCCCGCCTGAGGACGGCCCCGCCCACCTTCAGGGCGCGGACGAAGAGGTCCCGGAAGGTCTTCATGGTGCTGAATGTGTCCTCCAGGGACAGCTGCTGGGCATCCTCGCACAGGTAGCGGGCCAGTGCCAGCTTCTTCTGCTCGATGGCCTGGAACACCTCCTCTAGTGCCCGGGAGGCCTCGATGCAGGCCTGGGAGAAAGCACGGTCACAGCCCTGTGAGGGCCCATGGCTGGATTCCCCGGGCATGGCCCGGGGCTGCAAGCGGGTGACAGCCACTGGCACAGGACCAGGGGTCTGAGCGCTGCAGCCCCCAGGATCACGTTGGGGCCCCAAACAGCAGAGCTGCCCTCCTGTCGAGGTCCCTGATCTCTCTGGCTCTCCCCTCCCCACGGTCACCTGTCCCGCCCACCCAGTCACTGTCCTACCTTGCGGACCCCAGGCCTGGAAGGGGTGGGGACTGGCAGACCACACTCAGCCCCTGGAAGTCCTTCCCCAGCCCAGGGCACCGCCCACCACACTTGCCTGGAGGCGGTGGGCGTACTGCTCCTGCACCTCCGGGATGGAAGAGGACACCTTCCGCTCCATCTCCAGAAGCTTCTTCAGGTTGGTGCTGGACTCCGAGTGGATTATCTCCAGGTTGATCCTAGAAGCCACCGAGAGCCAGGTGGAGTTAGGTGACAGCTAATGTCCAGCCTACTGGACACTTGGGCCCTCGTCCTGCACACCGCAGGTTGCCAGCAGCACGTCAGAGCTTTGGGACGGGCGAGCAGTGTGGGGAGAGGTACTACTCACCTGCTATAGCAGGTGCTGGGCCTGCAGTATCAGGGACCCCAAGGGCTCAGCCTATCCTTGCCTGACCCCTCTTGAGGTTCAGCAGCTCCGGGACCAGAGAACTGTCCTTGGCAGCATGGACCCTGGGCTCAGACAGCCTGGGCTGCCTTCCCAGAGCTGCCCCCCGTGGGTTTTGTGGCCCCATGGATGCGGCCCTGCTCGCTGGGCCTCAGTTCCATCACAGCCTTGCTCACAGGTTAACCTTTAAAGAGGCTGTTAGACCAGCCCCCAGTGTGACCAGAGTCAGGTCACTTCCTGCCCCCTCTAGGCCTGTTTCCTCCTCTGAGTCACACGGGACACGCCACAGTGGACACAAGGTTCTGTCCCAAAGAAAAAGTGATCGTTCTATCGGGCAGCGGTTCCTGGGGGACCCGGGTTGTACTGCAGCCATGAGACCCAGCCTGGCCTGGCCACCTTGCTAGCGGGGACCAGGAGATGGCAGGGCAGGGTGCATGGGGCAGGGGACACCTACCCTGCCGCCTGGGACGGCTGCTCCAGGTCCCGTGGCAGCTGCAGGAGGTCTGGGTGGCTCTTCTCCACCTCCTGCAACAGCACATGTCCAGTGAGACCTGCTGTGGGCACGCCTTGGCCCTGAGGATGCCCGAGCCCCCTGCCTCCTGCCCCCCAGTCCTGAGCAGCTAGGGGCCCCCACACCCTTCCCTTGGGCCTGGATGGGAGCTGGAGGATGGGGCGGGGGAACCAGGAAGCTCGAATAGGGGGGGCTCCCACGAGGGGCTGCGGGCAGAGTGGCCCAAGAGCAGGGAGGCGCCCGGCAGAGTGGCCCAAGAGCAGGGAGGCGCCCGGCAGGCGGTCCAGCCCCGCCAGCCCCACCTCCAGCACGTGGTGCAGCAGTGTCACGCGGCTCTGCTGGGCCTTCGTCTCTGTGAGTTTCAGCAGCGTGCTCATCTTAAAGCCGTCGGCGTCCCCAGTGTGGCTGCCCTGCGAGGGACAGCAGTGAGTCTCCCTGACTCCTGGGGGTGGGGCCAGGGCGGCTGGGGCGCAGCCACTTACATAGTTGAGGAAGTTCCCGATTCTCAGGATTAGCTGGCAGAAAACAGGCAGCTGGTGGCTGGTGAGCAGGCCTGCAGGAGAGGTCAGGCTCGGGCTGGAACCCCCACCACAGGCAAGCTTGGGGGGCTCCAGAAGCAGACCCCCCAGTGTTAGCGCTTGCTGAACCCTCACAACCCTGGGGGGGCAGATGACCACCACCCCATTCCGGGGCTGAGGACGCTGAGCAGAGCCTTCCAGAACCTGTAGCTGGCCTGGTGCTCAGCTAACTGTCCCGTGGGCTTCAGGGAGGGTGGCCCTCTCGGCTCTGTGGCCAGGATGGAGTGGACGTCTATTGCGTGTGTCCTCAGCAGAAACGGGCTGTACCTCAGGGGCCAGGCCCACCCATATTCCCGCCCCACGGCTGCGGCAAGTCCCTCTGACTCACTCAGACAGAGGTGTGTGTGCATGTGTCTGTGTGTGTGTCTGCACATGCACAAACGTGCATGTATCTGTGCGGGGTGTGCCTCAGAGCTGGGGTGGTGGTCTCTGAGGCGAGGAAGGACAGGGGCTCTCAGCAGCTGTCGCAATGCTGGTGGTACAGGGAGCTGGGTGGGCACCCCCTGCTGCTGCCCCCCCGGCTTTCCGGGCCCCACTTACTCTCACAGGCAGCGAGCACCAGCTGGGCCTTGGGCTGTATCATGTCCAGCACGACGGCCGTGCCCTCACACAGCAGCATGCACTCGACCCGCAGCTGGTAGCTGGGGGCACAGCAGGCAGTCAGGGCCCGGGGGCCGAGGCCCACGGCTCCACTCAGCACAGAGCTGGGGGCCCCACACTTGTCCATGCGCTACATTCCCGGGCTGGGCCAGGGGCGCACTAGGCAGGACCTGGGTGGGGCCCAGGAAGGGGCATTTCAGGCCAGCACCCAGGTGCCTCAGATGCGCAGTCGCCTCCCTGCGGGGCACCCCTCCCTCTTAGAGCAGGCGGGTCTGGGCTGGGGTCTCCCAGGAGGGCCTGGGTGATGGCAGGCCTGTGCCCAGCTGCTGCCCTTGCCCGGGCAGGCCAGTCCTAGCTCACCAGGGAATTCCCAGCAGGAGGAGGTAGAACTGGTCGGCACTGGCCAACTTGGCTCGGTCCTCCTTGAAGGAACGCAGGTTTTCGATCTGTGGGGAGGAGGCCCACGCATGGGATTCCAGCTTCCCTCCCCCCGACTGCCTGCTGGCCTCAGCCACTCACATCTGCGCACAGCGGCCAGGAGTGCAGCCGGCCCTCCCCTCTCTTTCCCTGCCGCAAGCCCCCCACCCCGGCCCACATTTCTCCCTGCTGACCTCATGCTTCTCAGGAAGGAGCTTGAGCAGCTGCTTAAGCACCTCCACGTCAAACTTGGTGGTGTCCCCTGCGCGGATCATAGCGGTGACCTCCTCGTTGGAACTGAAGGGGGTGAGAGGACGGGTAGGGGTGGGGTGGGGAGTGGCAGAGGGACCCTGCCAGCTGGGCGGGGACAGCCCTCGGCCTAGGATGTCTGTGCTGGTCACACCAGGGTATCCTCCCACACCCATGAGGTTGGGGGCACAGAGTCTGTGAGCCACTGGCCCAGGTCACACAGCAATGAGGCTGGGGCTGAACAATCCACTCTCTTTCGGCCAGAGCACCTTCTGCCTCCCCTTCCAGGGGGCTGCTTAGGACACAGGCTCAGCAGCACTCAGCAGCACCCGGCAGCCCCCTACAGGAGCCAGTGCCTGATGCCTGCAGGAAAGGCCTGGGGGCTGGGAGGCAGGGCCAGGTCCTCACTCTGGCTTGGCTGCCTGTCACCTGCCTGTGGTATCAGCCACTCTCTGGGTATTTCTCCAGGGAGTCTGGACTGGGGGTCTGTGTCCGGAGCTGGGGCAGTCTGTAGCTATCACCCCACTCACCATCTCCTGCCCCAGAGACAGGATGTGCACTTCACAGGGGTGGCCTGCAGAGGGCATTGCGGAGCCCGAGATGGGTGGTTTGGGGAGCATGGGGAACTGGGGGAGCCTGGGGCCGGGACGGCAAGGCAAGGCTTGGCAGGAGGGTTGGCCCTGAGTCACTGGCCCGCCCCATCATCACACTCACCACTTAAACTGCTTCAGGAAGATGTTGAGGTTCAGGCTCTTCTTGGAGTCCAGGAAAGTGATCTGGAAAACAGCCCGCCCGTGGGCTGGTGCCCGGCAGTGGCACAGAGCCCCCCCTACCTGGTCTGAGCCCCAGCCCCAGCCCAGGCCCCACCTCCTTAGGCTCCTTTCTGGCTGGGGCCACCACGGACTCCTTGGGCTTGGCCACGGGGAAGGAGAAGAGCCGCTCGATGCTGGAGAAGTCGGGCTCCACCACGGGGGAGCCCGGGCCGCTCAGCGAGGCCCACATGGAGCTGCGCTCTGTGGGTGAGGCATCCGTCAGGTCCAGGGGCCAAGAGGCTGGTGGCCCGGCAGCGGAAGCCCCCCATCTGCCGGCGCCCCGTGTGCACGTGTGGACCACACACGCACGAGTCCAGGCTGGCAGTGACCTCTGAGCACAGTGCCCCAGCCCCCAGGGTAACAAGCACCCAGCCAGGGGCAGTACAGGGACTGTGGCATCAGCCTACAGGACGTGTGGGAGGGAGGGGTCCTCACAGGTGGCCTCTGGCCCGTTCCTGTCCCCTGCCCTCACAGGTCTGCCCTGGCCCACGCCCATGCCCATGGGTACCTGCCGTCCTTCCCAGCAGGGCTCAGCCCCCCACCTCCAGAGGAAAGCCATCTGTGGGGACCCAGGGCCCCCACCTTGTGCCACATTGGATGGCAGCTTCTGCCAGTTCAGTTTCTTCATGCGCACTGTGGGGGGGTTCACCTGCCGGTGGCTGGGGACCCAGGCAGAGCCCAGGCTGTGGTCCACCTGGGCTACAATGATCTCCTCCACACCACCCGCTGCGGGGGGACCAGAGGTGCTTGGCAGGGGTGGCGGTGGAGGGGGGCCCCAGCCCATGACGGGCAGTGGCGGTGGGGGTGGGCACCCCATGCCTGGTAGGGGTGGCGGTGGGG
>NW_017731393.1:657870-672635 GCF_001890085.2 Hipposideros armiger
GACAGAGCAGAGGGCCGGTGGTGGAGTGGGGGAGGGGTGGTGCAGGCAGGGGTGGGGTGGGCGCTGGCTGTTCCAGGGCTGTTGGCTGTACAGCCATCTCGGGGCCTGCTCTCTGGCCAGCGAGGGTCGCCGTTGGCTGCTGGCCCTCCATGCCTGCCCTTAGGGCGTCAGTGTTTTGGAGGCAGCTGCCCCTCTGGCCTAGGTCGGCCTGGACACTCTTATGGGCCTTGTCCAGGCAGCTTGGGCGGGGTCGTCCCTTGACAGACAGCAGCCGCTCGACCATCTCCTCCAGGGTACATTCCTGTTCTGTGGTGTGGGAAGCTGGGGTCAGGGCAGAGGAGGTAGGCAGGGGCAGCGAAAAAGGTGTGGCCCCTCCCTCAGGCCGGGAGCAGGTCAAGGATCAAGGATGGGCACCGCCCCCCACAGTCTAAGACGCCAGGGTTTGCCCACCAGCTCGGTCACTCACCATCACTGGCCAGGAGCACAGCCCGGTTTACCAGGCTCTCCAGGGCTTCCCAGAGCAGCTGGCTGGAGCGGAGGGTGGGCTCCAGGTGCAGGAGGCCCTGCAGCACTGACAGCAGCTGGGCAGATGCCGGGGAGCAGCTCACCTAGGCGGGTGGACAGGCGCATGTCAGCGGCCACCCCCTTCCTGGGACGGGCTGACAACTGCTGGCTTCAGTTTACCAGAAGCATCCACCCCCGACCACTCCGTGCCTCTCAGGCCCTGGTGATCAGCCTGTGTCAGGGTTCCCCAAGCACTGCACTGGTGATATTTGGGGCCAGATCACTCTCTGGGTGGAGGGTTGCCCCGTGCATTGTGGGATGTTTAGCAGCATCTCTGGAAGCCAGTAGCATCCCTGCCCAATTGTGACAACCCAAATGTCTCCAGATGTTTCTGGATGCCCCCTTGGGGACACTCGCTCTGGGCTGAGAGCCACTGGGTTCAGTAATAGATGGGAGGTCCCAGCCACAGAGGCCTGAGTTGGACCAGAATTCAGCCTCCTGGTCTCCCACTGGTTCCGAAGTCCCCTTAGTCCATCTGATGGTAGCCAACCCTGGCCTTGGAACCCTGTCCTCCTGGGTCCTATGGCCCTGGCTCTGTCCTGGGACCGCCCAGACCAGTCCTGGGCTGCCAGCTCCAGGCTCCGCCTCTTCCCAGCCCCTGGACCCTGGCTGCCCCCTGGGTGTGGCTTCAGATCTGGCCCCACTGCCTCACCACGGTGGGAGTGGGGGTGGGGCCAGAGCCGCGATGCGGCCCCGCCAACCCGGGGACAGTCGCTAGAGAGCTGCCCCACCAGGCCCACCTTGTGGAACAGGGAGGCAAAGACCTCCTGGTGGCTGTTCATGTCCACGCCACCGCACACGTGCAGCAGCTCCTCCTCGTCCTCGGCCTTGGCCTCTTCGAAGGCCTCGAGCTGGATTAGCAGGTCAGCGTCCTCCAGGTCCCTGGCATGGGAGGGCGCCAGGGTGGTTGAGCCTGCAGCTCCCACTAGCCTCCCAACCCGACAAGACGCACAGACAACGCTGAGCAGGGCCCGTGGCCAGCACATGGCCATCGCAGCCAGGGGGCAGCTGAGGTCTGTGGGGCTGGCCTCCCTGGTCAGGGGCGGTGGCTCACAGGTCTGAGCCTGGCACCCTCTGGGCTGCCCAGGAGTCAGCAAGCAGCTCATGCCCCTTGGGAAGGGAAGAGCAAGTTCTCACTCACAGGGAGAGATGCCGTCCAGAGAGGGGCAGGAGGATGTGCTGCAAGGGGCACAGAACGAGGGAGGGCCCCTTCCGGGTGCTGGGAGGGTGGCACCAAGACCACACCTGAGGGGCTTCCACCGTGGAGGGGCAGAGCTTCTGCCCTGAGCAGCGGGACCCTGAGTGTTCATTGGGCCCAGGGCCTGCCAATCATCTCAGCATGGCCAATGAGCTGCACCCTCAGTGGCAGGGTGGGCTCCTCTCAGACCTTTGCCTGAGGCCAGGTTAGCACCGCTCAGTCACACCAGCCTCACCTCTTCTTCCCAGGGTCCCCCCACCCCAACTTCACTTCCTAGTGGTGGGGGCCCCACCTTGGAGAGTGGTCCTAATGAAGCCCCAGATGGGGGTTCTCAGCTATGTGGGTTCCCAGGTACCCAATTAAATTTGAATTTCAGATAAACAAGGAGTGGTTTTTAGCATAAGTATATCCCATGCAATATCTGGTCAATATGTGGTCACTTACACCACAAAAATGATCTGTAGTCTGTTATAACCGATTTAACTGGGTACCTTGTGCTGTATCTGGCAACCCTAGTTTCTAGAGGCAGCTGCCAAGCCCCTGGTGGGAAAATTCCAGAGTTCTTGCTGGGACCCGGAGGCGCTCCCTGCCCATCTGGAGGCTCTGCTGGGGACCTAAGTGGGAGGTGGGCCTGGCCCTGGGGACTCACCTAAGCCGCGTCAGAACATCCAGCAGCTGCAGGCCTGTGGAGGCACAGAGGGGATCAGCGGGCCTTGCAGGCTGCTCAGGCCAGCTCCCCACCCCGGGGTCACTTGTACCTTCGGACACCTTCCCCTGGGCTCACTCCTTCTACCCACAGTACCCAGCCTGTGGGGCGGGAGAGAACTCTGTCATTCCCACAGGACACCAGGGAGGCGAGGCTCTGAGGGAGACATCTCGCTGGACACACGGTGGTGCCCGTTAAATGGCCACTGCCACAGCTGGCAGGGCTGGGACTGGGAGTCAGGCATCCGCCTCGCACTGAGAGACCTCCTGGGCTAATAATGCCCAGGAGTCCTGAAGGCCCCGGTCCACTGAACGGAGCAGGTGGGGGCGGGAGGCTCCCAGACACATGACAGAGCCTTCTTCTGGGGCCTGGGGGGCTCAGGGCATCTCCGAAAGGGTGTTCAGTGCAGGCTGGGCTGGCAAAGGGGTCTCAGCAGCAAGGGGCCGGGGCACCGTTACCGATGAATTCACCACGCAGCTGGGTGCGGGCACGGAGGTCCTCGGGGCCCAGGATGATGGCGTTGATCACACTGAGCAGGGTGACCACATAGGGCACGTTGTCGCTGTTGGAGAGCTCGTTCATGATGACGCTGAAGCGATACTGCTGGCTGCACACCGCCTGTGGGTGGTGAGGGCTCAGCCTGCGCCCCAGGGCCCCCAGGCCCCCACCACCCCACCACTCACCTTGTAATGGTCCAGGGCGTCCAGGGCCAAGGCATGGCCCTCGGGCGAGTAGATGCACAGGGCGGCCAGCAGCTCAAACACCTGCTTTTTGACCATCACGTTGGATGTGTCCAGAGCTGCCGAGGACAAGGGGTCTCAGCGGGGCCCACGTCCCCAGGCCCGGCCCCTCCCTCCTCCCTATCAGCTCTCCTCCTTCCTGTGTCTGGCTCCAGCCTGAACTCCCACACTTCGGAGGCAGACACATGTGGGGAAGGGGACTATGCACCCACTCACCCCCACCATGTGCTGACCTCTCCAGGGGTGCTGACCTGCCTCCCAACCCCTGGGGCAGCCCCAGTCACTACAGTCTGCCCTTAGTTCTGTCCTCTCTGGCTCTGTGCCCTGGGCCAAGCCCGTCTCTTCTCCAAACTCAGTGCCAACAGCCTCCCACCTTGTCCCCTGAGCTGGGAAGCTTTTGGGGGTGTCCCTTGGCTGGCAAAGGACTTTACAGACGGGCACAGCCAGGCCGTAACTGAGTCAGACAGGAATGAGATGGCCTCTGTGTCACCCACACAGGCACCTGCCCCACAGGCTAGCCCACCTGTCAATGCCCATGGAAGAGCACAGCCTGGTGACAAGGGGCACACACTGACCACTGTCTACCAAGGGCCACCTGGGGCCTCTCCCAAGGGCTGAGGACTAACTATGGGCATGGCCTGCAGGACTTTCTGGAGGAGGTGACAGTGAGCTGGAACTTAAAAGGAGAGCAGGACTTGTAGACACACAAAGCAGAGCAGCCTGAGGTGGAGACGTGGGCCACTGTTCAGGAAGTCCCCAGCTGGCAGGAGCAGGGGACAGAGTGGGGCGAGTGGGTGACGCCGTCAGCAGATGCTGGCCAGGCCTGAAGGGCTGCTACCTGCCTAAGGTCGAGGGGTTCAGAGTCAGGGGGAACGTAAGCAGGGCCGTTCAGGTGGATTGTGTTTTTGACCCAGGTGACTCTGGCTGCCATGGCGGCATGGATAGGGGCCTGAAGGCCAGGGACCAGGGAGGGGGCGGGGCCTGAACCAGCACCAGGCCGGGAACAGAGCGGGCAACGAGGTGCAGCTGGTGGGGGGACCATGGCTCCAAGGAGACTGGGCAGTCTCAGACTTGAGGCGAATGGGGAACGTTCCTCCTCCAGGAAGCCCTCCCTGCCCGCCCAGCCAAGCCCTCCGGCCACCGTCTAGGGCCTGGAGCCTCCTACTGACTTCCTAAGGTGTGCCCGTGCTGCCCGCTGCCTTGCGCGCTGCCCACCCTGGGATAGCTGGCGCACGTAGGCCTGGTTGCTGAGGATGTACTGAATGCCGGGCTGCGAGTTCATGACGGCACGCACGCAGCTGATGCAGGTGAGCTGCAGCAGGGCGTCTGCAATGCGGGCCACGCCGCGGCCCGACAGGCGTGCCAGGGCCTCGAGCAGCAGGTCCAGGCCGCTCTGCTCCAGGAACTGCACCATCCAGCCGCCATCACTGCTCTCCAGGCGCTTGCGCAGACCGGAGTAGTTGACCACAGACGGCACCTGCAGTAGCCGAATGCACAGCTCGGGGTCCGCGTTCTCCAGGTTGGCCTCCGTGGGGTCTGTGTCCTGCGGCCCCAGCCTTTCCTTCAGCGCTGCCCACTTGCGCTGTGCACCCTGCTTCACCGACATCTTGCCGAACTGTGGGCCAGAGGGAGGCAGAGGTCAGCCCCACAGGTGGAGGCCATGCCCTCCACAGGGGCATCTCCGCCTGCCAGTCGGGGATTCACATGCTTCCCAACGACATTCGGGCCTCACGATGTGCTGGTAAACCCCGGGCCACCAGGGTGTCCCCTGTGCCAGGCGCTCCTCGAACCCATCGCTGACTGAATCACCATAGCAACCAAGGAGGCAGCAGCACTTCCTGTACGCAGGAAGACCCCAGGCGGCCACACTGGCAGGAACACCACCAACCCAGTGGTGATGATGCAACAGAAATGGCACGTGTGGGGCTCCCTTATCTCACTCCCAGGGTGCTTTCCCTGCTCAGTGGACAGGGTCAGATGGGCACAAGGGTGGACGGTGGGTGATTCGGGACCCTGGGCACTTTCAGACTGCCCTCAGCACCAGGAGTGTGGCTGGGGAGGAGGGTTGACTCAAAGGTGATGTCCAACACCCACCCAATTCCAGACAAGACCAGGGCCCCCAGGGGGAGCGGCCCCGCCAGGCCCCAGCTTCTGTGGGCCTCAGCTTGTCACCCTGTGTGCAGGTGGAGGACCGGGTGGTCCCCAGTTCCTAGGCATGTGGAGGTTTACCCAGATGCTGCTGCAACAGTTAGGACCCCTGCCCAGAATACCCTCCCCAAACGTGCTTCTCCCCAAAACAGAACAGCAGGACAGGCGGGCTGAGCCTCTGTGTCATCACCACACCCACCAAGCCCCCCTCCCGGGGCCCTTGGCTGTGACGCCGTCCTCAACCACAGTGCCTGGGAACTGGCCCCAAAGGTCAGGGGCGGCCCGGGCGCTCCTTCGACCATGTATGGCTCGGGTCTTATATTTAGCGTCTGAGAAGGGCAGCGTGGAGCCGCTGGGAGGAAGCCGGAGGAGCAGGCAGGGCCCGGCAACACCATGTGCCGCACGCCCAGGGCCTGGCCCCAGCACTGCCCACCCCTGACCCTCGGCCTCCCACCACCCCCGAGGCAGGCACTGTACACCCCCACTCTACAGGAGGGGGAATGAAGGCGGCGCCCAGAGAAGCCAGGTCACGTGCCCACGGCCCCAGAGCTGGAGACAGTAGGGCCAAGTGAGACTGGACCCCAGAGCGGGGCCTGGAGCCCACGAGGTGCTGGCTGGCCAGCTCGGCTTCACTCTAAGGGCCGCTGGACCTGGTACCTCAGAGGGAAAGCCAGGGGCCATCCGAGGTCACAACAGGGACAGAGGCTGCGTGGAGATTAGAGCCCAGTTATGTCTCCCTCCTGGAGGCCCTGCTCCCCTCTGCCTTGGTGAGGGTCTGGGTGCCCTCCCTCCTGCCTCCAGAGCCCACTCCCGGCCTGCTGGGAGCACAGAGCACAGCCCCTCCTGTTTGCTGTGGGTCCTCCCAGGAGGCAGCCTGGCTGAAGGGAAGCGAGGGCTGCACATGCGCCCAGCTCCGGCCCTTGCAGCAGACCCTGTCCTGAGTGAGCCTGTTTCCTCACCTCCGTCATCAGCCTGTTGGGGGCATCCTGAGAGTGGGCATGGACGTCCCCAACAGGCAGCTGAGGGGGTGTCGGGGTGTTCATCAGCCCTCCCCCAGGGCCCGCAGCCTTGGTCCTGATCGATGGAGAGCCCGGAGCCCTCCCCGTGACTCCATGGTCAGACCCACCCTCCCAGGTGTCGCCCCCATGGCCCTCTCAGCCCCCGCGCCGTCCACTCACCCAGATGCGCAAGACCTTCCTGCTGCCTCTGCCCACCCATTCCAGGCCCTGCCGCGGGCGGCCCCTCATGCTCTCCTGGCTCTTCATTGCTGCTGAACGCCCAGCTGCCCGGTGGCCAGCCCCAGCCTTGGTCCCTCCTGGGCAGGGGAGGGGGCCTGCACCATGAAGAGCACAGCAGAAGGCCTGCGCATACACTGCCACCCCCGTGGGTGCTGCTGCTTAAAGAGGCACCCAGAACTGACCCCCCTTCCCCGCCTCCATTGGCTCGAGTCCCTGTTTCCTTGGCACAGGCTGAGGGGACACAGAGTGACCTCTCCCAGGCCAGGCCTCTGCTATCCTAAGTGTCCTCTCCAGCCAAGAGCCCCAGGGGTCCCTGGATGCAGAAAAGCCACATCTCAGAGACAGCCCACATCACCTAGAGCTGCCCTGCCAGCACCGCCCAGTCCCCAGGGCCATGGTTCACTCCCCGGAAAGACCCTATGGGGTCCCCTTGGTCTGGGAGGGGGTGTGTGAGAGCACAGCAGGGGGTGATCGACCCCGCCTATCCAGGGAGATCCTAGAGTCGGCCGTGCCCCACCTGGCACCCAGTGGGGCAGCAAGTGTGCACAGGGCTCCACTGGCTGTGGCCAAGGTTGGACAGGGTGTCCAGCCAGGACAGGGAGCTCAGCTGGGGACCCAGTGGCCGAGGTAGGGGCAGCTGTTCTCCCTCTGTGATGCCCACCGGGTCAGGTCTTGGGCGGAGGACATCTCCCCACAAGTGTTCTGACTGCTTGTCAGGGTGAGGGACTGAATATACAAATGGACAACAGCCAGGCCATATATAGAGCTTGACCCACAACCTGCCAGGAAGCCAATTCTTCATCCGCAGGAAACAGCCTAGGAAGTGGCCTGCTCCAGTCAGACCTCTATCCCCAGGGACAGCCCCGGAAGTCACACAACCTCCCTGCAATCGTTGTACATACACCGGGCTTGATCAACTCATGGCTTCCCTAACTCTGTCCCCACTTCCAGTGTAGGACCCCAAGCAATCACCTGGAATACCCCACTTCTTGCTGGCTGCCCATGCCTCCTCAGGGCACCCCCTGAGCCTTTCTTCTATAAAGCTTTGTATGCACAGAAGATATTTTAATGTATTAACATATACGCCACATAATGTTTACATTACATGCACGCATGTGGATATAGCAACAATTAACACATATACACACATAAAACCACTAAGCTCTCCCATTCCCCAGCCCGCCCAGTGCAGTGGCCGCGGCTGACTCCCAGCTCCGAATAAGCACCTTTGCCGCTCCCATCTGGGCAGGGAGCATGGAGCGGGTCCCGTGTGTGCTGCTCCAAGGAGCAGGGCTGCGGGGAACACCCTTCCTGACAGTACCCTGGACACCAGCACCCTGGAAGGTGCGGCCTCAATCCTTGGCTGACTCTGTTCTCCATCTGGAAAGCTTGTATCTCAGAGGGTTGCAGTGGGGACCCCGTGAAGAAATTGGCCCTGGTGGGCGCACAGTGAGCTCTCAGGAACGCTTGAGGATGTTGTAATATTGCGTGGGTGCCAGGTCCTCCGCCCTCAGCCCTGCCCAGCCTGTGTCTGGCTCCCAGCTAGGCCTGGTGCCCAGACCAGGTGTGGCAGCAGGGACCTTCCTGGGCACAGCCTCACTAAAGTGGGCGTGGCCAGCCTGCTCTGGGCGGGCCTCCGGCAGGGGCGGGGCCACAAGCTCAGGAATGTGATGTCTTCTCAGAGCGCCCCCAGCGAAGGGGCGTGGCCGGCCTGCCCTGGGTGGGCTCTGCACAGGAATTGGCATTTGCAGAGCTTTTTTCAGCCAGCACCACAGGCCATTGCAGAGCAGGGCCATCAAGGTCCAAGTATCCCGCAGCTCAGGCCAGCTAAAAGGTCAGAGGCACTTCAGCACCTCCATCTGCCCCTGAGGCGGGTGCCTCTCCCCCTGCACCAATGGAACTATGGAGGGCAGGGGCTTTTGCAGATGAAGACCATGAGGCTGACATTGGTGGATATTTCACCTTTTTCTACCAATAACGTGGGGTTTCCGCTGGTATGGGGTCATGCCTTCCCCCTCAGAGTTCCCCTGGGGTCAGCCCACTGACCTGGTTGTCCTGCCCGTGGGTGCTTACCCAACCCACACAGGGGCTGCCTTGAGGACCTGGAAGAGATGGGGACACTGGTCCAGTGTGCTCTTGGCCACTTCGTGCAACACTTGTGTGCCTTCCTGCCCAGGTTTAGCCAGCCTGGCACAGCGATGCTTGCACCTCCACCTGGGTGCTCACGTGCCTGGGCAGCTGCATTGACAAGGAGCTAGGAAGGTGCCACCCCTGCCTGGCAGTTGTCTGTCAAGCAGGGTGTGTGCGTGCGTGCATGCGTGCGCGCGCGCGCATGTGTGTGTGTGTGTGTGTGTGTGCGCAAGTACATGTGTGACCGGCTCCCTGGACTTCAGAGACCAGCTACCCAGGCCCTGCGATGATGGAGAAACTGAACCACAGAGGGCAAGCCTCTGAGGCTGGCACTGAGGACCACGCTGTGTCCTGGGCATGAGCCTATCGAGCTTTGAGCAGTGTGACGGGTGGGGAGGCCCGGACTCGAGGCTAGAGCTTGGCACCCTTGCAAAGGGAGTGTTGCGTTCTGTTCCTTCATTCCTGCAAGGGTTGGTGGAGGGCATCTGGGGACCCAGGGCTGAGGGGTGGGGCCAGGGAACGTATGGGCTGGGGGCTGGGGACATGGGCACCGGTGAGAAAGGCTAGCTGCCTGGGGTGGGGAGGCAGCATCAGCGCGGGGACTGGGGTGCTTCCGGGCCCAGAGCCAGCGGGGGCGGGGTGGGAAGCGTGTGCTTGTCTTCCCTGGGGTGGGCGGGTAGGACGGCAGGATTCCGGAACCGGGCGGCAGGGGCTGCCACACTGTATTTTTAGCTCCTCCAAGAACCCAAATTTTTCCACTGCCTGGCAACCCTTGGATTGAGTTTCCTGGTAGCTTCCTACAGCTCAGGGGCAGCCCAGGCTCTGCAGAATGAAGAGAGGCCCTTGGCGCTGAGACCGCCAGTCTATGACCCCCTGTTACTCTCCCGCCTACAATCTTGGGTCCTTTAGAACCTCTGGTGCCTGCGTCATCTCCCCCCCAGGCCTCGAGCCCTCAAGGGGCTTCGAATGACCTGTGTGGGTCACCTGGTGAGCTCATACCAGGTGGGGCATCCTGTGCGGAGTGAGCCTCAAGGGAAGGAGGAGGAATCGAGCGTCCACCCATCGCCAGCCCATCCAGAGGTTCCGAGTGCACAGGGCCTCGGGTTGGCAGTGTCCTCACTGTCCCCTGGCCCATCTCATGTCCAAGCAGTCCTAGGATGGAGTGGAGGGCCCCTGCCCGGCTACTGCAGTCAGCGGCCAGCAGCAGGACAGAAGGGGCCCCCTGGGAGGGCACTAAGGTATTCATGGCAGTGCCAAGTAAAAACAGAGACGAGGAACAGGACACCAAGTCACACTGGGTAGAATTCAACCACATGAAATGTGACGTGTCACACAGGACACGTGCCTGAATACTAGCAAAACTGCACTGGGGTGAATATGGTCATATTCATAATTAGAAAGAGAGAGCGAGGGAGAGAGGGAGAAGGAGAGAGAGCTCGCGAGAGAGAACCAACAGCATCTAACAGGGAGCTGGGCTCAGAGCGGCCCCCCCAGCTCAGGTCACCAGGGAGCAAGGGGCACGGCCAGCAGCTGGGCCCCGTCCACAGCACTGCAGCAAAGCACCGGTGGGCCCCGATAGTGGAGAGGGGTGGGGGTCTGGACTGGCCGCTCTGAGAGCTGGGGGACATTACTGGTCAGACAGCCAGGCCAGGGCTCAGCCCACTGTGTCCGGGGCAGGTCAGAGTGATGTCAGACACACTGTACCCAGGCCTGGCCTGGCTGCCTCCTCCAGGACCCCACCCTCCTGGGTCAGGAACAGAAGCCTGTGGAAGGCAGAGGCGGGGAAGGACTCAGGCAAACAGGCCACACCTATTGGAAGGGGTGGGCAGTGCGCTGTCCATGCTCACCTGGTGCAGGGTACTCAGAGTACAGCCCTAAACTAAGCTGGGCTGTGTTTTCTGGGAGGGCCCTAAGCTGGGCTGTGTTTTCTGGGAGGCAGGGGTGGTCTGGGACAGCCCCTCCCCCAGCATAGCCTAGCTCTGCTCGAGGACAGGAAGGGTGGAGACAAGGGGCGGGCGCCAGGAAGCCTTGCTTTCGCTTCCACCTACACTGAGGTTTGGCAGGGAAGGGTCTGCCCTGGCCTCCCGCTGTCAGAGGGGCTAGCTCCGGGCCTCAGCCTTCACAGATGCACAGAGAGCTGGGCTGATGGCGATGTCCCCAGGGGCTTGCCCGCCTGCCCCAGCACAGGGAGGGGCATGCATCTCCCCTCCCGCCATGACAGTGGCCTCTGGCGTCTTCTGTGCCCAAGTCAGTTCTGACAGCAGACATGGAGCCGGTGATGGCTACAGACCTGTGCTTAGGGGTTGGGGAAGGCGGGGAGCTCGGAGGTCCCACAGGTGGCCCGGCGGCAGGTGGCCTGGTGGCGTCTGAATGTGGCACTGCTCTGGCGCAGGCCCCTGCACCTGCAGGGCTCCGAGGCTGCCCCAAGAATGCCACTGCCCGGGTTTCCTTCTCCCAAGACCAGACTCAGCACAGAGATGCCCCATCCAGGAGACCCCGAGCAAAGGCCTTTCCCAGCCTAGGAGGAGCCTGGGGGCCCAAGGAGGAGAACGCTCTGATGTGTGTGCTGGTCTAGGCCGCAGGGTGTTGGGTGGGACCTGAAGGCTGCCCACTGCCTGCCCCAGCGGCTGGCACCAGCCCTGTCCTGTGTCCCAGCTGAAGCCTGCCTGCCCAGAGCAGCGAAAACAAAGCAGCAGATTGAGGGTGGAGGAGGGGCCCCAGCCTGCACAACGGGCACTGCCAGGGGCTGCGGCCAGGGCCAGGGGAGGGGGGACGGGCAGGGGGCAGCTCAGGTTCTGGGTGAGACCAGGCTCTGCCGCTGACCAGCAGTGTCCCTTGGACAACCCACAAGACTTCCCAGGCCCTGGGTTCGTCCTCAAATGGATGTGAGCATCTCAATGCTCACCCCACAGGCTGGGAGGCCCTGCTTCGCGTCCCTGGGCCGCCTGACCCCAGGCAGCCAGCGCCAAAAGCCCAGCCCAACCGGACAAGCGAGCTCTCCAGCCTGTGGCGCAAGGTGCTGGTGGCAGTGCCTGCTGGGAGCCCAGGGGGCCAGGCCCATTCTGGACTCGCATTTGACCTGTAAAATGACCACGGTGTTCTCCAAGGAGCTTGGGCTGGCCGAGCCCGTGCCCGAGCCAGTGCCTGAGCCAGTGCCGCCCTCGAGGCCCCTTCCTGGCTGCCCCACCCTCCTCCTCTCCAAGGTGGCCTCCTGGGTCCCACCTCTGGGCCTTTGTCTTGGCCTTCCTCTCATCCTTCTACCCCCTCCCACAAGCAGCGTCCTCACTTCTCTGCCTCGGCCTCCACAGCCTGGCCCAGCCCCCTGGGGAGGCTACCTGGAAGTAACAGGAGGGGGCCGTGGGTGCCCCCAAAGTGGGCAGGATATGATCTGAGCACCCGGAGCTCCTGTTCTCAGGCCAGTCAGGTCTGTGCATTGGGGGTGCAGAGCGGGGGTGGCAGAGCAGGGGCACAGGCAGCCCCCCACATGAAGAGCAGATGTCTGCCTCCGTGCTGCTGTGCGCGGGCGGCAGTGCAGAGCTGTACTTGGAGCAGAAACGGGGACCGGGGATGTGGATGGCGGGGGAGGCAGGCTGCATGCTGAGGCCACATCCCAGGGGATCGGGGACCAGGCACAGATGGGGACGCTGAGATGGGGATGCTGGCATGCATGCCACATCCACCAGCACTTGGCAGGGCCAAGAGCCAGCTTAGGGGAACCCCTGCCCCACAGGCCGGGTCTGCCGGGATTCCGTGTGCCTGGGGGCGGGCACGACTGGGCACGCAGCGGCCGGGGCTGGCCTTGCCCACAGCAGCTGAGTGGGGGCTCGGAGGCCATGCAGGGACACCACCCCCAGGGCTGTGCACATGG
This sequence comes from Hipposideros armiger, assembly GCF_001890085.2. Lineage (NCBI taxonomy): Eukaryota > Metazoa > Chordata > Mammalia > Chiroptera > Hipposideridae > Hipposideros > Hipposideros armiger. The sequence continues at coordinate 670,463 of NW_017731393.1, forward strand.
CTGGAACTGGGCGCCTGGCCCTCTCCTCCCTGACCACCGTGCCCTTGGTCAGCCTCTGTGCCAGGCTTTGATGTGAGGTCTCAGTGGCACCAACTGAAAAATGAAAAGCAAAGGCGGTCTCCACCTCCCCAAGCGCATTTGCCAGCTGGCCTCCCATCCATGGCAGCTTCACCCAATGGTCCTAGTCAGCCAGTTCGCCCCGCAGTGCTGGCCATGCACCCCTGCCCAGGGGGCCTCTGCCTTCCCTGTGGGCTTGAGGGAGCTGGTGGCCCGCTGTCCAGCGTCCCTACCCTTCCTGTCCCACTTGGGCTCCCAGGGTGCTGTAATGGAGACGAGGGGTACAGGGACGGCGCGGGCTTCCAGGCACTCCAGCAGGGCCTGCCAGTTCTCACCCTGACCCCAGGAAGGTGCCTTCTGTATGCCCAGTGTGGTGTCCGCCACTCTCTGGCCCATCAGAGGCCGAGGCACACAGGAAGGGCTTATAAATGCCTCTTGCAAGAATGGCGGCCCTGATTCTGTAACCCAGGCACCCCGGCCTGTTTCCTCATCTGTGAAACAGACGACAGTCACCGTCCCTACACCTCACCAGGCGGGCATGAGGGCAAGCGGCTGCGGGAACACGGCAGGCTGGTTCACTCACTATTCACTCATTCAGCACAGACCCTGCTCAGGGCGCTGGGCAGAGGTGTGGCAGTGGCCAGGCCAGGCTTGGGGTTGATTGGCACCTGGCAGCACCATGTTTATTCACACTGGGGAAGGCGCTATGAGAGGACCAGCAGCAGTAGCTTCTCTGGGAAGACAGGCCACCCGCCCCCTCCCTGCCTGGCTGTCACCACGGAGTTCCCTGTCACCACAGTGGTGTCCCTGTGTGCTGGGCAGGTGGGACAGCTGTGTGGACAGACCCCACACCACCTCAGGACTCAGGCTGTGCAGTGATCAGAGGCGGATGGGGCAGGACCCTCCTTGCTAGGGTGAGGCTGGCCTGAGTGGGGGGTCTCCCTAACAGGAGGACACACGGTTGGACCCTGCTCTCAACCTCCAGTGATGGGGGGCTCACCCCTCCCAGGCACTCCCTCCAGCCTTCTCATCTTGAACATCCGGGCACCCAGGCCTGGCTCTGTCCCCTGGGGACAGCCCTGCAGAGCCGTCTCCCCTAGACACACTCACGTCCACTGTCCTGAAATAGAGGTATGCCTTCCCCACCCACTATGTCCACTGAGCCTTGAGTTGGTCAACTATTTTGACACCTGCTATGTGCAAGACCACAGTAGGGGAGGGGGCCAGGCAGCTCAGTCAGGCCCCATGGGGGAGCTCTGTCTCCTAGGTCCTCCTCTGGGCCCCCTCAAAAGCCATCCAGGGCCAGTTGGCAGTGTGCCCTGCACCCACAGGTGGCACCCGGTATTACCCAGTTACCACACGTCCTTCCCACAGCTTTCACCCGCTCACTTTTCCTACCTGGAAAATAACACACTTGGATGAAAGGCGGATGGAGTCTATTTAAGGCAGGAGCTTCTAGGTCCCCGAAAGTGAGGTGTTTGCAATTAGCTTGAGCCCGACAGCCCATCGGCACCTCCACAATGTGGGGGCCTCCTCACCTGCTGATTAACTCTTTGCTGGGAGGGAGCGGGGCACACAGCCCGCCCGGCTGGTCATGGGAGGGCAGCCCCACCTAGTCACCTCAGTCCACTCCCCCCAGCAGCTGTGATGACCTGTCCAAAAGCCCGGAGCAGCGAGCTTTTGGGGAACTGATGGGAGGACGGGGGCCCGTGGTCAGGGGGGGCTCGCTGCACCAACAACTGACCTGGTGAGGGGACAGTGTGAGGTCTCAGACCCCAGACCTGGAACCCAGTGCCGATATTAGCTATAGTAGATATCAGATATTAGCTATAGTGCAGCACCCATTCCCCAAAAGCCCCTGCCCTGGGTGGCACCACGAAGGGGTTTGGGGCATTGGCTCTGCGTAGGTCCCTGCCTCCTACACTGCAGGGAGACAGGGAGGAAGAGGTCCATGTCTGAGCCGCTGTCCCCACCCTTCAGGGTGCAGATAGAGAAACTGAGAACCATAGAAGGCAAGCTTCCAGGTCCCACGGCAGGAGGGGGCGGGGGCAGGGCTGATGGGAAGGGGACTTCCCAACTCCAGCTCCTGCGTGTGGGTGTGCCCGACCTCTGATCT
>NW_017731393.1:674035-677284 GCF_001890085.2 Hipposideros armiger
TCCCACATCGAGGTTCCCTCATGGGAGATTGCTCTTCCTGGTCTTGGCCTTCTGGGATAGAGAGCACCCCCATCGAACAGGCCAGTCTGTGCAGCCTCCTCCCAGCAGCCCTCCCTAACTGCCACTGTGGGGTCTCTGTGGTCTCTGGGCAGACTGGACTCTGTAGGGGTGCAGGCAGGCCTGAGGGAGCTGCCCCTGCCCCCAACAGCCATGAGTGCTGTGGCCTTGTCCTCTGTCACCCCCTCTTCCTGTCGTGCCTCATCAACCATGCCAGACATGGCCAGGCACCCTGCCTGTGACCCTCAGCTCGCCCAGCTGGTGCCTGCCCATAGCGGGCTCAGGATGCCTGGCTGACTGGCTGGAGAGAGCCGTGTCCCCAGCTCTGGAAGTCCCTCTGACATCTAACCCTTAGTCGGAGCTCACAGGGAGCAGATTGCACCAGGCCTGGGGGCCCGGGGGTGCATGAGAGGGCGTGAGGGGGCCTCTGTCCAGCCTCAGTCTGATGGGGGAGACACAACCGTGCCCTGAGGGCTCTGCTGCGGCACGCTTAGAGTGTGGGCTGGGGCTCAGACGTGACAGGAACTGCTGAGCCTCAGTTTCCCCATCTATAAAAGAATGACCAGTGCCTCTAGGGGTTGTAACCAAGGTGAGATGAGCAAACGGGGATGCTGGTTTTGCACTCACTGGTTTTGTGTTGACTAGTCTCCCCTGGGACTTGCCGTGTGCAGACCTTGGGAGGCAGGTGGGGCTTGGGGCAGAGGGGAGGACGCTAGACATAGTCACTTCACACTGGGGTCCTGGTGGCTTCCCAGCCTGCTCCATCTTCTGCCTTGGGGCCAACCTCATGCTTCTCATGCCCTCCGTTGGGTGGGGACATGTCCCTGAACTGTCCACTCCCAGGATGTGGGGCCCCGGCCCAGCCCAGGAGTCCCAGTCCCCAGAACAGGAGCAGCTTCTGGCACCAGGCCAGTGCTGAATGAGGGCCCCTGAGTGCCAGGCGTGCCCAGGACAGCCAGCCAAGGAGGGTGCTTGCTGACTCCTGGACACCCTCCAGCCTGGGGACGTGTGAACGTGGCGCCGCTCCTGGCTAGGACTCCACCGTTCTTAGAATGCGCCGAGTCCTTAGAAGGGGACGTGCCTCTGCCTGGAAGGCCACCAGACCTCACCCACGGGCTCCCTGCCCCTCTCCTCAACCCCACTCCCGGCTGGGTTTCTCCATGCTCTCCTGAGGCCCTGTCCGGGCACCACCAGGGAGTGGGGGCAGGAAGCACCGGCTGGCTGACTCATCGCTGTCTAGAGCTGGCGCCTGGCTGCAGCGAGCTGCGGGCAGGAGGTGTGGGTGTTGATCCAGTGGATGGAGGAACGCAGGGGAAGAAGGGGGGGCGTGACCTTCAGGCCTTTGCCCTGGTCTGGGGAGGACGGCCCGGCCGGGAAAGCAGTGTCAGGCTGGGGCCTCCTTGTCCCCACCCCCGGCTCTATCCACTTGGGTCTGGGGGGTTGGGGCAGACAGGGTCCTGAGCCTCCCCCAGAGACGAGCGGGATGCCTGGTGTGAGCCTTTCTGGGGCACATCAGGTGGAAGGACCCCTGCACGGATGGGGGACAGGGAGGCTGGACGGAGGCCAGTGCCTTCAGGGCCAGCTCCTGCCGGGTCAGGTGGGCCCAGGGACGGGCCCTGGTCTAGGCTCTCAGTCTTGCTGGTGCCCTGGGAAGACACCACGGAGGAGGCACATTTGTGCCAAACCCTGAGGGTTAGGTCAGCTCACCACACCAGCCGCCTTCACACACGCCCACAGAAGCACAGGTGCTGGCCTTAGACAGACGCGCACGTGACATGCAGACCTAGTGAACCTTCAGAGAGCTTGTCACTGCCTCCTGCTGGGAAGCAGGAACTGGAGATGGTTCGAGGGCGGGCAGGCAATGCCCACGTGAGCTGTGCTGGGAGCAGGCAGGCAGGCAGGCAGGCAGGCAGGCGTGGGCATTGCTCAGAGAATCTTCCCAGCTCTACGTTTGATGTGGTGGTAAAGCCAGGACAGCCCTGAATGTAGTGAGCAGCTACTTTCTGACCAAGAGGGGAGCCTGGGGCCCACCCAGGGACCCCAGGCAGCAGCCTGGCCTTGGGTTTCATTTCATTTGTCAGTTCAGCACCCAGAATAGTTTTTATCTTTTTCATTTTAAAACAATTTTCCTTTTGTATCCTGCAGGGGTGTCCTGAGACAACCTCTGATGCTGCTAACGCTATCCAGCTATCTACACACCCACCCACCCATCTATCTGTCCATTCATCCACCCACCTATCCATCCGTCCGTCCATCCATCCATCCATCCATCCATCATCCATCCATCCACCCACCCACCCACTCCAGGGCTAGCCCTACATGGTGAGTAAACACTGGAGTACCCATCCCTGCCACCAAGCACCTGTGGCACCTCAGGCAGGCCTTCTGCCTCCCTGCTTGTTGACAAGGACACCGCCAGACAGGGGCTGTGGTAGGGCGGCCACTGCAAGCCTGCCTGGGCCCCGGGCCCCGGCACCCCTGTCTCTCGCTCAGCCCTGCTCTGTGGGCTGGCAGCTTGGTGACTGTGGACTCATCACCCCTCGTGACAGTCTTTCAGATTCCCAGGTTTCTTTTGCATTTCTCAGTTTAAACTCCCGTGAGCACCTGAGTGCCAGCCTGCATGTGCCTGGCGGTGGGAGGTGGCTGTCAGCCAGGGCCCATCCCTGGTCTGGGGAGGAGAGTGGGAACCAGGACCAGACAGCTGCTGTGAGAGGGGACAGTGGGCAGTCGGTCATGCAGAGGCTGCGATCAGGCAGTAACCTCTGGCCTCTTCGTTTGAATGTCACACATGCTCCCAGAAGGTTCTCATCATTCGCAGATTCTGTATTTTGCTGTCTCGCTAAAATGTATTTGTAACCTTAAAGCCAACACTAGTTTGCTGTCACTTGCGGACATGACAGAGTGGCAGAGATGCTGAGATCCCAGCTGAAGTCCAACAAGGCAACCTGTGTCTCCTTGTTTCACCCCTCACTGCATATGAGTGTCCCTTTCCTGGCCTGCTTAGTGCCGCATTTTTTGTATTTTTGTTGGCAATTGCGCTCTTTAAAATGGCCCCGAGTGTAGGCTGAGGTACCCTGGGTGTCCTTGGCGCAGGGGGTGGGACGTGCCTGCTGGAGCCGACCCGCATGTTAGTGTTAGGTGGGCTCCCCTGAGGCCTGAGCCCCCGGCCTGCTGGTCCTGAACTCAGTGTCC
>NW_017731393.1:679108-684378 GCF_001890085.2 Hipposideros armiger
CATCTTCCCTGTCGCACTGACTTCTGACCTGCTCTCCTAGCGAAGGCCCGTGTGTGCGTCATCTCCCTCCCTCATCAGACTGAGCTCCAGGCCCAGTGTGGCCAAGGGTCAGCGACGCAACGTGGTGGTGGGGGTAAGGGTGGCAGTCATGAGTGACCTCCGGGGCCCACGCTGCTCCACGGGGCGCCTCAGGATGAACCCCACACTGTCCCCACTCTGCGCCCGGCACACTGCCCTCCGGTCTCCGTCCAGTGGGGCCTCAGGCCCTGCTGCACCATCGCCAGCCTCCTTCCTTCATGGTCCAGGGCACGTCCCTTCCCAGGGAGGCCCTCTGTGGCCACCCCAGGTGGCAGCACCGCCAGTTCCTTTCATCTATCAATTCCTTATTCCCTTGACCATAGTTTTGAAATTGACTGGAAATCAAGTTCTGATTTGATGAGCGGAGCAGTGACCGAGCACAGCCACCGGCGCAGCTGCGACGCTCGCCAAGTCAGGGAGGCGAGCACCCTGGGGATGGAGGCTCGGGAAGCATCAGGGCCCAAGTGGGGGTGCTGCAGGGAGCCCCTCCCCAGTAGGTCCTCCCCTGCATCCCCACAGCCCACGAGAGCCACATCTAGTGCCATGAAGACAAGGGACAAGCGCGCACCAGGGTGTCTGTTGGTGGCGTTCAGGAGAACATTCTTGCTCTTTTTTTCTTTTTTGCATTTTTAATTGGATCACCTTGTTTTCTGAGCACAGAATGCATTTGTAAGACCCAGTCTGGAAGCCTGTGGGTGGGGCAGGGAGACGTCTGTCCGCTGCTCTAGCTTCTTGGGAGCCCTCAGGGCCTGCTCATCCTCCCTGAGTTCCAGCCTGGAAGGCGCACCCCACAGGCCAGCTCCGTCTCCTGCCTGTGGCAGCTGGGGAGGGAGCGGGGATGTTTGCTGAGTGAGTCAGCGGTAGCTCGGTGTCCGGTGGGGGCACCACGTGGGGGCACAGTTGGAGTGAGCCCAGAGACCCCACCTCACTGTCTCTGGTGTCCCTTCCAGCAGCTGGGGTCGCTCCAGCCCCACCTCCTGTTGGTGGGTCCAGTGCCCCAGCAGGGGTGTGGCTGGTTCAGTCCTGGGCAGGGGTCCCTGCTGACCCCAACTGACAGACTCTGGGCCCTTCCACCCCCCTTGTGTTGGAAAAGGGTGGTCATGTCCTTCTCCCTAAGCTGCTGACTCAGGCCTGAGTCACCACCCACCTTCTGTAGCTGCAGTGGCAGAGGGGAGTGGCAGGCTGGGCACAAGTCGGGGAGGTTCAGAGGCCTGGGGGATGGGTGCAGCCTGACTCCTGCCAAGCAGGGGCCCGTGCAGGCAGGGAGTGCCGACTACAGGCCGCTTTCCGGAGCTGTGGGCCTGGGGAGACCCCATTGAGGCTGGTTATGCCCCCACGGACGGTGGGCAGTGTGGCCCAGTGTCCAGCCCAGGAGCACTGGAGCTGAACTGCCTGGGCCCAGCGCCTGGCCCTGGGCAAGGACTTTGGCTGCAAGGAGCTGGGGGCCCCTGTAAAGTGGGGGTGTCCATCGGATGGGGTGAGGTGTGAAGCCCTCTGCTGTGTGTAAAAGTGAGATGGGGTCATCCAGGAAGGAGGTGAGGCCAAGCCGCCAACAGCCTTTCAGTGACCAGCTGAAGCCCAAGGGTGGAGGTGACCAGGCTACTTTAGACTTGGGGCGCGGTCAGGGCAGCTCCTCAGGGCATGCCAAGGGGACGGAGGGTGGGAATCAGCAGATAAGGCCACGCAGGGAGATGGAGGAGGGTGTGGAAAGGGTGTGGACAGGACTGGCTGATGATTTAAGGTGATTCTCTCCCTGGTGTGGGGAGAGAAGCTAGGGCCATGCTGTGATGTGGGGGCCCAGCTGGCAGGATCTGGTTGGGGTCAGACACGAGCGCACGTGAGTTAGTGTGAGAGTGTGGAGCGTGTGTGTGAGCATGAGAGGGACTGTGCCGAGGGTGTGAGCGTGCACACGTGGGAAGTCAGCTTTTGGTCTCTGCAGAGGGGGGATGGGCCGGTGCCCAGCAGTGGGGACAGCCCGGTCCCCTGGGTGTCCTCTGAGGTTGAGGTAAGCTTAGGCTTATAGGGACAGCTGGCAATTTACAAAGGTTGGGGACACGGGGAGCCTGCCTCGACCACTGTGCTGACTTCCTCTGGTGCAGCCCTTGACAGGAAGCCCCAGGGTGACAGCCATGCCGGGCCTGGGACCCTGGGAGCTTGGTTATTTCTCTGGCCCTCTCTGGGCAGCCCAGCTGGTGCCTGGTCTTGTGGTTCACCGCTGTGTGGTGTGGGCCATGCCCACGGCCCCAGAACGTGCAGCGGGCAGCCCGTGGGCAGAGCGACAAAAGGAGGTCGAGGCCTTGCCCTGGAAGGGTGCGCAGCGTGGTGCACGCACACAGTAGGTGCACAGCGTGGTGCATGCACACAGTAGGTGCTCAGCAGGTAACACAGGGCGCCACCGAGGCTCAGCTCCTTTGACCTTCACACAGCTCTGCCCCGCAGGTGTCGCCACCCGTTCACAGAGCCAGGCTTCAAGGGGCCAAGGGCTCGCTGGAGGCCACGTGGAGAGCAGGAGCCACGGCTGGGCCATGTCCAGGGTCTCCCTGCGGGAGCAAGCCTGCACCTTGGGGTGGCATTGCCCGCCCTGGAGAATACAAGCGCCCAGCTCCCCCTGCCCCGCCTACTGGCTCCTCCACACCTACACCAGGACTGCAGGGTCTTGTCCCCAACCTACAGGTGCAGAAACTGAGGCTCAGAGTGGAGAGCAGCGCTCAGCCAGGGGGACCTGGAAGGAACCTGGGGCCCACCCAGATTGTGAACATCAGTGTTCCTGCTGCTGGAGGTGGCCCTGGGGTCAGGAGGCCTGGCTTGGGTGCTGGCACCCCACAAAAGTGCATGTTCCCCGGAGGAAGCTGTCAGCTGGGGCTGAGGAGGGGGGGCCGTGGGCTAGGAGGAGGGCCACTAAGAACAGGATCTTGTTGCCAGGGTCCTGCTAGATGAGAAGTGTGTGCCCGTGCATGTGCCTGCATTCCGGGGCCAGCTCAGTGGCCCTGGTGTGGCAGGAGAGGGAGAGAAAGTGAGGTGTCGGGGTGTGTGTGGGGAGAGATGCTGGTGGGCTCCCTCCCAAACTCAGTGTCTTTGGGGGCTTCGGGGCGGGGGTTGAGGGGAGGAGGAGCTCAGAGCAAGGACGGAGTCGATGGGTCCGGGGTTAACGCGTGATCCCTGGGTCTGCCCTCTTTGGCCTCGGGCCCACATTCTCTTTTTGGGTTCCTGCAGCAGGACTTCCTCCTGGAAGCTTCTCCCTGGGGGTTCCCTCCTAGGCCTCCCAACCCCCTGCACTCAGCCCGCCCCTGGGCCAGGGCAACGTCCCTGAGAACCACAGCTGAGCCTGACACCAGGCCGGAGCCCCTGTATTGCCCATTCCCCTACCTCCCCTCCCGGGACCCCTAGGGGAACCCCTGGATGTGCTCTCATCCCTACTGTGTGCTGTAGGCGCTGATGCCAGTGGGTGGTGGGTAGTGAAAAGCCTCAGAAGGGTGTATGGGAGAGGGTCAGCCCAGACTGGGGGACAGGCCACACCGTCCCTCCTAGGCCAGGGGTGGNGCCTGCTTAGTGCCGCATTTTTTGTATTTTTGTTGGCAATTGCGCTCTTTAAAATGGCCCCGAGTGTAGGCTGAGGTACCCTGGGTGTCCTTGGCTGGGGGGCTGGGACGTGCCTGCTGGAGCCGACCCGCATGTTAGTGTTAGGTGGGCTCCCCTGAGGCCTGAGCCCCCGGCCTGCTGGTCCTGAACTCAGTGTCCACAACTCAGCCACATGCACCGAACTAGGAGCATCTACCGGGAACACACGGTGCAGGTCCCGAGTTGGTGGGCTGATGAGAATGTGTGACCAGGGGCTGGCAGCACCCTCAGCCCCTGTCCCCCAGGAGCAGTGGTTCCTGCTCGCTAATTCCGTGTTTGTGGTGACTCTTGACCATTGGAGCTGTGGCCTGGGCTTGCTGAGACCCTGTGTGGGTCCCACAGCTGGGCATGGGGAACATGGGGACACATTCCTTTGCAGGCACGTGCAGCTGTGCCCTCCCTATGGTCATCATGGCCCGTCCAGCCGAGGAGGTGTCATTGCAGAGGCTGGAGTGTTGGCAGAGCTGGCTGGTCTCCAGTCGGTGGTCTGATGCCCCTCAGGGGCCTCTCTGAGCAGCTGCACCAGTAGGCCTGCAGCAGCCCCCACCCCGCAGTTAGTGGCTGTCCTTGGGGAGGGGTTGGGTCATGCCTGGACAGGAGTCAGGCTGGGCTGGGGCCGGTGGCCTGGGGCCTCTGCTGACTCACAGAGAAACCTGGGCTGCCCACCACCTCCCCAGCCGCCTTTGGTTGCCTCAGTGGGCCAGTGACGGTCCAGATGGATGAGTAGTTTCCGGCGTGGTTCTGCACCGGTAACCCAGCGTGACTGCTTAGTGTGCTGGGGCCGTGTCATTGTCATGTCATTTCCTACCACGTCCTTGCAGCCCTGGTTCTTCGGATGTGGGGGCAGGGTGGAGGTGGGGGCAGCCAGGTGGAATCCCTGGAGGATCCTTAGAACTGAGGGTGAGGACGTGCCTGAGACCTGCCGTGCCCCAAACCAGTGTCTGCACCAGTATAGCAGTTTTCTGCTCGCCTGTTCTCAGCCTTGAAGCTGTGGACAGGGAGTGTGGGCTGGGGCAGGGGAGAAAGGGCGGGGGCTGAGGGGCAGGGGTGCGGTGGGGAGAAGGGGAGCAGAAGGGCATTTAGGCTGCAGAACCGGGTCCTCCCGGAGTTCTTGGAGAGATGGAAATCGCGTCTGGAATTCCCTGCTGGTGGTTTTGGCCACTGGACTGTGTTGCTTAGAAACGCGGCACCAGTCTGGGCCTTGTGGGTCTTGGCAGTTTTATTTTGGGTGAGGAGCGGGTCATAGAAATATTTATGAATGGACTGGAATGAGGCCGCTGCTCGTGGTGGGAAGGGGATGTCCCTGCTGGTCCCGCCAGGCCCCCCACACCGCAGCCACCTGCTCATCCCAGAGTCACTGCGTTCAGGTGTGGCTCTGAGCCGCCCCAGCTGCCCTCACAGTGGGCTCTGAGCTCCTTCACCCTTATGGAAAGGATCCACTGGCATCTTAGTGCTCCCATGATGAAGAGTTGACAGATTTCACGCGGAGGTGGAGGAAGGGTTTCCCTGTGGCCCAGCGGCACGGCTCCAGTCCCAGGCCCCCAGGACGGGCCTAGGCCCCTGCCAGCCTCCCC
>NW_017731393.1:688123-704946 GCF_001890085.2 Hipposideros armiger
AAGGGGCGGGCTGCAGGGGAGGCGTGCCTACCCCAGTCCTGTCCTCTGTCCTCCGGCCCCTTGTGGCCTGTCCTGTGGTCCTCCCTAGGCTGACTGGTGGGGGTGGGGGTCTTTCCCCAGAGGGGAGGGCTGCCTGATGATCTGAGCGGCACAACCAGGCCACACCAGGGCTCTTGCTACGGGGCTTTTCGGAGACCATTCTGGGAAGCCTTGCCCCAGTTCAGGGACCCCAACATCTGCAGGGTTGTCCTGAGCCCAGCACAGCGCTGGGCGCCAAGTAGCAACCCCCATTTCCCCTGATGTGTTGTAGTGGCCTGGATGTCCCCTGTCTCCTGGGGCCCTGGGAACCCTGGCTCAGACCCTGAGAGCAGCCCCAGCCTCCCATTCCCACGCCCCTGAGAGCTACCACCCCGGGCAGCTGTGGGGTGGGGGAGGTGGGGTGACTCTGCGGGGGTTCTGATAGGGTGCCAGCCCCTCCTGCTCCACGGGCGTGTGGATGCAGGACACGCATTCTCTGGCTGGGGCAGCCCCCAGGTGACACTGCCTTCCTAGCTCTGGGACTGTGCAGATGGGGCTGCTGAGGCCCGAGACTGCCCGGCCTCCCCGCAGGTCTGTCCCGCAGCTGGGCCAGTGGGTTCCAACGTGTGGGGTATTGGACGTCTGAGCGGTGGGACCCCCTGTCCAGGTAGAGGCTCACCGCCCAGGGCTGAGCTGAGCCCGACCTTCCCGCATGCCGTTCAAGCACAGGTGGCCACGTTCTTAGATGGAGATGCCTCTCTGGGCTTTGGGTTTCTTGTCTAAATGGGACTGGTGAGGAGTGGGGGGCGGGAATTCTGTGTAGCACGGGACACATGTCAGAGCCAGCAGAAAGCCACTGGTGGAGGCACTTGTGGGGCTAGGCCCAGTCCTGGCGAGGGGCAGCCCCTACTACCATTGTGGCGGCCATGGATGCGGAAGTCATCAAGAGCCTTTGGTTACAAGGCTCAGAAACCCCTCTTGGTGGAGGCGAGGAGAGAAAGAGGAATTGACTGACTGAAGTCCCACGGAGGTGGGCGGGAACCGGGTCAGCACAGCCTCTCCCCTCTCCTGTCCCACCTCTGCCCTGCCTGTGTTGTCCCCCACCCAGGCTGGCGCCGTGTCGGCCCGCAGCTGCTGGCTCACTTTCCCTTGCCTGGGACCCTCAGAGGAAGGCGAGGTTGATGGTGAAATGCCCCACCCCCCTGGAAGAATCCTGGGGGTGGCCGCTCGTGGACACCTTCAGACAATCTCTGTGGTGGGAAGGCCAGGAGCGTGAGGTGCTGGGAAGTGGAGACCTTGGTTCAACAAGAGGGCAGTTCTCCGAAAGAGGGGAGGTGACAGCTGGTTAGCAAGATGTCTGCTGGTGCTGGGCCTGCCTCACATGAACCCTTCCCTACGCATAGAGGTGACCATGATGCAAGGCATGGTTCCCATGGCTCCCATGACTCCCAGGTGGGACAGGTGTATTCGGCTGGACACCAGGACTGCAGAGACCTCTGAAAGGCTGCGGGGAGACGCTAGCAAGCTTGGGCTTGGCCAAGGGGGTGGGATCAGCTCCTTGGTGTTGGGAATTGAGGAAGCATCCTCTGTGTGAAGTCGAAGACCACCGCAGGGCTTTGAAGCCTGCAGCTAAGTCATGTTACCCCTCCCGTGTCAGGGACACACCTAGGTCCCAGCACAGTGGGCTTCCTCTTGTCTGGGGCACAACAGAGCGTTCCCATTTTACAGATACAGAACCTGAACAGAGATAGTGGAATGGGTCAGAGCCGGGGGTCTTCCCATCAGCAGGCACTTCCTTTGCTCCTACCCTGGCACTGTCATGGGATACTTAAGGCTACTTAGTGTTAAAACCCTTACAGAATCCAACACCCATCCATCCATCATCCATCCATCCATCTGTCTGTCTGTCCATCCATCCATCATCCAGCCATTATCCATTCAGTCACCATCCATCCATCCATCCATCCATCCATTGATCATCGAGCTGTCCATCCATCCATCATCCATCTATCCATCCATCCATCCATCTGTCCATCTGTCCATCCATCCACCATCCAACCATTATCCATTCAGCCACCTATCCATCCACCTATTTATGATCCATCTGCCCATTCATCTATCCATCCATCCATCCATCCATCCATCCATCCACCCATCTACCTATCCATCCACCATCCATCCATCCATCCATCCATCCATCCATCCATCCATCCATCATCTATCTACCCATCCATCAACCCATCCATCGTCCATCTGTCCATCCATCCATCCATCAATCCATCATCCATCCATCCATCCGTCTGTCCATCCATCCACCATCCAGCCATTATCCATTCAGCCACCCATCCATCCACCCATCCATCATTCATCTGTCCATCCATCTATTCATCCATCCATTATCCATCTATCCATGCACCCACCCATCTATTCATCATCCATCTGTCCATCCATCATCCATCCATCCATCCCTCTGTCTGTCCATCTACCCACCCATCCATCATCCACCCACCCACCCATCAGCCCACATCCAGGACAAGACGTGGAGCGTTTCCATCACCCCAGGAGGCTCCCTCATGCCTTTTTCTCATCTACAATGTCTCATGGGTAACAAATTAATCAGAGATGACTTTCGACGCTAGAGGAGAGAAGTTGTGTCTCCAGCCTGGGCACTGAGAGAGGTGTGCCCAGATCATTCTCATCACTGAGGCCCTGCAGCCAGGTGGATATTGGAGACAGCAAATCCTCTCCCTGCTCCAGAGACCCTCCAGCTGGGCCTGGGGAGGAGTTGGGGGCCCTGCAGCAGGGGGGACCCAAGGGAGCTACTGTGGCCCCCCCATCCATGAAGGCTGACATTCTTCCAGCTCCTGTGTCAACTCGGGGTCACTGGCCAGAAGGACAGAAAGCCTTTGTGCCAGGGGCACCATCTGCCCTGCAGTGGGGGCAGGAAGAGAGAACAGGCTGCATTCTTGGAGATGGGCGTGGGTGGGTGGTGACCAGGACACAAGGCCTTTATTTCTGAGCTGCTGGCTGAGTGTCAGCCAGATCTCAGGACCGAGCCAGGACCTCAGTGTCTGTGGGGTGGCACCTCTAACCAGCTTCATGGGCAGTAGCAGGAGAGGGTGGGGTTTATTCTGGCTGCAGGGCAAGAGATAGGAGCTCAGCCTTGGACAAAACTCAGTGCCTAGGGCTCCTGGGGCCTGCTGCTGGCCTCAGGGACAGTGTCTCAGTCAGCTTAGCTTGTCATAACAACGTCACAAACTGTGTGGCTTAAATAACAGGCATTTTGTGTGTGTGTGTGTGTATCAGGAGGGGGTGGTCCCAGCCCTCTTGGTGGCATCAGGACCCCACAGTCGGCCCCCACCTTCTCTCTCTTATTCATGCTGTCGAGGCAGGTCCCCCCTTCAACCAGCCACAGGTGCCTACTCTGCTGAGGCTATGACATCACCTTAGATGGCAGAAGAGGGGCGTGGAGTTCTCTGGGGACACAGTCTTCCCTGTCCAGGGCACCCCCAGGGGCCGTCTTCTATGTCCTGTCCAGATTCATAGCTAATACGGGCCCATCCCCAATCACCTGGGGGAAACCACAGAAGGCGGGGAAAGACAGATTCAGGGAACCATAAAACCCAACGGGACCCCAGTGGGAACCCCTGGGACCGAGGTCGTCTTGAACTGGGGTGGGTGAGGCAGGGAGGGGCTGCAGAGAAGCAGAGAGGGACAGGTGGGGGCCGTGAGAAGTGAGAGGCTGGCCACACAGCCAGGCTGCAGGTGTGGCAGGCACACGTGCTGGTGTGAGGGGTTGGTGAGACCAGGGCGGCTGCTCACGGCCCCCACCCTCCCTTCTCTGCCTCCAAACCCAGGCAGGTGGTTAATAATGGGGGGCAGGGTTAAAGGTGAGGCCCTGAGGAGAGAGCTTGCTGGGAGAGAAGGTACAGGGGACTAGGGCTCTGACACTGACCCCTGTGTGGTTTTTCCCACACCAAGCAATTCTCTGACACCAGAGGGGTGTCCTACAATTTGGCTCGATTCTGACACTATCACCCCAGAAATGGCGTCACATCCCACAGGTCAAGGGCTCAGTCCTACAGGACTCCCCCTCCCCCACTGCAGACACCAGTCGCACGTCCAGGCGGTCACCTGTGCTTCTGACCAGGTAACTGACGGACTATAGGTGGGAGGTTCCCATGACCCCTGCCGGGTCTGATTCATTTGCTAGAACAGCTCACAGACCTCGGGACACAGTTCACGCACCAGGTCACTGGGGGAGGACTCAGGAACAGCCACGTGGAGACGGATCTGGCCAGTTGTGGGCAGGGGGAGGGGCTCTTTCCCCCATCTCCACGTGTCCACCAGCCTGGAAGCTCCCAGAAGCCCGTCTTTCTGGTCTTTATGGAGGCTTCAGGACACGGGCACGGATGCTTAGCTGATTGGCCATTGGCGATCCATTCCACCTCCAGGCCCTCTCCCCTTCCTGGAGGTTGGCGGAGGGGCTGAAAGTTCCAACCCTCTAATCACAGGGTTGGCGCCCCTGGCAACCAGCCCCATCCTTGGGGGGACCTTGGGTCTTTCCAAGTCACCTCATTCACATAACAGAAGACACCTTTGCCACTCTCATCACCAGAAATCCCAAGGGTTTGGGTGGCCTGGGCCAGGAATGGGAATGAAGACCCGATATGTATTTATTATAAGTCACCATATCACAGGGAGGCACATCCCTTGCCCTCCTTGGGCTCTGAAGCGGTGTGACCAGTGTGAACATCCCACCAGGACCAGAACCAGAACTAGAACACGAGTTCTCAAACAGAATGGCCCATGTGCCAGGAGCATGAGCCCAGGGAAGAGCCGCTGCTGCTGAGCAGCGCCCACGGCGTGAAGCATGTGATGGGGACAGTGGGGCCAAGGGCATAAAACAAGCACGAAGACATAAAATACATCAAAAGCAAATGAGGCAGGTCTATTTAAGTAGATAAAGGAGGATATGATCAATAAGAAGCAAGAAAATAATCATGACAGGAAGAACCTATTGGAAATATTCGGTCTGACAACCACAGTTGTTGAAATAAGTAACTCCAAGGCAAGTCACAGGGGGACACGGCTGAACACATGGGCACGTTCTCAGAGGAAGCACTCGGAAGGCAGCGGGGACCCGCAGCGAATGAGATTGAAAATACGAAGTCGGACGATTAAGGTCGCAAACTCATCCTAGAAAAAGTGCTACATACATCATTGCTGTCTTGGAGGGTGGCTGTCACACAGATGAAAACACAACCTAATACCTCAAAATCAGAATTAGAGAAACTCAGAAAGGAGGCGAGAGAACTTAGAGAATTAGAAATAAAGTGAAAATTATTTCAGAAATTAAGATTAAACCAGAGGGATCCCAAGAGTGAATAAACACAAAACAAATCATCCTTGAGAAAGATAAAAAGAATTGAAGCAAGGATTAGGGAGCAAATAGCAAATATAAAAAACAGACAAGGAAGAGGCGGTGGAAACTTCCCCATACGAATGAATGGCCAATAAACACATGAAAACATTCTCAACAATAGCAAAACGGAAAGCAAAACTGCAGTGAGACACCACTTCACACCCACTAGGGTGCAGATGGTAAAAGAGACAGGAACAGGAGCTTTGGGGAGGACGAGGAGAAGGGGGGACCCTCACACACTGCTGGTGGAGAAGTACAAGGGTGCAGCCAGCCCCTATCCTTAGGCAGTTCCTCAAATGGTGACCAGTTTCCATGTGATGGGCATTTCCACGCCAGGGATACACCAGACAGTCGGAAACTATGTGCCCATGAAAACCTGTACTGGAACGTCCACAGGAGCATTATTTACGATAGCCCCAAAGTGGAAAAAACCCAAAGGTCATCAACCGATGAGCAAAATACGGCATATTTATACATTGCAATATTATTCAGCTATAAAAAGGAAGTAAATACTGACATATGTCACAACATGAAAAAAACCTCAAGAATGTTATGCAAAGTGAAAGAAGCCAGACACACAAGGCCACATGTTGCAAGATTCCATTCATACAAACATCCAGAACAGGGAAATCTATAGAGACAGAGCGTAGGCTTGTGGCTGCCAGGGGCTGGGGTTGTTAGTAGGTCTGAGGCTTCTTTTTGGGGTGATGAAGATGTTCTAAGACTAGATTATGATGATGGTTTTATTGTGCGACTTTGTAAATATTCTAAAAACCAGTGAACTGTATATTTGAAATGGGTGGACTTTATAATATGTAACTTGTATCTCAATCAAGATATTTAAAAAAGAAAGAAAAGGAGACAACATATGTATAATAGGAGTTCCTGGAAAAAAAAAACAAATAAGAAAGCATCGGAACAGAGCAGATACTAAAAATTAAAACCCAAGACAGCTTACCTGGTGTAAAAAGATTTGAAACGTATACATCGAAAGGACACATCCCATACTCAGGGAAACTGACCCAGAATAACCAACCCTGAGACATATTTTTATAAAATTATTGCATATTAAAGAAAAAAAATCCTGTGGGCAGTCAGGCAAAATGCCCAAGTTGCCTGTCAGAGGGAGAAAACCAGATTGTCGGGAGGCTTTTCGTCTGCGATATTGATTAGGGCAAGCGAGTAGTTACGTGCCACATGTTAAATGATGATTTCTAAAAAGGGGTAAAGTTACGCCTCGCACACGGATGTAAAAAGGAGCACTTGTTCCAAACTCATCACACTGTTTACGTTAAATATGCCCAGGTTTTTGTGTCAGTTACACCTCAATAAGCTGTAAAAACCCCAGCACTTGCTGAAGAGGAGGCTCGGCTCACGATGGCGGATCAGGCAGGTGCGGGGATAGGGTCAGGGGGAACCGACAACGGACACATTTGTGCGTCAGAAGTACTGAAGTGTTATAAACGTTCATGGCCGGAAGCTTTTCTGAAAGAAAGGGTTTACTGAGCCGTGTGCTAGCCAGAGAAAGGACCAGGTCCTGGGCTGTGCGGCCTAATCCGCCAGCCACAAACAGGTCCACCATCCTGGGGCTGACGGGCTCTGTTATGCAAACAGTTTGGGGAAGAAAGATGTGAGCTGTTTTTTGAAAACATTTACATTGGCCATAGATAAGGCGGTGGGAGAAGGTGAGCAGGGGCTGTTTCGGGTCAACGCAGAGGCCAAGGAAGACACATCTGCCCTTCAGCAGTGGTGTGGGCGACAGCCAGGAAGACCAAGCCAGCAGGACACAGCACGCGTGCATGGTGTCTGGTCCTCAGCTATTCTCTTTAGAAATTGTGTAAATAGCCTCCTGGAGGTGAATACAAAGTTTCACAACACACTAGGGAATGTTATCAGTCTGTCGGTTTCTGTTTGCGCTGTGAACTGGTTAACCCCTCTTGCCTCTTCCTTCCACCCTCTGGCCGGCTGTAGCTAATTCAGGACATGTCAGAAGTTTCCTTTCAAGGTGAATTCAAAAGGAGGGAAACTGGGTTTCCCGTGGGTGGTGGGTGGGGGGCGGGTGCCTCCGCAGACAGAGTTCTTCAGCATATGGGTAGACAGGTGTCATTTTGAGTTGCTATCTGTTGTCTGCAGGCTGAGAAGCACTGAATAACCAGAAGCCGTGTGCATCCCTGGTGTGCAGACGGTAGCCTTGGAGCCTGCTGAGAGGAGTGGTGGCCTCGGGGAGAAACGGCCCATTCCAGCTCTGACCAGCAGCTGCCTCCCAGGGCTCTGGATGGCCAGGAAGCCGCCTGCGCTGTGTCACAGGGAGCCCAGGCTGCATTCCCAGATGGGCGAGCGCTTTGGGGCCCTGGGCCTCAGCTGTCCTGGCCCTGGGTCCTGGTTGCTTGGCATCCCCTCACCTTTTCATCTGGGAGGACGCCTGCCACCTTCGTCCTGTGGGTCTGAGCTCCGCAGAGGAGGGCTGAGAATCCCCACTCCACCTGGTCATGAGAGCTGACGCCTGCTCCTCACTCTCCCCTTGCCCGGAACCGTTCACCCCTCAGCCTGGCCTTCCCACAGTGGGGGCTCAGCAGCCCCCCCGGTGACTCACCGCTGGCCCCACTGGGTCGCCAGCCACCCTCGTGGGATCTGCTCTCGGGTCACCAGGGCCTCTTCCTCCATGGGCCTCAGCACCCTTCCGAGTGTTCAGGCCCATGGGGTTCAGGCCCTGCATTTTCTGCTGTTGACCTTAAACAAATAGAAGGCTCGGTATTTCTTCAGCAAAACGGGTTCATTTCAGAACAACAAAGAATTGTAACTCAGGTCCAATGGCAAACCACTGGCAAGTCCAGAGAACAAAGTAGAGGAACATTTTTATTTTATTTTATTTTTTTTAAGGTTTTTACTGGGGAATTGGGGAAGGGGAACAGTGTTGGGGAATTGGGGAAGGGGAACAGTGTTGGGGAATTGGGGAAGGGGAACAGTTTATAAAGGAAGTGAGAGTTCAGAGAGGCCAGCACAAGTGAAGTCCGCTGGATGGAACTGGGAGTTGGAAGTGCTGGGACTTCTCATTGGCTGAGCTGTAAACGTCTTTCATTGGTGACTGGTTGCCAAGGAGAAGCTCCTCCTTCTTCCTGCTGAGGAACATTACTGGAGAACGGGCTCTTCTCTCGGAGGTGTCCAGGTTCTTGGCATCTGGAGCAAAGAATTGAACGCAATACCAAGGCAAAGTAGTGAAAAAGCAGTTTATTAGAAAAGATAGTACATTCCAAAGAAACAGGAGCAGACCCGGGTGGAGAGTGGCTCAGGGGCCTTTATTAGAAAAGGAAGTACACTCCAAATTATTAGAAAAGAAAGTATACTCTAAAGAGTTTGGAGCAGGCTGAGCAAAAGAAGCTCGAAAGGCGCTGACTGGCCAGGACTTGGAGTTTTTATTCCTCCTTTCTCTAGAATGGGCTGGTTCTTGCCAGGTGTGAGACCACTTGATTGGCACCTGTGATTGACAAGAGGCTATTACCTCATCTTTTTAGACTGTGCATGTTCCTTCCCAGAATTGAGTCTGTTATGATGATATTAATGAACTTCCAGGCATATGTATGATATTATAATGATGGTATAATGAGGCCCAGGTGATAAAGGTCGTCGTGGCCTTTTACTGCGCAGGTGTGAGTGACTGCTTTAAGCTAGTTGGGTATTTGGTACCCATTTGTTTCCTCAGAGGAGCAGATAATCATAGTGAGACGGGGGAGTTTTGGGTGGACGGTGCACTCTGTGGGACGTGCAGGAATGCAGAGACCCAATGCCTGCCTTAACTGCCTGCCTTGTTTTCCCCTTGAGAGACGTGATCCCCATGAAATCTCTATGGGAAGCTGAGGGACAGGAGGTCTCTTCTTCTGTATCTGCTTCCTGCTGGGCAGGGGTGTAGAGCTGTCCCTGCCTATTGGGGGATTCACGGAACTCTCACCCTAGCTGATCTCAGATGAGAGGAAGGGGTCTCGAGCTCCACCTGGAAGACTGTGTTGGCTTCTTTGGTTGTGATTGGCAATCTTGTTGGGGTATCTTCTGTATCCCCAAAGTCCCTGAATGAGGATAAATAGATTTTAATTAATAGACTTAAAGGTGTTTGGCTGAAAAAGCAGCGCTCAGAGCTATTGCTGTAAGGTGGCGTCGTGCGGGCTCTGTGGAGCCTGTGGTCATTTAACCTGTTGTTCAGGTGGCATCAATTGCCCAGGAGCTGGGCCCGGAACGGGTTAGGAAAGAACATTAGGCTTCAATGATTACAATCAACAAGTACGAATCACAAACCTTAGGGTAATTATCTAGAGCAGGGGCAGGAACTGTCTATGATTCAGGTAAAAAACAATCTGTTATTTATGATTAACAAACTGATTCACTAACCAAGGGCTATAATGCCAAAATATTAGGAAAAAGAAAACTTAGGATTTTTACAGTGAAAAAGCCCATTTGGCCCGTATCAGTAGTAGAGTAGAAAACATCTTTCTGTTGGAGATGGAAAGTCAGTCTGTTCCAGTTTGGGATGATTGATGATGAGTGGTAGGTGAGCGCTCCCCCTACACAGGTCCCCCACTCCAATTTAAATGGTTTCTGTTGCTCCATCTTCACACTCCTGCCTTTTGATGAGGCTCCCTCCTGTCCTGCTGGAAGAATCCAGAGTCCCCCCTTCCCAAGTTCCCTCTTTCCAAGCTCCTCAGTTGGGAAAATAAAATAAAAGTCCCAAGGGGGTGCCTCACCGTGGATGGAGGCAATGACGGTCCTGTTGGCCCTGCCCACGTGTGGGGGTGGACCCTGTGTGCTGCCCTTGGCTCCATGTCAGCAGCACGTGGCAGTGGCCTCTCTCCTTTCATCTTGTTTCAGGGTCTGTGCCTTTAGGTCCATGATAATTTGTCATAGTCAGCCGGACCCTTAGCTGGGGGGTGGGGGCGAGAGGCCCAGGACGGGAAGGACATGAGCCTCTGGGGATCCAGCCACCTGCGCTGTCCCCTGAGACACTTCTTTTGTCGCATCTGGCTGAGCCTGTCTGACACCCGAGGTCACCCTCCCCACATCTTGAGTCTTTCTGGTGACGCCTCCAGCTTGGAAGGACCTGCCACGGGTGCACCCCAATCTGAGGTCCCAGGACCCCACCCCTGCTTCTGACCCTGAGCTGTTAGGGTCTCCTGCCTGCAAGACATGATCCAATCACCCAAATGATAGTTTCCCCGTGGAGGGTTCTGGGACTCTGAGGCCTTAAAACATCTAAGGGGAGACCTGGAAAACACCCGACCCTGCGGATGGAGCTGTGGATGTGTCGGCAGATGGTGCTCCCCACACAGGTGCTGGAGGCGTCCCCAAGCTCTGTGAGAGTGTGAAGACAGTCAGAGACACATGCTCAGGTTCCTGTAAGCATGACAGGACAACCCAACATAACGCAGTGCAGCACAGTGCAACACAGCACAGCACAATGACACAATCTCCTTTCTCAGCAGGAGGTAGAGCTTCCAGCCAACCCCTCTTCCTCCTGGGTCCTCAAGTCACCTAAAGCCACCCCTGGTCTTTGGGCCCCCTCAAGGGGACAGGGACCCCTTTGTGGACAGGCTCCAAGAGCAGGTGGCGGGAGAGGCCTGTGTGCGAGGAAGTGGCACCGTGGAGCAAGGACCCCTCAGCGGGAGCAGTGGGCATGAGCGGCCCTTAAATGCCCTCAGCTTCCATGACACAAATGCCCACTTGCCAAGGGCTGGGAGCAGCACAGTTCATGGTCGTCCACGGGTGAGGCTGGAGAGCGGCCGGGATGTGCGCAGAGTGCGGATTTGCATAACGCTAAACATTGTATGGATTACAGTGTTTTGGAACCTGTGAGCCTTTATCGGGCAGGGCCTTCAGCCAGGGCCATCGTCAACGCCTCTGTATGAGCATCAACTAGATGCTGGGCTCCTGGAAGCTTCTGGGAGCTTCCCAGAGGCCCTGCAGGGCTGCCTTACTTTCAGGATGGGGCAGCCCTCTGCCTCCCAGCCAGGGCCCTCCCTTCTCACCTGAGGGGATCAGGAAGACTGGCCGCCCCTGGGAGGGCCAGGTGCCCCTGTCTGTCCTGTGTCCATCCGCCCCATCAGACCTGACCCTGCCTCTTCCAGGGCCCCTGGGCTCCTCTGCCAGAAAGGATAAGGGAAGGGGCTCCTGGGAGAAGCACGACTCATCCCTGCCCTGCGGTCTGGAGGGCTTGGCTGGCCTTCTCGAGGGCTCTGAGTTTCCCACCTTGCTTCCAGAGGAGCCAGCAGGCAGGCGTGGAGATGCCAATTGCAAACCAGGTCACTGGTGGAAACCGATGTCCCACACAGGCCCCTGTACTCCAGGGAGGGAGGGAGGTGCCGGCGAGGGGCACTGCTGGGCACCTGTCCTGAGGGACGCTGGGATGTCAGGGGCTTGGGACTGCCGGGACAGGCCTTTGGGGGCCAGGAAGCCCCCTTGGCGGCAATGGCCTCTGAGGGCCTGGGGCCCCTCTGCAGCTTCTCTGCTGGGATAGGGAGCGCATTCCTTCCGGCCTGCTGCCCCTTAAGGAGCCCCAAGTCCTGGTAAAAACACAATTTGCCGGTTCTCCAACCCGAAGGGGAAGGGAGGGACTCCAGGCTCACCTTGCCCAGAGCAAGCGCAGGGGCTGCGTGAACCCCACAGGGCTGGGGGAGCTCCACGCTGGGGCCCTGGGTGGAGCCTGAGGGCAAGGTCTCTGCAGAGTCCCCAAAGGGACGACAGGTGTCCATGACCAACGGCCACACGCAGAACCTTCTTGGCCAGGCCGGGGCTCCAAAAGGGGCACCTCTGCCTTTGTGGGGGTGGGGGTCCCTCTGCTCTGGGGGGCCCCCACACCTGGCCAGAACTTCAAAGCCTCTTGACGTCCCCAGTCCTCTCGGCTCTGCCCCAGGGTAGGGCCAGTGAGAGGAGAGGGGTGGCCACTGCCTCCAACCAAGCCCCTCAACCAGGAGATGGGGGTGGGCGCGGGCTGGGAGGTCCCGGTGTTGCTGAGCCGGGACCCAGGTTTCGGGTTCCCCAGACTACTCCGGTCACCCCGCGCCCCACGCCCAGGGCTGGTTCAGGGAATTCCCAGGCCGCGAGCCTCCGGCCTTTTAAGGGACGAGGCGCGCCCTCTGGTGGCCAGAGGCGGCATCACCCTCCTTTGTCTTCCCTGACGGGTGGTCCCTAATCAGGGAGGTGGGGGTGTCTCCAAAGCCGGGGCCACTGGAAGACCTCCCGGGGCTGAGCGGCACACGCAGGTTTGGGGAGTGAAGTCCAGAACTTCGACTTCCACAGGCGCCCGTGATGGAGGCGCCGCATCACCCGCCCGCCTCCCCGCCGGCTTTGCCCACCTGGCGACGCCGGCACTAGCTGGCAGAAGGCTGTGCAAGCCAGCTGACCACGGCAGTCGTTTTTGATACTGTATCTGTGTGATTTTTGGAATTGCCGTAACAAAACTTCTCTTGTCCCCATGTACTTACTTACGAGGAGGTGAAAAAAGTTGCTTAGTGCTAAAATCTTCCAACCCCGCAAAGTTGGGGTAAGTTTGATGCTGAACATTAGCTTTTAACAATAAGTGATAGTCATCCGTGGATGCAAGAATTAAATAGAAAAAAGCCCCATGCATTTCATGGAGAGATGCATTTCCAATGAAAATTTACTTTTTCTAACAACTTTTTATCAAACTATAAAATGTAAATTATTTATATCTACATCTGTGGCTTTGATTGTGAGCTCATAATTGTAAAAATAACTGAATCCAGCAGAAAAATTTGAAGATAATTAAGAGCCTTCTGCAGTAAAGAATAAAAGTGACATTTCAGCTTACTCACATATTTTAATCACTGGAACTTATGGTGAGTGCTCAATGAAAGTCTTTCAAGCACAAAATGTATTACATTAGGATGAAATTCTGTGAACAAAGTGGAATGAAAATACAGGTAATGGGGAAAATTTATGCCTGTTAAAGAGTTGTCTCTAAAATTGATAATGGTTTGAGTATTAAATTACCATGAAATTTAGATTTTCTTGGGTATATTTAAAAGATAGAGCCAAGCTTTACCTTCAAAATGTTAATATTAACTGCTGATATATGTGTAAAAATAATAGAAACGGAGCCACTTTAAAATGGGGCCAGAGCTCCATCCCAGAGGAGCTACCTTGCAAGTGTCTTGTGTCTCAAACCTTTGGAATGTTAGAACAGGCAAAGGAACCTTTGCACTGGGTCTAGGACAACATTGTATCTCAAGCAGCTGTTTGCAAAGATAACAAGAAAGCAGATATTATAACTCCTGACTGAAAATGTAAAACATGTTTTGGAATAAACATCACAGTGTTATGTTATTTGCACTTACAGCAACGCCTTTCTTGTATGGAAGGAACTGTCCCCCTTCCCCATCTCATAAACACCCCTGGCCTTTGTCCCCTCACCTGAACACTATTCAGGCTTCTGCCTGAATCAGTGTTTCCCAAACAGCTATTCTTATTGATCTCAGATAGACATCTGTTGCCTCTCACTTTGGCAACGCCATGGATGAATATCACGTGCCGAGTAAGAGACGGTCCTACGCACAAGAGGACACACTACATACTTCCTTTCATGTGGCGCTCTGGGACAGGCAACACCAACTATGGTGGCAAAACTCCTATCAGGGGTTGCCCTGGGGGTGAGGGTGGGAACAGATTTACTGGGAGGGGGCGGCAGGGGATGTTACGGCGTGATGGTGATTCTACATCTTGGAAGGGGATGGCTTACACTGGTGTATGCGTTTGTTAGAGCTCATTGATAGGCGCACTGAGATAATCTGTCACCTCCCTACACACTCTGTCCCCAGCCCCTGGCAACCACAATGTACTCTCTGTCCCTCCAGATCCCCTAGTCCGGACAGCCCCTGTGAACGGACTCATACAGTAGTTGGTCCTCTGTGACGGCGTCCATCTTTCACTCCGCACCATGGTTTCCAAGATTGCCCTGCAGCACGTGTCAGGGCGTCAACCCCTTTCATGGTGCTCATCAGGGGCACACTGTCTTCAAAAGAAACAAGAGACTCCTAAGCGAACATCGCACTCTAGTTAACGACCTGTCTGCTGAGGAGCTGGA
This sequence comes from Hipposideros armiger, assembly GCF_001890085.2. Classification (NCBI taxonomy): domain Eukaryota; kingdom Metazoa; phylum Chordata; class Mammalia; order Chiroptera; family Hipposideridae; genus Hipposideros; species Hipposideros armiger. The sequence goes on from NW_017731393.1 coordinate 702,652, forward strand.
GGGGAGTGGACTGATGCCTGCGACTTATTTTGAAATGTGTTCAAGTAAGACAGCTGGCCGGGAGAGGGGACAGACCTGGGCTGTGTGGGAACAGTGAACTCTAGAGGGTGGTCCATGGGACCCCCGTGCAGTTCTTATAACTTTGCTAATAAAGGATGAGGGAAATGTTTGAAGAGTCCTGTGGAGCGAGCCTTGGGCTGTGGACGCTGGCGTGGTCCTGCTGCCCGGCCACTTTCTGTTCTTTTGTAGTTTAGAAGTGACACGTGTTTCTTATAAAAGTCCAGACACGTCACTCAAATGGAGTGTGGGACGGAGAAGGAGGGACCAGGGTCAGGCTGTGGACCTTGATTTTTCTACTTCCAGCTTCTCCAAGGAAAGCATGGCTTCACTCCTTCCTACCTCCTATTGGAATCACTGACGGCTACCCCTCGTCCTTGGAGAGCCGCTTTGGCTACACCGGTGTGTAGTGCCCTTGCTGTCAAGTTCAGCAAGAAAGTTCTTCACTCAGAAGCCGGTGGGCAGTTCTTCTTAGCGTAGGAATGGCGGCTGACACTTCGTGAGTGGCGCCTGCATGCTGCATGCATTGATTGCACCGTCAAGTTTAATCTTCAGAACACCAGGATGTGCAGGTGACAGTGTGGCTCCGGCAGATGAGGAAGCAGCGCCATCAGCCCACAGGCTACAGAACCAGTTGGGTGTGCGCAGCTCTGCCAAGCCAACAAGCGCACTTAGAACTTTAAAAAGCACTTGCCAGTTGTTAGTTCCCGGCCTTACTGCAGTGTTCTGGGGGACGCTGCGCTGTGCCCCTTTCAGGGCCTGCCGGGAATTTCTGGGGGCTCCCAACGCTCTGTTTGCTTGTTTGGCATTTGAAAGGAATGCACTTTCTTTGTTGAATGTGAAGCCCTGCATATCCATGAATTTATGGCGGCTAATTGTTCTATTAATGTTCTCTTTTCCTTTACTCTTGTTTTGATCTGGCAGTTGCTGCATGAGGTGTGTTTGTCTCCCACTGTGACTGTCACTTAGGCGAATTCTCCCTGGGCTTCTAGCAGCTTTTCTCCATATGTTTTGGAGCAAAAGGTTAATAGCTGTGATGTGGTCTCACTGGGTGGTTCAGTCTGGCCCCGTTTGAGGGCTCTACTGTAGTCTCGGCCAAGCCTAGCATCTAATTTCTAAATTTAATTTCCTACACAACTGTGTGGGATTTTGCTCCTTAAAGATTTTAGAAAACAAAATCCATCATCCTAGCCTCTTAGACAAGTAAAAAGAAACTGGGAGACCAGGAAGCAGTAAGACACAGAGAGAGATGCCTGAGCTGAGTTGGGGTGCTCCCACCCTGAGACCTGCTGTCCTCGGGCCCTGCCCAGAACTGCTTGGCTGGCTCTGATCTCATGAATAATCAATGGGACTTCTTCTTGGGTTTAGTTCCCAAACCCCATGGGGCTGGGACTCTTGATTTAATGACTCTAGTGCTCACTGCTGCCAAGTCCAGGTTACCTGCGTCCCCACCGAGGCTTCACGTGTGGCTGAGGGAATGTCCCCTAGGAAGGGCTGTTGTGGGCTGGGTCCTGGGAGACTCACAGATCAGGCAACGTTTGCCATCAGCAGCCCTGACATAGTGACGGGGGAATAGTCAGCCGCGGCTGTGATGAGCAGCGTTGCCTCCTCGTCTTTCAGAGAAGTCACGGGCACAGGGACGAGATACCAGGAACTCGGAACCTACCAAGCTGACCTCAGGCTGTATCCTGGAATGGATGGCAGGCTGGCTGCCTGCAAAGGCTAATTTTATGTGTGAACTTGACGGCCATAGGGCGCCCAGTTATTTGGTTAAACAGCATTCTGGCTGTGTCTGTGAGGGTGTTTGCAGGTGAGGCTAATATGTAGATCAGCAGACTGAGTAAAGCAGATTGTGTCCCCCCAGCTGTCGGTGGGCCTCGCCCAAACAGTTGAAGACTTGAAAGGCTGTGTAAGGGGGGACACTCCCACTGCCTATCTTCGGACTGAGATAGAGAGGTCTGCGCCTGCCTTTGGACTCAGATGAGAACTTACACGGCTGGCTCTCCTGGTTCCCAGGACTTCGGACGTCATTGGCTCTCCTGGGTCTTCAGCTTGCTGACTGCAAATCATGGAACTTGTCAGGCTCCACCGTCGCATGAGCCAGTTCCTTATAGTAAGTCTGTGGACTCTGATAGTTTTCCAGAAAGAGTGCAATGCAGGCGGGAATGGCTGCTTGTGAAGAATGTACCTTGGGTGCTGGGCGAGTTGGGTAGGGCAGGTCCCAGGAGTCAGCAGGGC
>NW_017731393.1:706176-719882 GCF_001890085.2 Hipposideros armiger
TTATGAATCGTCATGTAAATATCTTTTTGTTTTCCGAGGGTCTTAGGCGACCCCTGTGAAAGGGTCGTTCGACCCCCAAAGGGGTCGCGACCCACAGGCTGAGAACCGCTGCTCTAGGGCGTCGAGTATACACTCTCTGGGTCTTCCGTTACTTTATCCTCGCTTGCCCTTTCTAAAAAGGTTTGCTTGGCTACTAGTAACCAGCCCCAAGTGTGAGTGGCTTAAGCCACATGGACACTCGGCATCTTACCTTGTGGACCGTCCCCACCGATTCATCAAGAAGCTGGGGGACGGGGGTCCCCGGACGGGTTCAGAGGCTCCACAGTACCTGCCGGGACTGAGGCTTCTGCACCCTCGTGCTGCTCTGCCATTTGCAGCGTGTAGACTTGTTGCCTCTCGATTGCAAGTTGGCTGCCCGAGGTCCAGCCCTCAGCTTCATAAACAGTGTTTAAAGGAAGGCAGCGGGGAGATAGGTCGGTGTGCTGTGAATTCCCACACCAGCCCCTTTTTTCTTTTATGAGAAGCCCCTCAGCCAATTGCTCGCATGGCCTGTGGAGACCCTCACTTCAGGGGAGACTGACGGGGAGAGTCAGTATTGACTTTTTCAGGCTCTAGAGTGGGTGTTGGGCAAGGGAGAAAAGGACTAAAGACCGTAACTAGCTTGTTTTCTGTCTCCGACTTTATACCTCATGTCCTAGGTAGACTTTATAACTGCCTATTCCAGGTTCCTCGTTCAGTTTTCAGGCATGTCTGCTCTGCTAGACAGGCCTCCTTGGGCCTCTTCCTCACAGCCACGTCTGATTTCCAGGACTCCCCAGGGTCCTCCGCCCCCTTTCCACAGCAGCCCCGGTTTGTTCTCAGGAGTCTAGCGATCTTTATGCACTTGCCTTGTGTTTCCTGCGTTACCTCTACTTCCTCACGAGCTGATCTGCTTATAACCTTGGCGAGTCTCTTGCATTTTGTTGCTTCTCCTCAATTATTGGGAGTTCTTAGCTGTATGTATTTTGTTTGTTTGTTTTTAAATTAGGGAATTCGGGGAGGGGAACAGTGTTGGGGAATTGGGGAAGGGAACCAGCCAAGTTGTTGTTCTTCAGTCTTCATTGTGGAGGGCGCCAGCCGCCATCTGGCGGCCCGTCGGCAGCTTGTAGCCTCTAAGCTCAAGGTGCTGTGTTCAGTCTTAGTTGTGGGTGGGCATAGCCACCATTCCATGTGGGAGTCGAACTTGCAAACTTGTTGTTGTTAAGGGCGCATGCTCTATCCACGGAGCCACCCGGGTGGCAGCTCAGCTCAAGGTGCCAAGTTCAGTCTTAGTTGCAGGCGGGTGTAGCCCACCATCGAACAGGCAGTCTTGTTGTTAGGAGCATGTGCTCTCACCAGCTGAGCCATCCTGCCACCTGTTGGCAGCTCAGCGGCAGCTCAGCTCGGGTGCAGCTCATTGGCCCATGTGGGAATTGAACCAGCGACTCTGTTGCTCAGAGCTCGCGCTCATAAGCTAACTCTTAACCAACTGAGCCACTCGGCCGTCCCCTTAGCTGTATGTTTATATTTGTAAATAAAGGACTGGATTGATCAGAGTTTGTTAATAGCAGTGTGGCTGCCAGGTAAAGCGTTTTCTGTTTCCCAGAATTGTGACCTGGACCTTGGCTGCAAACAGGGCTGGATCACAGCCCGCACTCCTTGTATGTTGGCTGTACCAGCACCGTTTGTATGGCGCAGGGGTCTCTGGACCTGAAACCTGTGCGTGCTCCATGTTGGAGCACGACTGCCACTCGGTGGTCCACAGCCCCCTTCTCCTTCTATTCTCTGGAACCCAAATATTCAGGTCTCACTAGACTCAGCTAAAACACAACAGGAGGACAGAGGGCTCTGGGCTCACCTGGGACCTTGAAAGCCCTGTTGCAGGAAGCGACTCAGCACTAAAATTGCAAGTGAAGCTGAGGTAGGAGGAAGGGGAGACTGACCCAGGCAGGGAACAGCAAGCCGGGATGCTCTGAGGCCAGAGAAGAGCTTGTTTTGAGGAGCTGCCAGAGGGGAGTAGGGGTCCGTGGGCCAGGCTGGGCAAGGCAGGTGGGCTTTGTTCTCTCTCAGAGGCATAGATAGGCTTTAAGCAGGGTGGTGCCAGGGTCAAGTTGGTATTTAAAAAGACACCTCTGGCTGCCTGCAGCAGGAGGGAGAAGATGGTGGGGTGGCCCAGGGCGCCAGGCGGGTGCGGTGAGCGCGGATCTGCGCAGACAGTGCTGGCCATGGTACTGACGCCCCTGGGGAGCTGGTCTCTCCCTGGGCCTCCAGGCCCCCCCTGTGGCAGGAAGGCTCTGCGGTGGTCTTTTGGCGCCCCCAGCTCAGGAACCCCTGGAGGGCTTGTTTGTCCTGCTTGTCTCTTTGCAGGCATAGGTGGGGCTCAGGGGAAGTGGGGGCAGGTGGTAGGGTGGGGTGGACGCAGGAGTTCAGTGACCCTGTCAGCCAGGGGCAGGGTATGGTGTTGTGGGCTCTGTCCTGCACGCCCCACGGAAATCCACAGACCCATCTGCACTGGGGGTGAGGATGTCCCCATCCTCTGTGACAGTCGCTAAGGGGTTGGCATCGCATGATGGAAACAACCCTAGGCAGTGACCCCAGAATCGAGTCTTGAGGGGGAGGTAGCTGGGGTTGGGGCTGCCAGTCTGCCATGGTGGGGTGAGAGGGTCAGAGGTTCTGGGCTCTGCCCTGCTGCCTGCAGGACAGTCCGCCCACAGCTGGAGTGGGGGACCCTAACTAGGGTTGGGGAGGGACGCGCTGGCAGGGGCACTGTCTCAGGTCATGCGGTCTGCGCTGTGTCGTGAGCGTGTGCAGCCCTGGCTTCTGGTGGGGTAGTGAGTCAGCCTCCACCCTCTCCAGGCCACTACCCCCTAATCTCCGGCAGTGTACTGGCTGGAGGTCGTGCCAGCACTGGCCACACGAGGGCGCTCGAACTCCGCCTACAGATGGTCTTGGCCAGGGAGGCGCGTGGGCCACAGGAGTAGCCCCAGAACGCCTCCCAGTGGGGCTTCGGATCTGAAAACCGGGTCCTCTCAGGGCGCCCTGGCCGGTTGGGACCGGGAGCAGCCCACCAACGCCGGGGCTGGGGTCATGGGGCTGGGGCCGGGTCCCCCAGCTCCTGGATAATGAGGAATACAGCTGGCAGGAAAGAGGAGGCCAGGAGAGCTTCCTGGGGGAGGCGGCATCTCAGACAGCAGCACACATGGGACTGGGAACGCAGCTGGGGTGTGGGTTTGCGTGGCTGTGAGTGGTGCAGTGCTTATGTGGGACTGACCGGCGGTGGGCAGCCGTGTGGTCAGAGCTCAACCCAGCTCAGAAGTAGGTGGTCCATCTGCGGAATCCTCACCCGGAGGCAGCGGCCGCTCCCCCTCTCGCGCTGCTCTCCCCACCCCAGGAACCCCAGGAGTTGGGGGGCAGGTCCCACCCCATTCCCCGGGGCTGGAGTTGAATAATGGATGCTGCACAAACAGAGGTATCAGTGCGGGCTTGGTGTGGGGGGCACTCATCCTTGTTAATATTTATTAAACCCGCGCCAGGTCCTTGCGGAGCCTCATAAATATTAATTCCCAATTAAACATTTATATGAAGGAGATTGCTTCTCCTCCCCCTCAAAGACCTGTTTGAAGCTGGAGCTGGTGGTGGCGGCTGGGGAGGTGGCGTCCCCGGGCAGGGTCTGAGGGGCTGGAAGCAGTCACCCGGGCTTGCAGTGGACGGGCTCCCCTCTGTGGCCTGGGCGCCAGCCAGCACCTGGCCTAAGCCTGCTGTCCACGCTCAAGTCCCACAGAGTGGCCCCTGCGGACAGGTCACGACCCCTGAAAATCCCCATGGTCTTTGCAGGTGTCATGCGTCCATCCCTTGTGTCTGGCCACAAAGTCACTGTCTATGAGATCTGTCAGTCATGCCCATCTCAGTGAGATTTAGCTGGCAGAGGGGGTGAGGGAGGGGGTGGCCAAAGAAGTCATGCCGGCTGCCACCTCAGGCCCAGGCCGGCCCGCCCTCCAGCCGGCTCACTGCTGACCCCAGGGGACGCAGCAGGGGTGTCCAGGCTGCCCTCCAGCCGTGCTCCCTTCTTCCTTTCTTTTGTGGGTTTTTGGGTGTCGCTAGTCCTCAGTGCCTGTGCCAGGTCAGCCCTGAACACGCAGCCTTCCTCCCCCCCCCCCTCAGAATCCTTGAATAGCTTTAGGCCCTTGTGCAAAGGTGTGTGGGGGGGTGGCCTTTGTGTGTGTTCACTCACAGCCGCCATACGTAGGGCCACACGGGGCAGGCCCCAGACTCTGCCTACCATGGTACGACCGATCCTGCAGCTCCCCACCTTTACCAGCCTGGGTGCCAGGACCCTGCTATTTGCAGGGTTGAGCCTTTCTGGGATCCCCCAGCCGCAGGACATGCCAGCTCGCTCTCTAAAATGGTGATGCCACATGATCCCCCCCACCCCCAAGCAATGCATCAAAGTACCCCGTTCCCCAGACCCTTGCCAGTGTGGGGGCAGGAGTGACAGCTCTGCGGTTGGCAGGTGCGTTTCTCTGATGACGGCTGAACTTGGGTCTCCCCGGGTGGGTGGCCTGTTAGAGTCTCTCCACACACAGGCTGCCCACCCCACGGCTGCTCTCTCATTTTCTTGTCTGTTTGTTTACGCCTTCAGCCATCTGGAACCAGCCTTTTACATGGTGTAATGTTGGGGCTCCAGCCTTCTCTCTCCCCGAGTCGTGAGCCGTCTCCCCCAGCACTGCGCCCCCTGATCTGCAGGCCCCCGTCCACCTCATGAGTTCCGCGTATCCCCAAGCCTGTCCAGGGCCAGCTTTCTCCTTCATTGGCACGATGCTGGCCTGTCATTTATTTTATTTGCAGTGACCATGGCTTTCTGGTTCGTCTTCTTTCTGGGGGAGTCAGCCCTTTCTCTGATTTTTTTCCAACGGGCGTCCCCATTCCGGGACCACAGACAGTTTAGGATGGGGCTGGCGAGCTTCCTAAAAAAGGCTGCTGGAACTTCGGTTTGCGTGACACTAATTTAGAAGCTAACTTGAGGACACGCCTGCCAGTGGTGCTGGTTCAGGTCGCCTACGTGTGGCCGTAGCACGTTCTCCTTTCAGTCGCTCGTCCGTGTCCTGCATGGATTCCAAATGCTCACTGTGCCCAGGTTGCTGTCTGGTGACTTGATTCCTGGCCGCTCGTGGCCCCGGGTGCTCTCAGAGCGTCTCTTCCAGCTGATTATTGCTGGCAGAGTCCGGCGTATCCCGTAGCTCTGACTGGTTCTCGTAGTTGGCCGACTCGGGGACACTTTCCATGTAGGCGGCCACATTATCCACAAGCGGGAGGGTTCTCTCTCCCTTTCCAGGCCTCACCTCTGCCTTCATTTCTTTCCTTGCATGTTTCCTGGGACTTTCAGGGCTCTGCTGCGCAGTGGTGACCAGGGACGTGCCTGACTTAGCTCTGATCCTGAAGAGATTGTGTCTTAGCTTTCTGTCTTACGTCTGGTATCCTTGAGGGTTTTATCATGTTAGGGACGTCCTGTTGGATTTGAAACCTTCCGAGAGTTTTCAGAGATTACGAATGAACTTCATACAGTCCTTTTCTGCGTCTGTGGGGATAATTCCTGTGGGAGTTTTGTGTGTTTTGGTCCTTTCAGGGGACTCGGTGAGTCACAGTGCTGGCGACCTATGGCGAGCCATGTGCGCCCCTGGGGTCGTCACCACAGGCCAGGTGTTGCCATTATTTTCACAGCCCTGGCCGAGTGCCGCTGATCACGAGGCGCCTGTTGCTTTGTGTGCTCCAGTTCCGACTCCTACTCACCCGAGGCCCCCTTCCGCCCTCTCTAATCACGGGGTCGCCACGCTCACGCTTAGGCACACACAGAGGAGAGCCGCCGCCCAGCAGAGGACTTCGGGTGGTCCGGGAATGTCCTCACTCTCAGCAGGGGCTCCTCTGGGTCCCCTTCCCATCGGCGTCCTCGACGTCCCTGTTTTCCCCACGCAGCCTGGGTGACAGGGCACTGCTGAGGAGTGCTACCCTGGCTTGGGCTCTCCTTCCCAGCTACCACCTGATGCTGGCGCTCCCTGGATCTTTCCAGAACGGTTGTGGTCACGCTGGGGGAGGGCGGTCCTTCTGTGCTTTGTTGACAGATCGACCAGGTCCTGCTGGTCACTGGGAACTTGCAGGGCTGCGAGTACAGGTGTGCAGGTGACTTGGCCACACCGCGCGGCTGCCGACCCCCGCGGGGGATGTAGCCTGTCCTGTGTCCTGTCCCGCCCCAGCCAGGTGCTGAGCTCAGTTCTGTACTGTCCCTGCAGGGGACACAGACCCCGCCAAGGAAAAGGGGTGCAGTCCCCAAACACCGCCCCACCTCGGATGTCTGCTGCACGTTAGGGGCCTGGGGCCACTGCTCTTCTGACAAACTGGTGACAAGCCAGGGCTCCCCATGACCCCCCCCCCTTCCCCACTAGGCAGGATAATTCACTAGACCAACTCACAGAGCCCAAGAAGGCACTGCCCTAAAGGGCACGGACCAGGATCGGCCAACACAGGGGACATAGGGACCAGGCCTGAGCGGCCACCCAGCTCCCTGTGGACTGAGGACATCACCCTCTGGGCAGGTCCTGAGAAGCTCCGTCCAGGGGACAGGAAGTCAGAGTGTGAGACGCCCACAGCTTGGAGGAGGGGGAGCGGCAAAGAGGGTCCCATTCAGATGACTCCCCTTTACTCAGCACTTGTCTCTGTCTCATTCAAGGTTAAATGAGCTCATCACTGTGGAATGGGGGGTGATCCTCCAATGGGCGTTTTGGGGTTCTTGCCTCAGTGGGCAGGCCCGCTCCCCCCGTCCAGGGCTATTCTCTCTAAGACCGAGGGAGGGGCACTCTGGGGTAAAGGTCAGGGGTCATCATGGGGCCGGGTGAGCCCATCCTCAGCCCACCTCCTACGCGAGGGTGGTCCCTCGTGGCAGGCGGCTGGGCGAGGAGGGAGAACCCCCTAGAGCACAGGCCTGGTCAGTTCCCCAGGCCGTGGCCCCAGCAGAACTGCTGCTAATCCAGGTGGAGGCCAGGGCACCCCCAGGCCTGGACGACGCTGCCCACTCTCCCAATGGGCGCTGACCCCTCTCGCTCCCAGGGGTCGGCTGAGAATTGGCGGTGGGGCCCAGCCTGGTTTATTATTCAGTGATTCAAATGAGGTTGCAAAGCCTTTTTATTGATTGCGTGTAAAAGCTATGAAGCCCCATCAACGCTGAACACAGGCAAATCGCTGGGCTGTAAAAGCTCTTGCGCGGCCGTTTCCGAGTGTTCTGGGCCGTGTGCGCCCAGCTGGGACTAAAGGTCAGTGGGCAAGACGGATGGACGCGCTGCCCCGCAGTGGCCGGGTGCGCGCGTGAAAATGAATGCCGTCTGGCACAGCCATCACTCCTGCTCTCTGTGGGTGTCTTGTGTGTGCGCCTGTGTACATGATATTAATTTAGTCATAAAATAAAAGGCAGTAGCTCAGAGAGGAGCTGTGTGAACCATTAAACTCCCAGTGTGAAGTATTGTGGTCCTGGTTTTGGGGGGGTGGGGGAAGAAAGCGCTGAGGTGGGTCTCCCCACAGGACGTGAACCTCACCCATGGCCTCCGTTCTCCCACCCACCGTGCATGTGGACCACAGGCAGCCACCCTGGGAGCCGGCTGGGGGAGCCCCATGCACCCCCAGAAGGTGGAGCCATGGTTGGGTGGGTGAGGACCCCCAAGAGGGGTCCTAACAGGGTGGGGTCAGCTTGGTGGAGAGAGGCTGGAGGTGTGCCTCAGTGGAACAAGTGGCTCCAGGGTCCTGAGTGTGGCAGCCGTGAGAGCAGCTGGACGTTCCTACTGGGGGGTCTCGGGGGCACCGCAGACGTGCCCCGTGAGGCAAGTGTCAGCAGCTACCACCTGCTTTCCCGACCTTCCCCTGCAGCTGGGCTGCGCTCACCGGGTCGGGGAGGAGGAAGCAGCTGGCGGCCCCTGCATTGGTCAGGGGGGCGGAGGAACGCTGCGGTAACAGACATCCCTCTCCCCAGCACAGCCCGTCTCCCGCGCGGGGCTGGGCGGCCTCCTTGCAGGGACCCAGCGGTTCCTGCCGAGAGGGGCTGTGCCTGGAATCTGCTCCCTCTTCCGTGGGCACCTCGGGGGAAGCCCCAGCCTGGGAGCCTCAGGCTGCCCGCCAGCGAGGTCCTGCTTGGCCCTGCTGAGCTGACCTCGTGAAAGGTCCCAAGTGCTATAGACCTGTAGGTGGGGCTCCTTCCTGCCTGGGCCCGGGCTGCCCTGGTGTGTGTGCCCCGGGACAGGCTGTGCCCACCCTGCTCCCTGCCAATGGACCAGGCTGGGTGCTACACAGAGGCACCGGGGGACAGGTGGGTGGCAGGGCGGCTGGGATGGCGCTGTGGGCTGAATTGTGGACTCCCAGATTCCTACGTTAAAGCCTAACCGCCTCACACCAGGGATTGGTCAGCCATCAGAGAACCGGGCAGGCCCCAGTCCTGGCCACGGCTGGCCAGATGTGTGAGGTGGGACACCGGGCAGGAGATGGCGGGAGGGTCCTCCCAGCCCCCACCTGCAGGGCCCAGCTGCTCACCTCAGGGTGGCCCTGTGTGGACACGCCCAGGTCGTCCCTGGCACCGCTCACTGCCTTCACCTTGCAGCCTGCTGTGGAGACCTCAGGCCAGGGGCAGCCAGGCGGCAGGCAGCAAGTGTGCAGCCACCCTGCTGCCCACAGAGCCTGGTGGGACAATCCGTCCAGTGATCTTGTGCCTGACTGGCCAGGGCCTGCAACCGGGCCTCCAGGAGGGCAGGTCAATCGGGCTGAATTTGCCAAGAACCAGGCGGACAACTTCAGTGCCTCATGAGCGATGGGCGGTGCCCCGCTGGCCACGCCGAGGGCTGGGGGCGGCCAAGGCCGGAGCTCCGAAGCAGGCTGTGTCCCCTGCCCAGGCAGGAGGCCACGCATAGGACTAAAGAGAGACAGACACCCAGCAGCCCCCTCGCCCATGTCTTTGGCTCACTTTTTCAATTTTTCTGTTTACATTGCTTTTTATAGGAGTTCTTTCTATTTTCTGGATCCTAATTCGTTTTAGGTGCTCTCATGGCAGAGGTTTTCTCCGTGTCTGTGTCTGCTTCTCACTCTGTGTAGTACACTTTTGACAAAGAGGTTTTACATTTAAGCCGGACAAACTTGTCAATACGCCCCTTTATTGTTTGTTAATTTTGTGCCTTGAAGAAATCATTAGTCTCACCAGTATCATAAGCACATCCTCCCATGTTTTCTTCTAGACGTTTTATAGCTTTGCTTCTCACTTTTCAGTCTGTAATCCATCTGGAATTTCGTGTGTGTGTGTGTGTGTGTGTGTGTGTGTGTGTGCGTGTGCACGCACGATGTTTCAAGCATTCAAAATGATTTGAATGGTTTCCATGTGAGAAGCCAGTGTTGCCAGTGCCATCGGTTAAACAAACCAACCTTTATACCCCCACCGCCAACACGCTAACTGCTAGTGCATGTAGCTATTTAAATTTGAATTAATTAACATCAAGTAAAATGTAAAATGTAATTGCTCAGACCAGTTGTTCACAATCCAAGTGCTCAGTAGTCACATAGGACTGATAAACAATTATGAGAGTGAGTAAGGACAGGGAAGACGTGAGAACCACAGTCCAGCAGTTTAATCGCATGAACACACATGGGCAACTGCACTCACAGGTCACACATCCATTTTAAGAGCCTGTGCAACATTTACAAAAACTGGCCAGACTTCTGGGCCGGCTGAGTGGCACGTTGGTTAAGAGTTGGCTTGGGACGCCAGCTCTGAGCAGCAGGGCCCCAGTTCGGATCCCACATGGGCCAGTGACGCTGCGCCCTCTACAGCTAAGATGGTGAACAACAGCTCGACCTGGAGCTGGGCTGCTGTGAGTCGCCAGCGACGGCATAGGTTGCAGTGGGGCTGCAGTAGGCTGCCGTAAGCTACCGTGGGTGGCCAACAGCCAGCATGAGCCACCATGAGCAGCCGTCCAATGGCCGGCGAGCGACTGCCTCACCTGGGAAGAGCACAATGATCATGATACCAACATGGGCCAGTGAAGCGACGTCCTCCACAACTAGACTGAAGAACCAAAGGACAGCAACTTGTCTGTTCCCCTTCTCCGATTCCCCAACGCTGTTCCCTCCCCCAATTCCCCAATAAAATCTTTAAAAAAGTACAGTTTGCTGTTTATTATTTATCTACTTCTTGAGTTGGATTCTTAACTCATGAATTTGAATTATCCATCTATTATAACATTTGCAGTTTTCAGTTACTTATTTCCCCTTAAGTATTGTTTTAGCTGCCCTTCATCAGATCATGTGCTTAATTGTGCTTTTCACTTCGTCCTGGCTCCTATTAGAGTTTATGATAGTCAGTCACTGAGTTATATTAAAGTTCCCCACACTGTCAATTTTTCATTGTATTACTGTAAATTTTTTATTTATATATATATTTGAGGCTATGCTCACCATTCTATAGTAATTCTTTCAATCCTTACTAATGCCTTTTCCTTGAAATCGATTTTGCCTGACATTAATAAAACTTTATAAACTGTAAGAAAATAAATTAGTATTTGCTAAATTTATTTTTTCTTCCTATTTGAAACTACACTTTATGAGTATCTCTTTTCAGAGTATCCAGCTGGGTTTGATTTTGTCAAGTCTCCATTTTAGCTGCAAGTTAAGTTCATTTATATTTATTGACATATTTTGATTCATCTCTACAATTTTATTTTGTGATTTCTGTTTCCTGTGATTTTCCCCCTCCTTTTCTTCTTCCTATAGGGTTGATGAATTTTTATTTATTGTTTTTCCTTCTTTCTCAGGGTGTGGATGTTTTAGCTTCCATTGAGATTCCCTTTCTAATCTTTAACTAGTTACTCAAGACTTTTAAAACATGTGTGCTTGGCTTAACACAGTCTAAATTCCGTCAAAATCTCCATGGTCCTCTAGAACATCAAAAGGATTTTAGGATGTTTTAACTTCAATTCTACTGTTCTGTTTTACATGGTATTAGAACCATTTAAAAAATAATTTTTATGTTACAAAATTGGTCATTATTACTATTAAATAACAATCTTTTCTTAAAAAAAAAGATTTTATTGGGGAATTGGGGAAGGGGAACAGTGTTGGGGAATTGGGGAAGGGGAACAGCCAAGTTGTTGTCCTTTAATCTTAGTTGTGGAGGGCGCAGCTAGTTCAGCTCCAAGTCCAGTCACCATCCAGCCACCCGATGGCAGCTCGCAGCCTCTCAGCTCAAGGTGCTGTGTTCAATCTTAGTTGCGGGTGGGTGTAGCCCACCATCCCATGTGGGAGTCGAAACAGAAACCTTGTTGTTAGGAGCATGTGCTCTCACCAGCTGAGCCATCCTGCCACCTGTTGGCAGCTCAGCAGCAGCTCAGCTTAGGCGCAGCTCACTGGCCCATGTGGGAATAGAGCCAGCGACCCTGTTCCTCAGAGCTCGCGCTCTTAACCAACTGAGCCACTTGGCCAGCCCTAAATAACAATCTTTTTTTTTTTTTTAAGATTTTATTGGGGACTTGTGGGAGGGGAACAACGTTGGGGAATTGAGGAAGGGGAACAGACAGGTAGACAAATTGCTGTTGTTCTTCAGTCTAGTTGTGGAGGACATCGCTTCACTGGCCCATGTTAGTATGATCATTGTGCTCTTCCCGGGTGAGGCAATCGGTCGCTGGTCATTGGTCGGCCGCTCACTGTGGCTCACAGCAGCTCTTGCCGGCTACCAGCTGCTCATGCTGGCTGCCAGTCACTCATGTAGCTCATGGCAGCCCACTTCAGCCCTGCTCCAGCTTACGCCGTTCTCGGCGACTCACAGCAGCCCAGCTCCAAGCCAAGCTGTTGTTCATCATCTTAGCTGTAGAGGGCGCAGCATCACTGGCCCTAATGTGAGATCCGAACTGTGACCCTGCTGCTCAGAGCTGGCATCCCAAGCGAGCTCTTAACTAACTGAGCCACTTGGCTGGCCCCTAAATAACAATCTTGTTTCAATTCATTTACATATTTTATCCTTTTCCCCACCATTGTTTCTTGAATCTCTTTTCACTGGTTTAATTTTTTTTTTCCTTTCTTTGAAGACTCTCCTTTAGTGGTTCTTTCAGGGAGGAAATGTGAATGTTAGCTTTTTAGTTTTTGCTTGTTGAAAGGTTTTTCTATAGTCCCCCCAACTGGTGATTTGGCTGGGTATAAAATTCTAAGTTGACAGATATGTTCTCTCGGCGATGTGAAGACATCTCCCACTCTTTCCTGGTTGAGAAATCTCGCTGTCAGTTTAATTGCAGTCCCATTGTAGGTTATCTGCTCTTACGGGTTGAGTCATGTCCCCTAAAAATTCATATGTTGAAGTCCCAATCTCCAATACCTCAGAATGTGACCTTATTTGGATATAGGATCTTTAAAGAGGTGACTAAGTTCAAATGAGGCCATTAGGATGGGCCCCGGTTTAATATGACCAGTGTCCTTATAAGAAGAGGATGAGATACCAGGGATGTTTGTGCACACAAAGCAAGGTCATACAAGGACACTGCAAGAAGACAGCCACCTGCTCTCCAAGGAGAGAGGCCTCAGGAGAAACCAAACCTGCCCACACCTTCATCTTGACCTCCCAGCCCCCGAGAGCTGCGAGAAAATACATTTATATTGTTTAAGCCCCCAGTCTGTGGTCTTTTGTTATGGTAGATGCATCACTCCTACCTCTGCCTTTGTCTTCACTTGGTGTCTTCCCTGTGTGTGTTTGTGTCTAAATTCCCCTCTTATAAGGACACCAGTCATGTGGGATTAGGGCTCACCCTACTCCATCCGATGGGTGAAGGTGAGTTAAGGTGACCTCACCTTAACTAAATACATCAGCAAAAACTCTATTTTCAAATAAGGTAACATTCTGGGGCACTGGGGGTTAGGACTTCAACAAATCCTTTTTTTTTTTTGTACTGGGGGCAGAATTTAACCCATAGCATCAAGGTTTTAAATTTTATTTGCACAGATGTCTGCAAACTAGTCCCATAATTTTAATCATTTCTTCTGCTTCAAAGGTTATTTTCTTCTTGTCATTTCTTATTTTGTGTATTTGAGCTTTCTCCTTTTTTATGATCAGGTTAGTTAGCGGTTTGCCTATTTTGTTAATTAAAAAATTCAGCATTTTGATTTATTAATTAGGTCAAGGGTTTTTCTATTCTCTACCTCATTAATTTCTACTTTTATCTTTATTATTTCATTCCTTAAGAGGTCTTTTGGTTTATTCTGTGGTTCTTTTTCTAGTTATTTGAACTGGGAATTGTATTCCTCCCTCATTCTTTCATGTTTACTGATAAAAGTGTTCAGAGTTATGAATTTTCCTTTGATCACTGCTTTAAATATATCCCATGGAGCCTGATATGTAGTATTTTCATTACCATTATTTTTAAAAGAAAGTAATTTCAGTTTCTATTTCCACTTTCAGCAAAGAATTGTTTAATAGATTTCAAAACAAAATTTCCAGGTGGAATGCAATTTAAAAAAACTGTCAATAATTACTAGTTTTGTTATATTGTGATTAGAGATAGTTAATTGCAATATCAATTGACTTTTTGTGACCTGGTGTATGATAAACTTTTGTGACTGTTCTATGCATGCTTGAGCATGTGCATTTGGCATTCTCTAGGCTTAAAGCTGTGTGTGTGTGTGTGTGT
>NW_017731393.1:723910-733100 GCF_001890085.2 Hipposideros armiger
GCAACCATCAGTTTGTTCTCTGTACCTATGAGTCTATTTATGTTTTGTATGCTTCTTTATTCTGTTCTTTATTCTGTTCTTTAGATTCCACATGTAAGTGAGATCATATGGTATTTGTCTTCTCAGTCTGACTTATTTCACTCAGCATAATATCCGCTAGGTGCATCAATGTTGTTGCAAATGGTAGGATTTCATTCTTTTTCATGGCAGACGCTTAGGGTAGTTTTAATGAACATTTCTTGATTGTGAGTGATCTTAACACCCTTTTCATTTGTTTAAGAATCAGTTTAATTTATTTTTTATAATTATTCATCTTGCTTGACTATTTTCTTCTCCCGATTTGTGGGCCCTTCTCTCTCTCATTGATTTTTAGAAAGCCTTTACCTAGTCGAAGAACTGTGATATGCCTGGGAAAGTGTCCTCCAGTTCCTAGATTGTCTGCGGACTTTGCTAATGGAGCCGACGTTGTCACTTCGACTGTGGGTCGAGTGGCTTACACCCACGTGGGGGCAGAGGATATCTGCGAACAGGAAGGCAGGACTCGGACACTTGGCTCCCTTCCTAGGGGGCCATGGGTGGAGGTGACGGGAAGATGCAGCAAGAGGGCCCAAGAGGAAGGGAGAAGGTCGTGGGTGTGCTGGGGGCTCCCGCTGGCATCTGCAGCTCTGCTTCAGAGATGAGAGGATGGGCAGGGACAAGTGTAAATGTGAGTGAATATCTGTGCAGCTTCACAGAGTGTGGGGCCATTTGCATAAATATTGTTTGCAAAAAGCAATTAGCGGTTCATTTACATGCAACGAAGTAGCAATTTGCACTTTTTCAGGAACAATGTCTCTGCCTACTGCACAATTTGATGCCTTGCAATTGGCCTTCTAATGGTAGGGCATGACAGTTTTTTATTTCTGGTTCTTCTCTTGGTTTCCTGGGATATAAATTTTCTCTTTTAAAAAGGGAAGTGCCAAATTAAGTACAGAAGTTCTCCAAACTTGCACGCCCTTGTGCTCTTACCCCTCCCACAGCCAGATGCTGTCCAACTGGAGACTGTTGCCACGTCCCTGCTGCAGAGTTCTAAGAATAGTGAGTGGGGTTGTCTGGCCCCTGGGTGGAGAGAGGGCCTTCCCTGGGGTGTGGGGCACCCCGGTAATCTACCAAGGCATACGTGGGGCGTGCTCTGGACTCAGGCAGTGCCCAGACGCCTCACAGTGCATAGCGTGCGGGGCTGCTTTTCCCACCTCTCAGCCTTTGCACCGCTGCCTCCGCCTCTCCTTCCTGGTGACACCTGCTCCTCTGACTGCCTTCAGGCCTCCACCCCCCTGAAGGCTTCCCTCCACGCTGTACAAATGGTTTCCTTCACCTAAAAAATCAACGCACACAGGCGAGTGCAGCCTTCTCACCTGGGCAGTGATTGGCCACTGCGGCACTGCTCCCCACCGTGGGCCAGGCTGCCGGGAGCCAGGGTCTGCCTAAACTAGGATCAGTGACTGTGGGGTCTTACATCAGAGACAGGACACATCCGGCGTCCAGTGACCCTGGGAAGAACGTGGAGCCTCTGGGTCTAGCCCACACCCGAGAGCCCGGCCCAGCATGGCCTGCCCCCCCTGATCTTAGTGAAGGCAGACTGAAGGTCCACGCCCACACTTTAGCTTTCCCCGGGTAAAAGGAAACACTTGCACTGGACACTCTTCAAATGGTACAGAAGACTATTCAAGACTTGCCATGAGAGAGAGAGACTGGGCTTAACTCCGAATAAGACAGGGGCAAGTGGACAGGGTGAGGGGGTGAGTGGGAATTTACCAGGAGGAACGGGGTGAGCTACGGAGGCTGGACGCTGTGCTCAAACTGGACTCTGCAGGCCCAGGATGAGACTTATTCAAAAAGGGGGGCCTGACTAAAGTTTGGTCAAAGAGGTTCCTTGTCGCCCCCCGCCCCCCAAGGTTTGTGGCAAACGAACACAGCAGGTGCCCTCATGGGGACGTGCCTCTGCAGAGGTACCTCACAGCCAGGCATCCCCCAATTTCCCAGGGGAGTCCCCTTCCCCCCACAGGGTGTAAAGCTCCGTGCAGAGAAGCAGGATTAATGGAACAGCAGAGAGGCCCTAATGTAAGCCCGGTGGAATCCTCGGGAGAAACGGGACAGCTGGCATTCCAGAGGGACAAAAAGGTCTAGGAAGGAAAAGAGAACCACTAAGAACAAGCCCAATGTCGCCATCGATGGGCTGGGAGTGTTACTGGACCCCAATACTTGGGTCCGTCTGCCTCACGCACTGGCCGAAAGAAGTGCACAAGCCGGAGTTTGCAGTGGAGAAAGGTTTATTGGAGTTTCTATAGAAATCTATAGAGATCTAGAAGTTTCCGTAACTATCTCCCAGGATTCTAGGACGAGAAAATAAGGGAAGGTGGGCAGGGTTAATAGTAAGAGCAGGTTTTCGTGGACTTTTCAAGAGCTAAATTCAGGCATCGTCTCCCTGGAAGAGCCAGGTGCCAGGCAGGATGAACACAAATGACCCCAGACTGCCCCTGACACATGGAAGTGCAACGTGACCACTGATGACACGGAGAAAACCCCGAAGGCTCCCGATGTTGGGTTGGGAGAGGGGACACTGGCTTATCAAAAAGGAACCTGGATCAGACTCGCCGCTGCCTGTCTTCTCAGTGCTGGGAGCGAGAAGACAGCAAAATCTTCCCAGGTCCGAGGGGAAACCCTCAGACAATCCATTCTTTATGTGCGCGTAGAAGACAAAGGTGTTTAGCTCCCATGGGCCACCAACTCTCTGAAGGAATTGCAAGAAGACGCCTCTGGGAGGAGGACAAGGGACCCAGGAACTGATGGGATGGCAGTTATTGCCGGCCACTGTCTGGCCACTCGCTGAGTTCTGGGGCAATTACCCCCTTGTCCTCACGGCCTTGCTCTTGGCCCTGGGCTGCTGTCTGATTTCTCAGGTGGGGTTGGACCAGCCAAATGTCAGCACATGGTGACAGTCAAATAGGTGTCGACTGTAAACAAATATTGACACTCGGAACTAAAGTCTCCCGTGGGACCCACATGGGAGGCTGAGGGAGGTGTGGGGAGAGGAGAGCAGACGGGTCTCATCTTGTTTGGGGGGTATTCAGACCCCGACTTGCTGTCAACACTGTCAGAAAAATGCAAGTGTTTCCTAAGCTTGTGGGAAGTCAGGAGAAGGTGGGAAGTTCAACAGAAACATTTCAGAGCCAGTTGAGGAAAAATGGAATAAGACAAATCTTTTCTCTAAAATAGTGTGAGAGAAGGGGAATAACAAACAACATAGAAAATATGAAGATTTTATTTGATCAGAAATCACAACATATGTCAAAGGTTAAAAGATTCTCAAACTGAGTAGAAACAAACAACAAATTCTAACTAAAATATTGCTTACAGAAACCATACTCAAAGTAACCCAGGAAGTTAAAAACTAAAAAGCTGAAAAAAAAATCTATCGAAAATGCGAACAAAAAGTAAGCAATTCTAGCAATAGTTAAGTCATATGAAATAAAATTCAAGGCAAAATATTTAAAAGGACAAAGGGGGTATTTCAAAATGGCAAATAGGACAGCTCATGAAGAATACGTGAGCATCGTAAGCTGAAATATATTGAAAAATATATAAAGCAGGGAGAAATGTACAAATCCACAGTCATAGTGGCAGATCTCCCCTAGGAATCAAAGACTCAAATAGACGATATGTGAGTCTACAGCAGGGCCCCTTTATCTGCGGGGCACACCTTCCAAGACCCCCAGTGGATGCCTGAAACCATGGGTAGTACTGAACCTTTTATATACTATGTTTTTCCTATACATACACACCTATGATAGAGTTTAACTTGTAAATTAGGCACAGTGAGAGATCAACAACAATAAGTGATCATACAGTACAGCAGTTATTACCATATACTACTCATTATTGTGCAAATGACCTCACTCCCCATCTGATACCATGTGCTCCAAGATGACTTCTGACAATGCCTTCCAAATAGGACTGCTGATGGTCACATCCCGGGCAAGTCAGTACCCTGACATTCTGGTCCACTGTTCAGCCATTGTAGCCTGGTGACAGTGTGGCTGCGTGATTGGCCCATTAATGTTTGTTTCTGAGCCCACAGGACTGAAGGCCACACCCCAAAATAACAGACTCAACAGGACCATAAATATCATTCTGTAAGAGCTCCCCAGAGCCACAGTGTGACTTCAAGGATTTGTTCATCATGTTTCTCCCCCAACCTCTCCACTTAGCTATCCCCCCACCAACCAGTTCACACATCCATCAACCCATCCACCTCTACTGCTCTATCAATACATTTATTCATTCTTCATCCTCCCTGCCCCTCTCCCATCCACCTGCCCAGTCATCCATCTATCCATCCATCCATTGATGCAACCATTCATCCATCCATCCATTCATCCATCCATCCATCCTTCATACATCCACCCATTCATCCTCCACCCATTCATCCATCTATCCATCCTCCATCCATCATGCATCCATCTATCCTCCATCCATCCTTCCGTCTGTCCATCCATCCATCCATCCTCCATCCATTCATCTATCCTTCATACATCCACCCACCCCTCCATCCATCCATCCATCATCCATCCGTCCGTCCGTCCATCCATCCATCCATCCATCCATCCATCCATCTATCTTCCATCCATCCACCCACCCCTCCATCCATCCATCATCCATCCATCCGTCCATCCGTCTGTCCATCCATCCATTCATCCACCCATCCATCCATCCATCCATTCTCCATCCATCCATCCACACATCCATCCTCCATCCATCCTCCATCCATCATGCATCCATCCATCCATGCATCATTCATCCACACATCCATCATCCATCCGTCCACCCTCCATCCTTCCATCCTCCATCCATCCACCCACCCACCCTCTCATCCATTTGTCAAATTGCCCTTCCCTACTGACGTGTCATTTCACTTATTCATGCACATGTCCTCCATGCACCCAGCCACCCTCTCAGCAGCCTGCCCTTTCCTTGACAGTCCTTGAGTGACACGCTCATCCCTTTCCCTACACTCGGGAGGCCTGTGTTGTTAGACCCGGGTGGGGCACAGTGAGCGAGGCAAGGGTTGAACTGTGCGCCCTCAGCAGTCATTTAGATGGAAAGCAGTCTTCTTCCATATGACCCTTCTTATGTCCGTCCTCCGTAAAAGCCGAGAAAATGGCATGAGTCTTAAAGACACTTGATCTTCTTGGTTTGTTTTTGGAGTCTCTGCTGACCTCTTCCTTCAGCACAGGCCTCTCACAGACCCGCTGCTTCCTCCAGCTGAGCATCCCTCCGCCCCTTTAGCTGAAGGTCTCCCGGCGGCCCCCACAGGCATGACTCCTTGTCCTACGGCACAGCCCTGCCCGGCCTGTCTGCCTGGCATTGCCCATGCAGAGGCAGTGGTGGTGGGGTGTGATGGGCCTGATCATTCTGGAGTCTTCTAATTATAACCCTCCACTCTGAAACGCTCTCAGGTGGCCTTGGCGTTTTGCTGTCCCCACCCCCAGCCCACCCAGCACACCCGATCACGTGCTGTGTAGCACCTGCAGTCGGCAGTACTTGTCCCCATCCCGCAGGCCTGGGGTCCAAGGGGCAGGATCAGTGTATGTAGTGGAGCCGATGTCAGGACAGGTTCTGGGGGGGGGGTAGATATCTCAGGGGCCCTGGGAGGGCGGGGCCCTTCCACCTCCTGTCAGCCTCAGAACAGCCCTGTTCCCGCTCACACCTGGCTGGCGGGGGTAGATATCGCAGTGTGCAGATGAAGCAGCACAGGTTCCGTGGGGCGAGGGTCCCAGGGCTACGGGGCCAGGGGTCCTGGCTCTCAGACTTCGCTCCACACCCGCCGTTCTCTCCTGTCCCTGTGCAGTGTCCTGGCTCCGCCCTGAGGACGCTCGCTGGTGGGAGCTGTACTGCTTATCGGCCCTGAAGTGGCTGTCAGTAAAGGCCAGGTGACTGCCTTGACCTTCTGGAGTTTTCTTTCAAATCTCAGCAGCATCAGACACCTGTTTTCCAAAGTCAGGCGCACAAACCTGGGCCCAGGCAGCCAGCTGTCTGTTGTCCCCGAGGCGACAGCAGCTCGGCCCGCAGCTCCTCCGAGCTGTCACATGTATTCAAACAAACAGCCAGACTTCTAATGTGTAAAAATGTGACAATACTATACACATTACACTGCAAATGGCTTCTTAAATTTGATTCTGTGACAGATAATCCTTCAAGTCCATACCCACAGACTTGACTCCTTCTGTTTCAATAGTGTATAATTTTCCACCACATGAGATGCTAGAGTTTATTCCACTCTCTCTGGTTTATCCACATTCTGGTTGTTTCGGTTGGGGGCTGGTACGAAAGGTTGGAGTAAGCACTCCTGCACACCTGTCCTTACAGAGTGAAGGTTTTCTGTGCAACCACAGCTTCGAGGAGCCACAGAGTTGGGCCAGGGGCGCGCCCGGCCTCAGCTTTTCTCAGGTGCTGCCCACTTCCTTTCTGGATGGTCAGTGTCTGCGTCCCCAGCGTCGCGCGGGGCCTCCTGGCTTTGCATGCCAGGAGCAGACGTGATCGGCCGTTTAAAGCTTTGGTGTTTCCTTTTTGTTTTGATTTGCAGCTTCTCAGTGTTAGAGGGTGTGAGCATCTTTTATATTCATGCTTGTGCCTGCACTTTGGTGAATTACCCATTTGTCCTTTGTTTTTCCAATTCGCTAGAAATCTTTGTGCATGTGGAGAATTAAACTGTGTCTGTTCCCACGAGTGGCAAGTGTTTTCCCTTCATTTGTCTTTTGACTTCAATAGTAATATATCTTATTTTGCCATCAAGGATTATAAATTTGTTTACAGTTGAATCTTTGCGTCTTGGATTTCCTGCCTTGCTTAGACGGGTCACCCTCCCCTAAAATTATGCAAATAAAGTCATACTTTTTTTTTCCTATTAAAAACTTTGTTTTGCCCTTTGCCCTTTAGAACATACTGCCATTATTTTTATACTGATTTGAGGTAGAGGATTAAATGCGTTTTCTTTCCAATGGCTGGTGAACTGGGCCAAACACCATGGTGCCTGGGGTGTGACACCAGGGAAGGAAAGGCACTGGTTGGTGTCCCATCTGGGGGGCTTGCCTCCCTCTGCTAAGGTCACTGTGTCCCTCATGGGTCAGTGTCCTTGGCTGTCGAAGCAAAGTCCCTCCGACCTGGTGGCCTGGGCAGCAGACATTTATTCTCTCACTGTGTGGAGGCTGGGAGTCCATGGTCAAGGTGTCGGCAGGGCAGGCTCCTTCTCAGGCTGTGGGGAGGACCTTCCCAGGCCTGTCGCCTGGTCTGTGGGGAGGACCTTCCCAGGCCTGTCCCCTAGTCTGTGGGGAGGACCGCCCCAGGCCTGTCGCCTGGTCTGTGGGGAAGACCTTCCCAGGCCTGTCCCCTGGTTTGTGGGGGACCTGTCCCGGGCCTGTCCCAGGCCTTTACTGGTTGCCAGAGGTCTTTGCTGTCCTTGGTTTGTAGAAGCATCACTTGGTTACCTGCCTCCATCGTCACATGGCGTTGTGCCTGTCTGCATGTGTGTCTCCGCATGTCCCCTTTTAATAAGGGCACAGTCATATTGGATGAGGGCCCACCCTGAGGACCTCAGTTTTAACTGTTGCAAATTCTAATTTTTATCCGGTGTCTTGAGTGTTCAATGCATATCACTATATTATCCTACAATAAAGATAATTTTGCCTCTTTTTCCCATAGATACACTGTTTGTTTTATTTCGTTGACTTGTTCCATTAGGTAGAATTGCCAAACAAATGGTGAATAATAGTTGTGATAGTGAGAATTCCCATCTTGTTTCTGATTTTTTTTCAGAATCATGCAGATTTCTGATGTTGTTTTAAGGTAGCCTTTATCATATTAAGGTAGATTGCTTCTTATTTTACAGTTTTTTAAAAATAAGGCATGGATATTCAATTGTATGTATCCCTTGACAAAAAACTGGTGCTTTCTCCTTTATTTGTTGATGTAATAAATTGTTGATAGAATTCCTAAGCTAAGCTGTTCTTGCATTTATAATAAGTTCTACTAGTTCATGTTTTCTTGTTTTCTTAACACCCTGTGTTGTATTCAATATGACGATACAGTAATACCTTGGTTTGCGAGCATAATTTGTTCTGGAAACAAACTACTTGTATTGCAAGACATCGCTTGTTTACCACGTTAAAAGGTATTAGAAATGTTTGCTCATCTTGCAGAACACTTGCAAACCACGTTACTCACAATCCAAGGTTTTACTGTATTTTCTTTGAATTGTTTACATTACTATTTGTAAATAAAGTTTCTTGTTCCTTTCTTTCCCTCACTGTTTTAAAAAGACTTTTAGCACTAATGTAATACTGACTTTAAAAAAATGAATTTGGGGGGCGGCCAGTTAGCTCAGGTTGTTAGAGAGCAGTGCTCATAACACCAAGGTTGCCGGTTTGATCCTCGCATGGGCCACTGAGCTGCACCCTCCACAACTAGATTGAAGACAGCTACTTGACTTGGAGCTGATGGGTCCTGGAAAAACACACTGTTCCCCAATTAAATCCTTTTAAAAAAATGAATTTGGGAGTTTTCTGTATTTTTTCATAGATTGGAATGATTTCAATAACAGTCAATTCCCTGACTTTTGATTAGATGGGTTAAATAGAACCCATCTCTAAAAATGCAGTCTTGTGCCTTTTAAAATGGTAGATGTTTATTAATCATTCCAATTTATTCTGTAGTTTTCCCATTGGTCACCTCCTTCTCAATTGTCAAAGTCTCTTTTGTTCTGGACAAACCCTCAGTGTATACCCCCAGATGTGTCCAAATTAGTCAGCCTTCTGGATAATGGACGGACGGGATTTCCACTCTCGTCCGAGTCGGATGGGGGCTGAATTTCCTGAGTGGGCTCCCTTTGGTTGAATTAGGGTACTCAACAGTAGAACCCTGAGTGTGTTCTCCAAGAGAAGGGCTGTTTTCACAGACCTACGGCTGGTCCTCGGTGAGCACTTTGAAGGGGCCGCAGATGGAATGTACAATTCACAGAAGACAAATTGCAAATGGCAACAAAGCACAAGAGATGCACAACCTCGGGCCGGCCGAGTGGCGCGATGGTTAAGAACTCGCTTGGGATGCCAGAGGGCCCCGGTTCGGATCCCACATATGAGGGCCAGTGACACTGCCC
>NW_017731393.1:733290-744970 GCF_001890085.2 Hipposideros armiger
GCCGTCCAGAAGCCGGCAACTGATCTGCCTCGTCCGGGAAGAGCGCAATGATGGTGCCAGCTTGGGCCAGTGAAGCAACATCCTCCACAACTAGATTGAAGAACAAAAATGACAGCAATTCCCAACAGTTGCTGGGAATTCCCCCAATTCCCCAGCACTGTTCCCATCCCCCCAATTCCCCAATAAAAAAAAAATCTTAAAAAAAAAAAGAGATGCACAACCTCATGATGACAAAGGAAATCCACGTTTACACATCAAGGCAGTTGTTTTTCCATGTAAGACGGATAGAATTTTAAAGCAACTGCCATTTCTCAGTTTTGGAGAGGGTGTCTGTGACACGGACATGAAGGTGGCTTGTACATTGTTAGATACCATTTGGGAACTGGTTCTCTGTCAACACTTAAAACGTGCACGCCCCATGGACCAGCCATTTCTTTTCTAAGAATGTCTCTAAGAAGTACCCTCACGAGAGTGTGTGTGTACAAGGATGTCCTCTCACTAGTATTTGAAATAGCAGAAGTTGAAGACACTGACGTCCACCCACCCAAAGAGGAATAGCTAATTGTGGAGTCATCATTATTATGGCTTGTTGGGCAGTGATGAAAAAGAAGGAAACCTCTGTGTGTGCAGGCGGCCAGGGTCTGTGACAGATGGCTGAATGAGGGATCACCCGGCAGAGCTGCACGTGCAGTTTGAGGCGTTTGTGTACATGGTGGGTGTGTGAGCAGTGGTTAGAAAAGTGGACGCCAGGCTGTTAAAAGTGCTCACTCTGGTAGTGTGGCAGGGTGGGGGTGGCGGGCGGGGGTGAGAAGGGGGCTTTGTCTTTCTATTTTGTACATCTCTATGATGTACAAATGAGCATACATTACTTTGGCAATAAAACAAAAAGAGTTGTTAGTGCTCGCAACAAAAATGCTGATGTGATTTCAAACCATTCGGCCGTTTCTTTTAAAAGGAGCGACACCACGGCTTCCTCGCTCTGGGAATTGGGCTAAACGTGCCTTAGCCTTAAAGGGAATTAGAAAAGGCATTAATTCTATTAATTAATGCATCAGCAGATTCCAACTCACAAAGGCTGTCTTAATGAGGTGCTTGGGCATCCATTATTTATCTTACAAATTATCAACTCTGGGTCCTACTTGTGTCAGGCAATGTAACAGATGTCCCCGCTGAGGGCACACGCTGGAGAAGCGCAAATAGCTCACAGGCCCACTCCCTCCTCCCGACCACCAGGCCTCACCAGCCATCTCTCCGTGGGTGACCTCCGAGCCATTCCCACTGACCCCAGCTCCTGCGCTCTGTCCCCCTTGCCCCATATTTCTCACTCCAGCACTCCTGCAGAAGAATCATTCCAGCCTGGACTGCAAACCTCCCTCTCCCCTCACTCGCACCGGGGCATCTTGGGCGCGCCCCTCCAGAACCCCTCTCTCTCAGCCTCCTTTCCTTACGCTAATGAGCTGGGGGCACAGAACCAGCCTGTGTGAGGCCCACACCGGGGCTCCTGGTACCGTGAAAGGCAGAGTCAGGTCTTGATAAGCCGACCTACCAACATTCCGAAGTCGGCTCTCCGGGTTTCCTCACCTCCATAGGTACTCCCTTTCTCCAGCGTGGCTCATCCCTGCCCGCTCTCGCCTCTTGCCGCCGCCCCGGCCGCCCCGGGAGCTGTCCGCGGTGCTGACCGCAGTTGCGGCCCGCGTTCGGTCGCTGCGCACGCATCCCGGGCGGGGCGCGCAGGACCCGCCGGCGCAGCCACTGCGCAGCCTCCCGCGCTTCCCTGGCCGGGCCTGCGCGCGGCGCCGGGAGAGCCTGGCGGCCCGGGCTCCCGGCCTGCGCCCTCGCCCTGCGCCCCCAGCACGGCCCCGCGGCCTCCTGCGGCCGCTTCCGCCCTCTCCAGGCACGGCCATGGCGCTCAACCATTTCCTCTTCGCGCAGTGCGTCTGCTACTTCCTGGCTTTCCTGTTCAGCTTCGTGGTGGTGGTCCCGCTGTCCGAGAACGGCCACGACTTCCGCGGCCGCTGCCTGCTCTTCACCGAGGGCATGTGGCTCAGCGCCAACCTGACGGTGCAGGAGCGCGAGCGCTTCACGGTGCAGGAGTGGGGCCCGCCGGCCGCCTGCCGCTTCAGCCTGCTCACCAGCCTCCTCTCGCTGCTGCTCGCCGCCGCGCACGCCTGGCGCACGCTCTTCTTCCTCTGCAAAGGACACGAGGGGTGAGTGGGGCCTCGCGGCCGCCTTGTCCGAGCAGACCGCCCTCGCCCCGGGCACGGGGCCCCTTCCGTGCCCCCAGCGCCCCCGGACTCTCCTCCCCCCAAGGAGGGGCATGCATCCCTCATCTCCCCGGGAGCTTGGAGGCCCTAGAATACCAGCCCCGGGCCCTCACCAATTCCGCTCACACTGCCCTCTGTCTAGACGCAGGACCCGGGAACCGTGACGCTCACGCGTCCACGGTGTGAGTGCTTCCCGTCCCCAGTGTGCATCAACTCCCGCTCCCGGCATTTCCCACCCCCTCCTCCCCGCCGCAGCGTAGATGTTGCACCGTCATCTCCAAGCCGACCTGGGCCTTCCCCGGTGGCTCAGCCCGGCCACACCCGTCAGCACCGCGGACAGCTCCATCCCAGCGTCGGGCCCGCGCCCTGCTCCGGGTGGACGCTGGAGGGACCGGGCCAGGCCCCAGGCGAAATGGCATAGTGGGGAGCCCTCCCCTCATCCCCACCGTCCTGTGAAGGGTGATGGCGGAAGAAAGTCTGGAGGGAAGCTCTCGAGGCCCATAACTAGCGCTCAGACCTTGGCTGGGGGATGCCAGCGAGGGAGCAGAGGCGAAGGGCCCTGTGTTGCCCTCACCAGCCTCCCTTCCTCCTGGCCCCATTCTCCTCCTCGCCTTTTCCTGCTCTGGCCCTGTTTTGGAAGCACGTGGGATGTGGCTCACCTGGGGGAGGGGTGAAATCTTAGCACCTATGTGTATGAATTGCCCGGGCTGACGTAACCAAGTGCCACAAAATGGGGGCTTACGACAATTTCTTCTCCCACTGTTCGGGAGGCCGTAAGTCCCAATCGAGGTGTCAGCAGGGAGGATGTGTTCCAGGCCTCTTCCCAGCCGGTTGGTGTTCCTTGGCCTGGAGCTTATCACTCCAGCCTCTGTCTTTCTCTTCACATGGCCTCCTGTCTCCTACACTCTTCTAAGGACAAGAGTCATTGCATTTAGGGACCACTCTAACCCTAAGCCCAGGATGACCTCATCCTGACATCTTTATTAATGACACGCAAGGACCCTATTTCCAAGTCAGGTCACAGTCACAGGTACTGGGGTTGAAGACTTGGACATGTGTGGGTGGGGACATGACTCAACCCCCTACAGCAAGGTTCTGGATTTGGGGTCTGCAGGAAGTCACGCGCCAGCCTGGGCAGGCCTCCAGGGGCTGTGGGGCGGGGGCCCTGCCCACGGTGAGCCCAGGCCAGTCCCGGGGTGGCGTCCTCCCCTGCTGCCAGCCTCCCCCTTCCTCAACCTGCTCGATGACTGGTGTCCTGAGGACACATGATCTGCGCCCCCATTGCCATGCCTGGGGGTTACCCCAGCTAGTGTCCTCGTGCAGTTTGGGGCGGGAGAAGTATCTCTGAACATGAGACGGGGTCTTAGGAAGAGGGTGGGATGGTCAGCAGGGTGGGTAATTTGATGTCCCTTCAGCTTGGGAAGCTGAGGGCGGTGGACATAGGCCAGGTGAGGGCCATGGTTTGGCCATCAAGTCATGCCCATCATTCCAGCTTGTCCCCATAAGACAAGTGTCATCACGTCGGTCAGGGTCCAGCTGGCGAGGACACCAACAGCTCTCTGGGTAGGGCCCAGTCTGTGCTGTGAGATTTCAGAGCTGGGACAGACTCCAGGGGCTGGGCGCAGGCGGGGGCAGGAGGCCTAGTCGGGCAAGGCTGCCCATCTCATGCAAACTGCGCAGCAAACCTGGGGAATTCAAAACAGCAGCTTCTGTCCTTTGTCATCTTGTGGAAGGTGCCCTCCAGCTCTGTGGACCTGCCTTGAAACCCCCATTTTAAAGTTAGAAAACTGAGGCTTGGGGAGTTCTTGTACCTCCCTTCGTTTTGTCACTGTGTCCTCGGGACAGAGGGCGCTCGTGCTCCTTGCAGTGTGTCCTGGTTGAAGGAACATCTTGGGTCTTCTCTCCCTTTGCATTAGTTCAGGTGTCCCACCTGTCCCACCACCAGTGACCTCTGTCCAGGCTCCGATCGTGGCAGCCCAGGCTGGGGCCAGCCTTCTCCTGTTTAGGGACACCTGTTGCACAATGTCCTCTTTGGCCATTAGGAATTTTTGGCCCCATGGTTGTGCCGCCACCTGCCCCCACCTTGTCCACTGCACAGTCCAGGTGGCATTCCGTCAGCTGCAATGACATCTGTGGCGAGTGTCAGCTCTTCATGGCAGTTCTGGTTGTAGGACTCGGTCACAGCTGTCATGGCTGTCCAGGCCATGGCTTTCCATCTGAGGGGACCCTGGGCTGGATGAGCCCCGAGCGGGCATACGCCTCATTCCTCTGTGTGCTCGGGGCCGAGCACGGGCAGTGCACAGGAGGCACCGAATTCGTGTTTGTTGAATGAAGGACAGAAAGATGCCTGCATCCCGAGATCCGGTGCTTCATAGCCACTGTCCTGGCCCCGATATCTTTGCAGATTCACAACCTGGCCAACGGCTGAGCTCCCCAGGCTTGCTGTGTCCATGAGTTCTGGAACCCCAGGAAGGCTGGGTCTGCCTCGTCCGCTACAGGCAGGACGGTCGACTAGAGAAGCCAGTTCAGCTCAGTTGTCGGTCAATCCACATACTCCAGGCGCGTGTGAGAGCTGGGCCAGCCCGGGGCTCAGGACAGCAGGAGGCCAGGAGGGCGGTTCTAGTGAGCTCATGTGATGGACGTGGGCTGTCAGGGTCGTCCAGCCCTCCGAGGACATCACTGCCCATCACACTTGGGTTTTAGAGGGCTCAGCCTGCTTAGGGCTAATGTGCACACTAACCGTCTTAAAAGTTCAGCGACAGAGACCACCCGAGACTGAGGGCAGAGCCCGACCCTGTGGTTTGTGTGCCGGGCTCGAGGTTGGGTCCCGAGCTTGTGGGGCAGACACTGTCCACGGTGCCAGCTCCGTCCTCATGCAGGGTGTGTCCCTGTGTGAAATGGGGGGGCTCCGACAGTTTGTGCCCAGGACTGTAAGGGTCTAGGGGGTTGGGGCAGCTTTCTGCATGGGGCACCCTGGCTGCTGACTGAAGGAATGAGGCAGTGGACCTGGCACCTGTGGCTTCCTGGGTGGCTCGCTGTTTCAGGGCAGATGGATTGAGCTGAGGGTGAGCCGCGAGCCTGGGGGCCTGGGCAGCTTTGCCTGAGCGGGAGCCCCGTGGCGTCCAGGTGGCAGCGGTTTGTGATTGACGGCTGGGGAGCACTGGGTTAAAACAGCCCATCTGCCTGCCCACACGCCTCCCTGGCCTGCAAATCACTCCCAGGGCTTCCCAGGATGCTGTCACCATGGAGACGGCACATCCAGGCAGGGCACCCTGAGAGGCTGCAGGAGAGCCATGAGTTAACCCTGTGTGTGCGGGCTCCCCGGTCCTGGGCTGCCCCATCCAGTGCTTGGGGGACGGGGGAGCGGTGGGGGTGGCCTTGTGAACTCTGGGGGCTGGGGCGAAGTGAGACTCTGGACCACACCCAATTATTCAAAAATCTGTAGAGTACTGGCTGGTTCTGAGGAAACTCACCAGAAATGGACAAGGAGTAGGAAGAAGCTGTTAGCGGGCGGTGACGCGGGCGGTGACCCCAGCCTGGTGCCCTTCCCTGTCCCACCCCTTTCCTAGTGATGCAGCCAGAGTGTCTGGGAGTCTCCGCCGTTGCGTTTTCTGCTGCAGGAGCTTGTGTTGTAGGCCACCCTCAGAGGTGGGTTGGCTGGACCCAGAGTCCAGCTGTGTCCTGGGCCTGCCGGGCAGAGGGTGCGCCCAGTCGCACAGGGAATGCAAGGTTACTCCCGACCCTCTCTAGAATTCAGTACAGTTCATGGGGACACTGCTCCCTGTGCTGGGAGCAGGATTTGACGTTGAGGGGTTGGCCTGGTGGCCTGCTCTCCGCACCTGGCCATCCCTCTCCACAGGGAGGCCCGCTGTGGACAGCAGCTGGCACGTCTGGGACGCCGGGTGCCTGCAGGACAGGGTGCCCATGGGGACAGCAGAGGCCCACTACGGAGCCGGCGGTCCCCGTGGGCTGTGCTTCTGTGCCGAGGGCAGGCTGTTGCTTTGCTCTGCCTGTGGAAGCCCCTTCCTGCCCCTTGGGACCGCCGAGTTCTCCTTGGCTGGAGTGGAGTGGCCATCTAGGACTGAGATGCCGGGTGTAGGCTCTGGGTAACCTCCACAGAGCACCAGCTCCGGTGGGCTGGATGGTCTCCACAACCTGAGCCCCACCCAGACCCACTCTGCCCCACAGGGAACACAGCTGACCCCTGAGCAGCAGCCTCCTGGCATCTGGTTCCTTAGGATGACCCAGCGGCTTCTCCGACCTCACCTTCTGCACCCCCATCTCCTGTGGCAACACGGGCCCAGCCCCGTGTGCAGAGCTCCAAGTGTGCCCAGTTCAGGGCTCAGACAGCAGCGAGCCCATCCTGGCCTGGACTTCCTGGGGGGATGTGCGCACATGAGCCATCAGCAGCAATGCTCTCTACCCTTCACCCACAGAGCCCCCTCAATTTCCATGGTAACCCCATGGAGGGGCTCTTACTACTCAATTTACAGTGGGGAAACCGAGGCCCAGAGGGTGACTTGCTGAAGGCCACACACTGGCAAAGGGGCAGCTGGGTCCGACACCCAGCTCTGCCTGGTGACAGCCTTGAAGGGGGTGGGCTGTTACGTACCCCTCTTTGCAACTATAGGCCCTGACCCCTTATTTAGAGCGCCCAGGTCGGAGGTATTTTGCAGAACTGTGTCTGCCAGGGTCCCAGCCGGAAACATGACTCACCGGGTTGGTGACCGGAGGAGGGCACTTGGCAGAGACTAAGGTGTGGGCCAGGTAGGGGCCTGCAATGTCCCTGTCACCATGCCTGGCTGGAGGGACTGGGCAGGGGAGGGTTAAGTGGGAGAGGCCGCCAGGAGAGGAATGGGGATCTTGCTGGGGGAACGCGGCCAGGCTGGGACAACCCCCATGAGGGACATGGGGGTGAACGCCCACCCCTTCTCCCACCTCCATTCCCGCCAGCACCCCACTGGCTGAACTCAACCAGGAGCCAGGGAGGGGCATTGCTGGGTCCCTCAGGTCATCCTCCTGGCAGGCGGTGGAGGGACCTTGAGAGCCTGGGAGGACAGCAGCTGGGAGGGTCCTGTTGGGCAGGGGCCACAGAGCCACCCCCACATGAGGAAACCCCCCAGGGCTCGGGCAGGGCCGGGAGGCAAGCAGCTAACACGGCCTTGACACTGAGCTTGACACTGAGCAGAGAATGGGCCGTGGGGGCCCAGCCAGCTCAGGTGAGCTATGCTGCGGGTGCTGGTCTTTAGAGGGGCTGGCATGTGGCCGGGGGCTGTGACGGGCACTGTGCCGGGCGCTGTGCCAGGCGCTGAGCTGGTCTTACTGGCACACGCGTCTCACCTCCATCACGTGAGTATAAGCCCCCGTGTGTACGTGTGAGCACGCGTGCCAGCCCGCCGGCCAGCCTCTCTCCCGGCCTTGGCGCTGTGATTGCGGCGTGGCTGTAAGAACGAGTCTGCTGCCTCACCTTTCCTGAGGCTCTGGGGAGGGCTGTGGTCCCCACGCGGCAGGCGGTTCTGGTCTGTGCAGCCGCGTGGCTGGGCGCGTCGATAGCCCCCATAGGATCTTTCCCCAGAGATGCACAGGCTGCTGTAAAGGGGCCTGGTGACGTGTACTTTGCGCTGGGTCTGGTGGCCTTGGCCTAGGTGCCTCCTGGGGCCGGGACTGTGCAGTTTTTATCCCTTTGTCTCCAGAGCCCAGCTCGGGGTGGGGTTTAGGCTCAGAAAGTGCCTGTCGCCTGAGTGGATAATGAAGGAGTGAATGAGTGGACAGTGCCTGGACCCGCCTTGCCTGGGCTTGCAGGCAGCACATGGACGGCAGCAGCTTGGCCGCTTTCATGACCGAGCTTCAAGCTGAGACCTTGCTTAGTCAAGGTGCGCTGTGAAGCGTGTCTAGGTGGATCGCTTCCCGCAGATTGGCTGGTGTTCACATCACACCTGCGGCAGGTGAGAGGAGGGCCTGGGCAGCTGCCCCATCTGAGGGAGCTCCCCGGGGCCCCCCCATGGCACACTCCCTGTCTCCCACCTCCACAGGCTCGGCCTGCTCGGGGCTCACAGGCCGGACTCCGGGTCCCGAGGGGGCAGTTCAGAGATGGCGGATGGCGGGTGTTTGTGGGTGGGGCAGGAGTCTGGTGGGTGACATGGGGTGCCCCTGTGCCATCAGAGGGCAGCCCAGGGGATCCATGCCCGTGTGGACCCTGGGGAGACCCTCACCCCGAGGGGCAGTGCAGCACAGCCATGAATGAGCCCTGTCCTCACTGCTCTGCCTCCTGGGTCCCCCACCCCTGCCCTGATCACAGCGTGGCCTTTTAGGTTTCAATGGGGACATCACAGCAGGTCATGTGGCAGGCCCTAAGGCAGGCCCAGGCCAGCAGCGCTGATGGCCACGTGGGCAGATGGCCTTCAAGGGCATCTTGTCTTCCAGCACGGGTGCTGGTGGGCTGTGCAGCCTTGGCCTCAGGTCTTGGCCCCGCCTCCTCTGTGAGAGGTGGGGGCAAAGGTTCCCACTCGTGGGTCTTTGGGAGGACGGGTGGGCAGCCTGGGCCAGCACGAGGGACCTGAGTACGACGCCCCCGCTGGAAACCTGAGGGCTGGGGTGCCCCGCCCATGGCTGGGCCCTGCCGGGGTGGCGCCGGTGACCGCCCTGCCGTCCTCCCTGTAGCTCCTTCCTGTACGCCTTCCTGAACCTGCTGGTCAGCGCCTTCGTCGTCTTCCTCGTCTTCATCGCCAGCACCATCGTGAGCGTGGGCTTCACCATGTGGTGCGACGCCGTCACTGAGAAAGGCACCGTGCCCCACAGGTGCGCTCGGCCGCCCCTGCTCCCGGGATGGCGCCCTCGTGAACGGGCCCCGTGCTGAGCCCGCAGCTTTGCTCATCCCACCTGTGCCCCCACCTGTGCACACCTGCCAGCTCCTGCCCTGGGACCGTCCCCTGTGACGCCACTGTCCCCTTCCCAGTGTAGGGACCTGAAGCTTCATCCAGAGCGGGGCCCCCACAGATGCTGGGGTGGGTCTGGGTGAGGAGTGGGGCTCAGGAGGTCCGAGCTCCCTGCCGCCCCTGTACATCCCGCACGTGGTTGGAGGACAGGACCCCACAGGGTGGACTCCAGGTCCCAGCAGCCTCCATACGGCCACACAGCAGAAGGCCCTGGAGATGGCCCGATGCTGCCTGCGGAGGCGGAGGCCCGGCCCGTGTGGGAGCTGGGGCATTGGTCCTGGAGGGTTTGGGGGGTGCTGGGGTGGTGGCAGTAGGAGCAGAAACTTCAGGTTGGGCACAGGGGTCTTTGGGGCCAGAGTGGCTGCTCTGGGCCCTGAGTCGGGGGCAGTGTCTGGCCTGGGGAGGCCCCGGGCAGAGCACAGTGACTGCCTGAGCCCCTGAGGGGCGGCATCCAGTGACCCGGCCAGGACCCTGGAAAGGCAGGACCTGGGGTCACCTCTTTCATAGGCTCCAGAGTCTTTCAGCAAAAGCAGACCTGGAACCCCAAAGTACAAGATGGCTGCAGGAGCCTGACGTCCTGCACCCTCACCCTGGGGCCCTGCGCTGCAGCCTGGGGTGCACACCAGGGGAAGGGTTGAGCACTCTGGGTGGGTGGCTCTTCGGAAACCCACCCCAGGCAGCCCCTCCATGGTGAGAGGGGGTCTCCCCCATGCTGAGCTGAGCTCTGCCCTCTGGGCCCCCAGGCCACCTGCTTTCTTGCCCTCCGAGAGCCCTCAGAGCCTGTGTCCCCTGGGCATGGCCTTGGGCTTCTCCAGAAAGATGCCCAGCTTTCTTTGCCCTGCAGTGATTCCAGCCCTTCACTGCCACCCCCAGCTCCTCCAGGGTGAGCCCGGGCCTCTGGGCCTCCCTCTCTCTGGGCCTCATTCACCTGGGAGGCTACCGGCCCCTGGAGCCCAGGCCCTGAGGCCCGGCCGGCCCTGGTGTCCCCCCACCGTCCAGGGCCAGGTTGGGGCTGGCTCTGCAAGGTCCCTGCTGCACAGACAAGGCATCAAAGCTCCCATCTGCCCCACCTTGGGGATAGCCCCCCTGCTCTTCGGGGGTGATGCACGCTGCTTCTTGTGCTTGGTGGCCCGGCAGTCACCTTCCCACGATGTCTCACGTTTCAGCTGCGAAGAGCTGCAAGACATCGACTTGGAGCTGAATGTGGACAACTCTGCCTTCTACGATCAGTTTGCGATTGCCCAGGTAGGCGGTGCTGCCAGGCAGGTGAGGTCCCAGGCAGGAAGGGGCACGTGCCCTGCCCTCCAAGAAACCATGGTCGACTCTGGGGACCGCATTTGCTGAACGCAGGCATGCCAGGACATGTTGGGACATGTCGGTGGTCAGTGAGGGCCTGTCTGCATCTGGTTCCCAGTGGATGACACTCATGACCCTGACCCTGAGGGGATGCCAGGGTGGGCCGACTCCCTCCAGCACCCAGCAGGGCTCACTCGCATCCAGGTCTGCTTCTGGGCCCAGACTGGCCACTCAAAGCCCACGGTGGCCAGTGGCCAGTCTGAAGACTCTCGCAGCGGGCAGAGCCTTCTGGGGGGCCTGGACAGCGGTAGGTCCAGCTGACAGGAGCTGAAGCTGCCAGAGGACTTCACGCAGATTTAGTAGAAAAAGCTTCCGCCCTAATTCAAACCAATTAGATTCAGGAGGGACTGAGGGAGGATGGATGACAAGTGAGAACCAGTTAACGAGGCTCATGCCTGGTTCTGAGTCTACTGGTTTTCCTTCAACTGTTTGGAAACGGCCGATGAAGGTCCGTTTGTTCCAGCCGCCGCATGAGGCACCATTAGAGACCAGCTCTCCTTGGAGCTGCTGGGAGGAGACGGCTACCTGGCTTCCCCACTGCCCCCCGTCCCGCCCCGTGAGGAAGGGAGCAGAGGCTGGCCCCGGCCTGTCCTGTCTTTGTTCCTGTCCCCGCGGGTCCTGTCCTTTTTGTCCCTTTCCTGGGGGCGGGACGGGGCGCAATGAGTGAGGCCCCGGGTCTGGCGGCCCTGACCCCGCTCTCTGCCCCCGCTGCAGTTTGGCCTCTGGGCCTCGTGGCTGGCCTGGCTGGCCCTCACCGTCCTGGCGTTCCTGCGAGTCTACCACAGCTGCCGGCAGGAGGACCTGCTGGACAGCCTGCTGCACGAGAAGGAGCTGCTGCTTGCGCGGCCGGCCTCCCGGGCCTCCTTCCAGGAGGAGAAGAGTGCCGTCATCTAGTGTCCTCGGGCGGCCCCCAGACGCCCCCAGCCGCCCGGGGGTGCACCTCCTGTCCTGGGGGCGTGGCGGGGCCCCCACCCCGGCCGCACAGCCTTGTGTGTCTGTCATGTGTGTCGCGAGCTCCTTGACCCCCGGGGTGAGCCCGGCTGCCTGCTGACCTGGGTGGGGCAGCACAGGGTCTGGGGCGACAAGGGCCTCCTCCAGCCTTCCCGACCTGCCCCGTGGGACCTG
>NW_017731393.1:746520-754529 GCF_001890085.2 Hipposideros armiger
TTTGGGGGAGGTTGGTGCCAGGTGACTGAGGGCCTTGGCCTGGCAGAGGCGCTCTGGCCCCAGGGCCTGGCCCAGAGTTCCAGGCACAGCAGCGGGGTGGGGGTGGGGAGTGTTCGACAGAACCCGAGGTCCCCAAGCGCATCTGGTCGCCCTGGCCCTGCCTGCCAGCCCTGGTCCCCCGGCCCCTGAAGGCCCCTCATCTGTTCCCGGCAGAGGGCGGAAAGGCTCTGCCTCGTCCCCCAATCATGCAGCAGCCCCCCCGGCCTGGAGGAGGGGAAGGGGCAGGATGTGGGCTTTTGGAGCCTGAGGGTCCGCAGAAGCTTTGGGTCCGCACCTGTGCGTCGCCCGGAGCGGGTCTGGGGCAGGTTACAGAGACCTGCGTCCACCTTCCTGCACGCGTCACTCACGGAGCGGGGCTGTTGCTGCCACCTGGGCTTGTCTCAGGCCAGCTGCACCGGCACCCCCAGGCTTCCATGAAGGGAGGCGGGTTATTGGGACAGGAGCTGCAGCGGGCAGGGGGTCCCCTCCAGGACTGGACGGGAGGGGCAGGCAGCGGGGACCCCAGGGTTCCTGACAAGCCTTCACCCTATCGCTTATCCCCTGCTGTTTGATAACAGACATCCTGGTTTTAATTCTGCTTCTGGCTAAACTGAAAGTAGACTTAAGTGTATCTAGTTCTCAAAGTTAAAATAAAAATGGAAATACTGGCCCCTCTAATTTGGACATGTGTCAGCTCACTTCATTTCAGAGTTTTATCTGCTCGTCCTTTAAGATTAAAAACTACATTTGTGTTTGTACCTTGAGTTCCCGAGCCTCCAGGAACTAGGAGCTGCCCCCCACGGGTCCACCACCCCAGGCCTGCACAACCCCCACTCCCACGTGGCTTCCACAGGCGACGATGGATGGCACATTCAGATTTCTCTGGGAAGTAGGGCGGTGAGAGTCCCCAGGCTGGAGGCAGGACAGGGTCAGACCTGGGTGCCAACACCACCACCAAGGTGGGCGTGCCGGGGCCCTGCTCTGCACACGGCTTCAGGGGCCTTCAGGGGGTCTGGGGAGGGACTGCCGCCCACCCCCACAGCCAGACCTGTCTCCCCTGATGGGGTTTTGAGGTGTGGGCCCTGCAGGCCGTAAGCGGTAAAAGGCCGGTTTCACCTTCTTTGAGGGGTCCCGGTCCCTGAGGGCTACATGCAGCCACATCCCTGGCACAGAGAGGCGTCTAGACGGCTGGCCCAGGAGGCGGAAGCACGTGGGTCCCAATCGTGGAGTCCTTTTCCTAACAGAGCCTGCCAGGAGGTCCGGCCTGTGAAAGCACAGGGGCTGGGCCACCTGCCCCAGCCCGAGGCCACAGGCCCCATGTCTGATCTCAAGTCCTGGGGCCCCCTTTCCCAGTGGGCGCTGCCTGCATCCCCCAGGTTCACTCTATGCTGCTCCAGGCCAGCGCGCTCAGAGCCACTCTGGGCTCCCCCTTGCAGGCCTTCCCTCCGGGGGCCGCAGGGCTGGAGGCGAGGGCCTGGCGCCCGTCAGTGCTGGAGGAGGCAGTGCCAGCAGGCGAGGGCTGCATGCCGGAGGCGCAGGACGAGGACGAGGAGCCAGGCCCGGATGTCCTCGAGGCCGCAGTACAGGCCCAGCGCCAGCACCAGCAGGGCGCACACGGACAGCCGCAGGAGCAGGGGGACGCCGCGGGCACTGTGCCGGCCAGGCGCTGGGGACGGAGGGGGGCAGGGTGAGCCCGAACCCCCAGCAGGACCCGAGGGCCCCCTCCCAGTGGGGCTGGCAGGAGGCTCCAGGGAGAGCACGGTGACTTTGTCCATTGGGGTGGGGTCCTGGGGCGATTTCGTAGTGCCCATGGGTGTGGAGGTCCCCCAGCCCTGCCCGGGCCTCTGGGGGAGAATGTCTAAGGGTGGCCTGGGGGCTGGGGCCACAGACACATCATGTGGGGTCGGGGAAAGGGCCCCTGGGGAGGCGGGGTGAGGGCTGAGAACTTACCCTTGGCGGTGGCAGTGGGCTCCCTGCCGGCGATGTCTGGGAAGGAGAACAGAGAGTGGGCTCCCCGCTGGGGGCACACTGAGCCTGCCCAGCACCCCCAGGGCTTCTCACCTCACTTGCCCACCCAGAGGGCCCTGAGACAGGCCGTGTCAGACACAAGCGCCACGATTTGCTGATGGGAGGCCCACGTGGTAGAATCTGCCCGATACCACCTAAGGGTCTGCCCAGCCTCGCTGCTCCAGGGTCAGGCCGCCAGAATACGGGGGCCCTGAGGCGCACTGCTCTCAGCCTGTGGGAGCTCAGGGAGTAGTGACCCCCGCAGGGAGCCTGGGGGGACTGCAGGGGTGGTGGGCCAGGGGCCGCAGGGGCTGGCGCTCTGCAGAGCCTGCCCCCGGGCCTGCTGGGAAGGAAGTCCTGGGCAGGGACGGTGGGAGACGTGATATCTCTGTGGGGGACAGGGCTGGACCCCGGGGTGGGAGGAGCAGGTGGGAGCTCCGAGGGGCCCCCAGGGAGCCACTTGTCACAACTCGGCAGGACTCACGAAGCCCTAGGGGGCTGTGGCAGGCAGCATCTAAGCTGTCCCCACGATCGCCCCCACAGTGTTCTTGCCTGTGCGTGGCCCCCTCCCCTCAGTGTAGGAGGCTGCGGCTCATTTCTACCCAACACCATATGGCAAAGGGGAAGGATTCTGTGGCTGTGATGAAAGTCCCGAGTCAATCCAAAGGGAGATTATCTTGGGTGGGCCTGACCCAATCAGGTGAGTTCTTTAAAAAAGAGGGCCTGGTGGTCAGAGAGTCTGGCGCTGGTCTCAAAGGTGCAGCTGCTGTGGATTCTACAGCTGCAAGGAAACCAATCCTGCAAATAAGCCCGTGAGCTTGGCATAGGCCCCGCACCTCGGATGAGACCCCGGCCTGGCCGGCACCTTGGTGCCGCCTTGTGAGATGCTGAGCAAAGCCCCACACACCGTGCCTGTTCTCGGC
Source organism: Hipposideros armiger (assembly GCF_001890085.2). Taxonomy (NCBI): domain Eukaryota; kingdom Metazoa; phylum Chordata; class Mammalia; order Chiroptera; family Hipposideridae; genus Hipposideros; species Hipposideros armiger. The sequence continues at coordinate 749,490 of NW_017731393.1, forward strand.
CCGTGGGAACACAGATAGTAGATGTGGGTTGCTTGAACCTGCTAAGTCTGTGGTAATTTGTTACACGGCTTCTCTAGCTGACACGGACTGTGTCCCATGGGAAGGCCCGGGGCAGGAGTGAGGTGGTGGTGAGGGGGCTCTGGGGGCAGCGGGTCAGCAGGGGCCTGGGCTGGGGGCTGGGAGAATTTGGGGGGTGGGCAGCGAAGGAGGAGGTGGGCGGGGCTGAGGGGCAGGGAGGGGTTTCGAGAGCGACGGACGGGAGCGTCGGTGGGCAGTAGGCACGCCTGCCCCACTGGCCTTTCCTCGAGAGGACAGTGACCATTGGGCAGCCCTGGTTATATCCTTTTCTGCCAGTTGCTGTTTTGTTGACCGTCACTCTGTTCAGATTAACCCCACAGGCCGGGGTTATTGGGGTGACGCCTGCGAAGGCAGACCGTTGGCCGTGGTCCTTCCGGATGGCTCTCCATGAGGTCCCGGGACATGGTGTCCCCCACCCCACGCAGCCCCAGGCCAGGTCCCCGAGCTCCCCTCTTACAGTGGACGGCCACCTCCAGGGGCTCGTGGAACCGCACGTGCCTCGAGGTCCTCTGTGGCTCGGCCCCATGGCCGCGGTGCTCCGGCCGGCTTCGTCTCAGGATCGAAGGGGGGCTCTCCCTGTCGCCCTCCTGGGGTGGGGGTGGGGAGCAGAGGGAAGTGACCCCCCCCCCGCTGGGCCCTCAGGAGGCTGGGGACAGGCTGCCCCGCCAGGATCCCCGCCCCTCCTCTGGGCTTATGCAGCTGCACCTGCTGTGGGGGACCCGAGGGGCATGGAGACCCCCTGCAGACCTGCCCTCGGTCCCCAGCCCCAGCCCCAGCCTGGTGGGCTTCCCCCCTACACCTGCCTGGGGCCAGCCCTCGTCAGATGAGGCCAGTGGCCACGCAGGCCGGGTCTCCTGCCCAGGCTCGGCCCCCGCCAGTCCCGAGGGGTCTGTAAGGGTTTTCACACGTCAGTAGTGAGAGTGAGGGTGGCGGTCCCTGACACACTGACGGCTGTGTCCATGCCTGAGCTGCTCGGGGCGCTCTGTGGGAGTCCCCCCACCGGGGCTCCCTGAGCTGGCCCTGTCCCAGCTCAGCGCCTGCACTGTCCGGCCGCCCGCCTCAGGTCATGCACTGGGCCCCTGCCACCCGCCCGCCTGCGGAAGAGGTGAGGGGCGTGAGCACCAGGCCACAGGAAAGGGGCAGAGCCTGGACACACGTGCCCGCCAGGCCCGCTCCCACCCACTCTGTGAGTTTGGAAGGTGGAGTCAGAGCTACCAGACTGCACCGAGCTCAGTGTCCCTGTCTGTAAAATGGTGACTACAGGCTGCTCTGAGTGACAACTCTCTGTGAGCTGGGGCCACTTCTGAGGTGGCTCCTGGCTAGGGGCCACCGGCTGCACAGAGCCTGCTGCTGGCCTTCCGGGGTGCGGTCGTCTTGCTTAGGCACAAAACCCAGCGGGTCCCGGGGCTTGGCCCAGCTCATGGCTGTCCCCTCCCCTCAGCTGGGACAGCTGTGCCTGTGGCCTGCCGCGGCCTGGCAGTGAGCTCAGACGCTCGATCAGGACTCGGTCTGAAGTCAGGGCTCACCTGCTCCTGGAGAAACCCCCACTGTCTTTCCTTGTGCTCCCTCCTGCCTCTTTGTCCTGGGTCTAGACCTGTCCCAGCGGCCTCCTGATGGCCTCAGCGGCCCTTCTCTCCCCACCCTCTGCCCCTCTGGTGTCCTCCTCCCTGGCTGCCAGGTGACCTGCCAGAGAGACATCCAGAACCCGCCCTGGCTCTGACTGCCTCTGCCTCTGCCCGCCGCCTCCCCCAGTCCCTGTGACTTCCCGTGTGGCCCGTCTTCCTGTCCCCTTGCGTGCTGTACCCTCCCCCTTGGCCCTGGTGAGACGCTGTGAGCATTTGGTCATGCTGTGCCCCACCCTGGGCGCCTGCCGCCCTCTCTGCCAGACCAAACCTTTCAAGTGTCTCTCCCTGTGCCCACCCATCACCCCTGTGGTGTCCCCTCCACAGGGGTCCTGGGGTGAGGGCAGGGACCTGGCTTCCCTTTATCCATGCTGCCCCTGCCCCCAGTGGGAGCCCAGCTCGCGGAGCCAGTGCCCTTGGCCCTGGCACACTGTCGGGAACCCCGCCTTACCCTTCCTGTCCTGGGCACCGGTGAGCCTGGAGTGGCCTTTGCATTCTTTCTGGCCTGATGTCTTGTCTCTGGCCGGGAGTCGGGGCTCAAGGCTTGCGCTGCAGTCCTCATTTACTGTAACATGGTCCTAAGATCAGCAAAGAAATCATTTATCATCGCATAAGCAACTCTCGTAGGAATAAAACAGAAGGAGAAATTCTCTACAGGAAGCTGGTTGGCCCCCACCTTCCATCTGTCTCCCCAGGAGCAGGCACACTTCCCTCCCAGGTGTCCCCAGCGTCAAGAAACCTGTACCCTGCTTGCTCAAAACCACTATGGTGGACAACTTCCCCGCTGCCGCTGCTTCGTACCATTCCTCGGGGCTGAGGTCCCTAATTTACAGCCACCGTATCGGGCATTCGAAGTTTGCGTCTTATTGTTGCCACTTGCAATTTTTGGAGGTCACAGATAAGGCTGCAGCCTCCCATCATGAAGTAGGTTCCAGGAGGTGAATGATGGGGTGGGGGAGGGGCTGGGAACCCTGCAGAGGTCAAGCCCTCCGCCTTGCCAGGGGGGGCTGGAGCTGGCGGGGGCCCACCCTTGGTCCTGCCCAGGCTGTCTGTCTCTCCCTCCCTCCCTCACTGCTCACGTACTAGGTGTAAGATGGAACTGCCACTGTCACCTGTGACCCTGATAGCGGTGAGGCTTCTGTGCAGCAGCCTGTCCTTACTAAGTGCAGCCCCTCTGGGTTGAATTTCCTTTCACATCCTTTGAAGGGTCCTTGACTTTGAGATCTCCCCCTGTCCGGCCCCGTGCACAGACCCTGCCGGGGAAGTTGGGCTTTGAGCATCAGTCCGTCAATGCCCTGGGGGGTGACGGGTCCACACCGTTGTTGCACATGTCGGGAAATTGAGGCCAGACGCAGTGGGGTTTCCTCAATGCAGCTTGCAGGGCCACCCCAAAAGGAGGGAGCAGGGGAGCTGCAGGGAGGGCTGGGTTTGGGTGAGCGCTGCGCGACCCCAGGGCCTCCATCAATCTCCCCCTGGGAGGCAGCAGGCAGGCTGTGCCCCTCAGGCCCTCAGCAGCATAAATGACACAGAGAAGCAGAGCGCCTGTGTGGACGGACGCCGCCTGGACCGGCTCAATTATTTCAAATGGGAGCAATTTTCTCCTATCGCAACATCAGGTTTTTTATTGCGAATGGGGTCATGCAAGGAGTCAACCAGCCCAGGGAGGAGGAGGCGTGAGGGAGGCCGGCTCATCTGAAGGACTTGTTCTCTGAGGGTGGCCTGAGGGTCCAGTCGTGGGCCAATAGCAGAGGCCACTCGTGGCCCAAATGCTGGGGCTTAGTCCCGGGGCACCTTCCAAATGTACGGGAGGTGGCTGCTGACACAACAGTGTGAGTTAGCCATCTGAAGCTAGTTTGGGTACGAAGTTCTGTGTCAAGAGAAGGGACTGCGACACTGGGTCGTGCTGTGTGGCCTCTCACCACGAAGCACCCTGTCACACATACCCGGCCGACTTCCAAGCCAGGGTGTTTTCATTTTGGCAATAAAGCCTTCCCAATTTTGTTACTAATTTTTCACATCTCATGTGTCCTCTTTAATGTACCGTTTTTTATTTTTCATTACTTTTTTCCTAAAGCAAAATCATCTTACAGCCAATTAATTGTGTGGCATAAATGTTTATGGCGAAAATACTAGAACAGTGTGCATATGTGTGTGGTGTGTGGGAGTGTGCAGCTGCACGTGCATATGTGTGAATGAGTGTGCACGTGCATGTTAGTGTGTGGGCATGTGTGTACTCACGTGTGTGTGTGTGTGTGAATGTGCCTGCTGGGTGTGCATGTGTGCGTGTGTGTGTGTGAACGTGCAGTGACTGGGCAGCATAGCCATGGTTCCGGTGCAGGCAGCCCGATGTCCTCAGCATGTGCCTCGTGTGACCATGTGTGGCCTTGGGCAGGTCTCTGACGTCTCTGTGCCTCAGTCCCCCCAACCGTAAAGTGGGAATAATAACAGCAACCCCCTCGTGGGCTCTTGTGAGGGCAAGTGAGGTGGCGTGTGTAGCGGGCTCAGGACGGAGCCTGGGACAGAGCCTGTGCTCGGTGACATCAGCCACTGCTAGTGTTACTCAGAGAGCGGGTGTGACTTTGTACACCTGGGGCAGTTCCATCCCGTGTGTGCACAGTGAGGACTTCCTGTGGGATGTCCCCTTCCCCCGACATCTCTCGGGAGCACGGCGCCTTCCCCGGCTGGGCGCCTCTGCCTGGGCTGTGCCCTGCCGGCTCCAGGTGGCCTGCCGCCCCACCTTCCCCACCCGTCAGTGTTGCCCAGGCTCCAGCTTCCTCTTAAGCATGGCAGTGGGGTCTGTGCTGACCCCCAGGCCTGGCTTGAGTCCTGGACTCCGTCCTTCTTTGGTTCAGGGACCTCGGTCAACGGAAGACTGCTCTGGGCCTCAGTTTCCCCACCGATGACATGGAAGGAGGGTGTGGCTCAGGCACGCTCAGCGGGCGCAGGCTGCTCTCAGGGCTGCCCCCCACCCTTTGCGTCCCCCCACAGGCCTCTGCCTTCCCAGAGCCCCCTCCTGGGCCAGACAGTGGAGGGCGGGGCCCTGCGTGGGAGCCGGAGGCTGCGGGGCCTCTGGCAGGGACAGTGTGTAACACGAGTGCCCTCTGCTCTGGGGCCAGCTCGTGACAGATGGGTGATAAAGGGCGGAAAATAGCTCTGGGGCCTGCAGAGCGTCGTCCCTGCGCCTGCCCTGGCCCGGGGAGGCCCTGCTCCTCTGAGGGCACGCCCCTCTAACCTCTGGCTCCTGGCCCCTTTCCAGGAGCAGATGTCTGGCCTGGCCACGCAGCCGCAAGGCCGTGACAGCCTGTGGGCTTTGCCCAGTGCCCTCCCCACTCCCTCCCTC
>NW_017731393.1:756184-758361 GCF_001890085.2 Hipposideros armiger
CCCGCTGCTCTTGGGGCCTGGCCCTGGGCCCTGCTGTCCCCTGGGAGTTTAGTCCTTTTTCCCATGACCCCTTCACTCCATACGCCTGCTGCCCTGGCCTTGGACCCCAGCCCCTGGCGGCTTCTGAAGGGATTGTACTTGGCTCCTGGCCCTGGGATGTTTGGAGAGGCCTATGCTCCCACTTCTGTGCTGGAACGGACTGGGCTGCCCACTTTGCCCACAGATGGCCGGGCCTCAGACAGGCGCTGGGAGGAAGGGTCGGGCACGGCTGCCTGGGAAGGGCTCAGAGCCCAGGGGCCAGGAAGTCGCTGAGTGCAACGCCACCACACCATATCAATGCGCCCTCTGCCAGACCTCCACCCAAGCCCTGCCCGCCACCCGCAGCATGTCCCTTTGGTCTGGTGGCTTCCTTCCCAGATGGTAAGTGGGCTTCTCCGTGGTCCCGGATCTGGGATCTCACCTGGCTTTCGGCTGAGACTGAGAAACAGTGGCAGCAAGGCTCCGTGGCGTCCCCCAGCGGGCACTGTCCAGCATGGTCCTGCAGGTCTCGGAGGGCGGCACCCCTTTGTCCGCTGGGGAGGCGGGCACTGGGCTGCGTAGGTGGATGGGGCCGCGTCTGCCCAGCCTCCTGCTGGCTCTGGTCTGGAGGTGCAGCCCACCAGACTGCAGGGCCATTCACGGCTGGCCTGCGTCCCTGCCCCAGGCCCCTCTGCTGGGTTGTGGAGCTCGGCCAGCTGGCAAGGGCTGAGCTATAATTACCTCTCCCCTTTGGCAGAAATAGCAGTGACCCCCAAGGAAAGTCCACTGGCCCCAGGGCAGGAGAGGACATGGCTGTTCCCCAGGCCCCGAGGACACAGGCCAGGCCTGCAGACAAGACGATGGTCTGGTGGCCCCTCCCAGGCCGATCCTGGAGCTGCACCCACGGACTGGGGTCAGAGGTGGGGAGGTGGGGGTGGGGGCTGGGAGGGGTGTGTGCTGACCACAGAGTCCAGCTCCTAGTTAGACTCTGCCCCAGAGCGGAGCCCTGTGGTGGAGAGGGGCCCACCCTGCGCCTAGCCCCCACCTGTCGTGTTTGGGGTTTCAGTAAGATTAGGAAAGCACGAGTTCCAAGCTGACAATTAGGTGCACACTGGCTGAACCCCAGTATTGCCCCTGCCAGTGGGGCAGAGTCCAAGTCAGCGGGGGTGGCAGGATGAGGGGTCCAGCACTCCCAGGGCCCTCCTGGGGCCTGGGGGCTGAGGGCGTTTGGCTTCCAGTGCCAGCCACTCCGCCTGGCAGGTTCCAAGCTCACCCCACATTTGTTGATAAGGAATGCGCAGCTCAGGAAGGGGAGGCCAGTTGCCCAAAGTCACACAGCCAGGAGGTGGCAGGCCTGGCTTGGTCTCGGTACCCCTCAGGCAGCCCCCCATCTCCTGGTGCCTGTGTGACAGCCCTGATTGAGCCAGATCTGGGAGAGGTGCTGCCTGAGGCCTTGGCAAAGGGTGAGGCAAGTGTGGGCAGCCCCCTGATGGGCTTGTCCGGTTCCAACCTATTGGGGGCTGCCGAGCCCCTGCCCATGTCTCCCCTCTCTCCATTAGGAGTGGAGGAGGGTGTCTCACTGGGTAAGGCCACAGGGCCCCCTAAGGCCCCCAGGGTATGCCAGGCTGGGAGGGGCAGTGAGCAAAAGGTCCCTTGAGGGCCATGTGTGGCCTGGAACCCACCACTGTTCACGCTCTGTGGGGAAGTTGGCGAGGGGCTCTGGGGGCTGGCACCCCCCTCCATGCTTGGGTAGGGCAGCAAACGCCCCTGGTGATGGCCACCCCCCTTCCCCATGCACCCCTCCCCCCCTACGCAGCTCTGCGTTGCCCACCGGCCCTGTGCCAGGCCCCGGGGACACAGTGAGTGACATGGACTCCCTGCTGTTGCACAGCTGCTGTCCCTGGGAAAGCAGAGGACACCCAGTGGCTGTGTGGCCCTGACGGCCGTGGAGAGAAAGATCTTCACTATAAGGCAGTGGCTCATGGGTCATGGCAGCTGAGAGGCCCCAAGTCTGCCCCCAGCCGGCCGTGTGATTCCAGCTGGAGCCCAGAGGCGGGAGACCTGTGCTTCGCCGGACTGTCAAGTGGAGAGCGAACTCTCCTCACTCTGCCTTTTGTTCTGTCCAGGCCCCCACGGACTGGCTGGCGAGGTCACCCATC
>NW_017731393.1:758439-759852 GCF_001890085.2 Hipposideros armiger
GAAGCCTTTGGGAGACAGTGACGGCACCCACAGGGCTCAGCGGCCCCCCCAGGGCTATCCCTCCAGCCCAGCCCTGCTGCTCCCACCAGCCTCCGGGGTGTGCGGGGCCGGCTGGGCTGCTCTCGCCTGGTTCAGTGCTTCGGAAATGCCGAGCCCTGCGGCCGAGCTACCTCTCCTGCCACCCACCCCGGCCCCATGGCTCTGACACCACCCATTGGTCTTCCCACCCCACCCTGGCCAGGCTGTCACAGCTTTGTGCCCCTGGCACGTGTGCTCTGCCTGCCCTGTGTCTGCCCACTGCCTGCTGGCGTGTCTCCTTCCCCACCGAGGGCCCCTCTGAGACTCCAGCACCGTGCCCGACCTGCAAGGGGAGGGGTCCTTCCTCAGCTCTGACCCTGTGGCTGGCAGCAGCTCAGCACCCACGCCCCGGCCAGGCCCCTCCTGCTGTCCCATCATGGGTGACACCTCCTCCAGGGGCACCTGGGCTGGTGGAGGTGGGAGAAGCACAGTAGGACCTTGCCTGGGGAGAGGTTGGAGCTCATGGGATCCCCGCTCACACCCCCCCACACCCCACACACTCACACACACCCTCTCTCTCTCTCTCTCTCTCACACACTCACACACACCCACACCCTCTCACACGCACACACACACACACCCTCTCTCTCACACACTCACACTCACACACACACACACACGCCCCAACCCACCTGGGCGCCCGCAGGTGCCGCACCACGGGGTGACCTTGCCCTCCTGCCGGCGATCAGAGCCTTGAGGGGAGCAGGAACCGGAGCCGCCGGAGCTCACAAGCCAGCTGAGAAGATTCCATTACACGGAGGGGCAGTGCCCTGAGTGGCCCTGAGGGCCCTGGCCACCTCCTCGCCTTCTGGAGTCCAGCCCTGGAGGAAGCTGCTGTCACTGCGGCCTCGCTGGCTCTGGGCGGAGTTTGACCTCCTAGAGGTCAGACATTTGTCCTGAGCTGCTTGGCTGAATTAAAGGGGGCTGAGGCTGTGCCTTTTCCCAGCTGGAAAAGGTGATAGAGGGGTGGGGGGCGTGCCGTGGACACCCCCACGCCAGCCTCCCCTCAGGAGGAGGGCAGGGTAGGGCTGGCGGATAGTAGGGGCTCTGGGAACAGGCTGGCAGCTCCCCAGATAACTCACATTTCTCAATTAAGCAAGAGAACTCCTGGGGAGGCCCAGCTGGGCTGACGGCTCCCTCACGGGCTTGCCTGCCGGGCTGGCTCTGGCCGCTACAGCCCCAGGCAGATGGGGCAGGTGGAGCCACGCAGATCACTCCCCCGTGAGCTCTAGTCCCCCGTGGAGAATGGGGGTGTTTGCCCACCACCCAGAGCACTGTGAGGATAGAGACGGTTGCTAACCCTCCTTGCGATGTCTGCACACATTAGGTGCCAAA
>NW_017731393.1:765093-766891 GCF_001890085.2 Hipposideros armiger
CCTGGTTGGCGTGGGCTCTGCCTGGTAGGTATAGGCTCCGCTTGCTTGGCGTGGGCTCCACCTGGCTGGAGTGGCAGGGGGATGCTAGTGGCCTGGGCTCTGCCTGGTTGCCAGACCTGCTGAGGGACCGGTTTAGCTTTAATGGGGTGACCACATGACTTGTGCTCCTGCTGTGTGGGCGCCATTTCCTCTTCATCCTGTCTCAAGCTCTGAGAACCCACTACGGAGACATGGCTATGGCTGGTTCTCATGCCAGGATTGTGCACTGCAAATGTGAGCATGCACACACACACACACACACACACACACACACACACGTGTGTGAGCATGTGCTGGGTCCGCAGAAGCAACCTGTGTTCACTGAGCATGCTCACTTGGCCAGGATGCGCACTGGGCCCTCACACAGCTTAGCCCCTCTCAGACCCCTCCTGTGCCCAGTGGGTGTGCCCTAGTGTTGGCCCCGCTGAGGACATATATGTTTCAGGAGGTGCCCGCCCACATCTTGCAGGGCAGTTCCCAAGTGTGTGAACCAGGATGTTGGGCTGTCTTGCACCCTGTGCCACATGGCTGCCAGGACATGGCATGGATTTCTGGAAAGAGCTTGGCACTGGAGCAGAGTGCTCGGGGTCCCCAAGCTCCCGCTTTCCTGACTGCATGACCTTGGGCCAGTCACTGCCCATTCAAGGGCCACTGACCTCTGGCCTTTAGGAATCCTAACCTTATGGGACTATCACAAGCTCTAGGGGGATCCGAGTGCCACACTCTGAAAACAGCAAGGTGGGGCCACGCAGTGCTAGTCCATGGTGGTGCTGGCCTGGCAGCGGCCGAGCAGCCCATGACCCAGTTGCCCACAGGTCCCGATGTCCCAGCTGTGCTTGTCGCTGGGTACTGCCATCCGTGGGTGCTGTCTGGAGGCCTCAAGCCCAGGGTGGGGTACAGGTCCTTCCGACCCTTGTGTCATAAGCAGGAGGAGCTGGCTGGCCTGAAAAGGCAGGAATAGTCGTCTGTAGGACTCTAGAGAGACTGAGCACCAGGAAGGAGAAATGGCCACACTTTTGAGAGCTGTTGGGTAGAGAGGCTGAGCTGGCAGATATCAGGGGACCCACACATCGTCCAGTTAGAGTGAGGGCTCATGGGAGCAGGGAACAAGTGGAGTCAGGCTCAAGCCCCCCACACGGCGGGTCAAGTGATCTGCAGACCCACCTGGGCTGTGTGTGCGCTTGGCAGCTGGCAGAGCCCTCTCACGGTCCCCTGACCTGTGGAGTAAGAACCATTATGGTGGAAAAAAGACCAAAGAAATAGGAGGAAGCTGCTGAGACCACCCACCCTGGCCAAGGGAGCAATTCCACACATCCTGAGAGGTTTACAGAAATTAGAACCAGCCCCAAAGACTCAAAGGATACAGGGTTGGTGGCGCCCACCATGTCCCCCACTCAGGTCACCCTTCAAAAACCAAATAGATCATGGCAGAAAATGGTGGGTTGGCCCAAACTCAACCGGTGTCAGCCCAAATTGAGACTGCTGTGCCAGAGGTGTTCCCTAACCGGAACAGGTCAGCAGGTCCTCTGCACGGTGTGCGGCTGGGTAGCGCCGTGGCCTCAGTGCCAGCCCCGGTGGCCTGTGCCTGAGAAGGACAGCGGCACACGCAGACCCTGGAAGACCTGGGGTGGTGCTGTGCTGCTCACTGGCCAGAGGGTGTCAGCAGGTCACACGAGCAGGTGGCCAGACCCGTGAGCCTCTGTCGCCCTGGCACCGCACCCTTTACTCAGGGCCTCCTGATTAGCTGACGATGAAGGAC
>NW_017731393.1:769536-773658 GCF_001890085.2 Hipposideros armiger
GATTCTCTCTTTGTCTTTAACCTTTGGCATTTTAATTATAATGTGTCTTGGTGTGGGCCTGTTTGGGTTCATCTTGTTTGGGACTCTCTGCACTTCCTGGACTTTTATGTCTATTTCCTTCACCAGGTTAGGAAAGTTTTCAGTCATTATTTCTTCAAATAGGTTCTCAATTTCCTGCTTTCTCTCTTCTCCTTCTGGTCCCCCTATGATGTGAATGCTAGTATGTTTAATGTTGTCCCAGAGGTCTCTTAAAATATCCTCATTTAAAAAAACTTTTTTTCTTTTTGCTGTTCCAGTTGGGTGTTTTCTGCTACCTTGTCCTCCAAATCACTGATTTGATCCTCTGCTGCATCTAGTCTGCTGGTGACTCCTTCTAGTGCATTCTTCATTTCAGTGATTGTATTCTTCACTCTGACTGGTTCTGTTTTATGGTTTCTATGGCCTTTTTTTTTTTTCAGCTGAGCCATCCTGCCACCTGTTGGCAGCTCAGCGGCAGCTCAGCTTGGGCCGAGACTTGAACTGCTATTGCTCAGAGCTCAAACTCTTGAGCGAGCTCTTAACCAACCGAGCCACTCGGCCAGCCCTCTATGGCCTTTTTTATGCTTGGTATCTCTCTGTTGAAGTTCTCACTAAGTTCCTTGAGCATCTTTATAACCATTGTTTTGAACTCTGTCTCTGGTAGGTTGCTTGCCTCCATTTTGTTTAGTTCTTTTTCTGGAGTTTTTTCCTGTTCTTTCATTTGGGACGTATTTCTTTGTTTCCTCATTCTGGCTGCCTGCCTGTGTTTGTTTCTATGTATTAAGTAGATTTGCTATGTCTCCCAGTCTTGGCCAGGTGGCCTTAGGTAGTAGGTGCCCTGTGGGGCCCTGGCACAGTGTCCCTGGTCACCTGCTCCGGGTGCTCCAGGAGTGTCCCTGTGTGGGTTGTGTGTGCCCTCCTGTTATAGTTGAGCCTTGATTGCTATTGGCATGTCAGTGGGTGGGACTGACCCTCAGACTGATTGGCCGTGGGGTTTGGCCACATCCACATCTTACAGGATGCTGTGTGTGTGTGGGGTGCTTACGCTATTGAATGGGATTTGTCTTAGTGGGCTCTGTGTCTGTTGAGACTGCCCTTTGGGTGTGCCACTTGCGGGGCTAATTGGGCCATGCTCTGCTGTGGTCTGAAGACAACCTCCAAGTATGTTGGTTCTGGGGCCTCTTGGGAGGGGATCTGGTGCAGGCTCAGGTCACCCACTCTCTGTGACCGGCTGGGGACTACCTTGAAGCGATCTGCAATTGTTTGCTGCCTGTGTTAACCCTGGAGGCATGTGGGAGAGGCCTCGCTGCTAACTGAGGATGGCTGTCACCAGTACTGGGCCTGGGGTAGCTCCGCAAAAAGCCAGGACACCCTGAAACCTGATACCATCTGCAGACTCCCTTAAGGTTCAGCCACTGATAGAGCCTCATGTGGTATATGAGTTGGGTGAGACAAAGTCTCAGGGAGTCACTAGAGTGGGAAGAGTTATGGTCACAAGGTTAATGTAGACACTGGTTTGGTGCCAGGGCTCAGCTTGGAGCTACTCGGCNGATGGGCCACACCCATCGGCCTCAGGCACACCCACAATGGTGTCCCGCCGAATAGCAGGCGCCTGGGCCCAGCCACGCTGACAGGACACTTAGCCATCACAAGGCTGCTGTCCCTCAGGTGTCCGGGAGGCCACAGGGGCTCAGGACTGTGGCTGCACCAGGACGCAGTGGGCTTGGGGTTGTGGCACCTCCACCTGGACCCCCACAGGTTCACAGCCCCCCTCTGACCCACATCTCCCTGGACTGCAGACAGCCCTGCAGGGGACAGGTGGGCACAGGGACAGGGAGCTGCAGACCCTACAGGCCACCGCATGGACCTGGGCATCTGTGAGGAGGGCTGTGGCCCCTTGGCTGCCGTGTGGGACGCACTGAGAGGGTGGGAGAGGTGGGGGCAGGGAGAGGAGGTGGGGGCTATTGCAACAATGCAGGGAAGAGGCTGGCTGGGGAACACGAAGGGCTGGGCTCCTTCAAGGCCGAGTGATGGGATCAGGTGTGGGTGTGTGAGGGCCAAAGGCACTGCAGGCCTCTGGCCTGGGGAAGACGGCGTAGGCGTTTCTGAAACAAATCATACAAGTACAGGACTTCACGCAACACACTCTCTGCCCTGCGGGCCAGGGCTGGTGGGGCTGGTTCCCTCTCAGGCTCCCGGGGGAGCCTTCTCCGGGCTATCCCAGCTTCTAGAGCGCCCACTTTCCTGGCCCGTCCCAGCCCCCATCGTCCACCTCAAAGTCTGCAGCGTCTGGCCAGGTAGCTCACATCACATCACATCACATCACATCACATCACATCACATCACATCACATCACATCATCACATCACATCACAGGTATCCCCTCTTTCAGAATAAGGATCCTGTGGCACCTTGCCCCCTCAATCCAGGGTCATCTCCCCATTTTAAGGCTGATTAACGACTTTAATTCCATCTGCAATCTTAATTCCCCTCTGCCGCGTGAACTAACATAGTTGCAGATTTGAGGGGTCAGTACATGGACACCTGCGGGGGACATTATTCTGCTCACCCAGACTGCAGGGGAGCAGGCTTTGGGGGTGCCATGGGCATTAGGGATGAGAGAGATGGGGGAGCTGATGTATGTGTTCGTTTCAACGTGACTCCAGATGGCACAGAGTAATTTGGGGTCACCCTCTGTGGTGTGTTGAAAATGGTTGCCAAAAGATGTCCACGTCAAGCCCCTGAACTCTAACTTACTTAGGGAAAAGGTCTCTGCAGGAGTGATTAAGAGCCTTGAAATGGAGCGATGGCCCTGACTGCTACCACATGTGTCCCTATCCGAGGGAGTGGACACGGTGATGTGACCACAGATGCAGAGATCAGAGTGGTTTGGCCACAAGTCCTGGAATGCTGTTGCCATCGGAAGCTGGAGAGGCAGGAAGCAACCCCCGAGCCCCAGCCCTGGAGGCAGCACCGTCCTGCCAATGCCTCGATTTTGGACTTTTCAGAACCGTAGAGAAAAAATTCCTGCTGTTTTCTGTTGTACAGGTCAGCCAGTTTGTAGCCCTTTCTTATGGCAGTGACAGCAAATGAACTGGTCATCTTAGAGATGACATGGAAAGCTGCAGGGCTGGGGGAGTGACCTGGAGTGTCAGGGACAGAGGCACAGAGTGATGTCTGAGGGCGAGCGCTGGACCGTCCAGTGTGAGGAGCGTGGGGCCTGTGGTGCTCTGGGGCCAGGGTGGGGGCGGGGAGAAGGGAGAGGGCTATCAGTGGGGGGGTCCACAGGTGCAGGCAGGGCTGGGGAGAATTTCTACCAGGCAGGAACAGCCGACAGTGAGGTAATGAGTTCTCCATCACTGGAGGCAAGCAAAGAATGCTTCCTGCCTTCGGGGCCTCTCTAGGGCTCTACACAACTCTGGGATAACACGTCGGCTGGGGGAGGGCAGAGAGAAGGAGCGGTCACAGCTGTGTCGGTGTCTGTGTCCCCAAGGTGCTCTTGACATGCGGCCACTGGGGAAAAATGCTTCTCATCAGGTTGAGGGTCCTGCCCAAGGTCACAGTGTCCTTCACTGAGGGGCCCACAGCTTGTCATTACCAGACTGAAGCGGGGCCCTGTGGCACTTGGGGCCATGTCTGGCCACTCCGCCACCCAGCCGGAGCCCTTATTCAGAAGATGGGATGCCTGGACAGTGTCCCCCCAGAGCTTGATGGAGCTTGGGTCACGGTGAGGCTGGTGCACCACACGCGGAAGCACCGGCCATGGGGCCCGAGCAGCCGCAATAATGGGAAGCTCTGGGCCCACTGAGCGCTAACAGAAGCGGCCCTTGTTCCCTTCTCCTAAATTATTCATGACCTCCAAGAGGCCGTAAAAGTCCTCAGCTCTCCACAGGAGCCATAATTACAATGATAAATTTTATTTATAAAGCTGGTCCCTCCCACAAGCCAGCTGCCTGGGGGGCCGTACATAAGCCACAACCAAGACAGGGGCCTCGGAAGCTGCCTGTCTCAGCTGGTTTTCTGGCAGCATCTTGCTAGAGGGGCAGGGGGTTGCTGGCGTGGGCTCCGCCTGGCTGGTGTGAGCTCCACCTGGTTGGCATGGGC
>NW_017731393.1:776237-778152 GCF_001890085.2 Hipposideros armiger
AGGTCACACGAGCAGGTGGCCAGACCCGTGAGCCTCTGTCGCCCTGGCACCGCACCCTTTACTCAGGGCCTCCTGATTAGCTGACGATGAAGGACACTGAGCTCCGGGAGCTGCCTGCAGATATCGGTGCCATCTGAAAACTAACTGCCCATGTGCTATTGTCCCCTTGGGAGTAGCCCTAAAGGACGGGGATGGGGTCCTCCAGTGGGCAGAACTGTGTGTGTGGGAGCGGGGCAGAGGCTCCTGGACGTGGAATTAGCCACGGATGGTCGGCCAGGGCCCAGGAGGAGCCTGGAGGGGCAGGGGGGAAGGTGCACCACGGAGCCATGGGATAGGCACGCAGCGTGGGCACCTGAGTTTCCTGCTTGCTGGAGAGCGTCCGGGAGACCGGGGCTTCCAGGGGAGCTGATGCAGGTACACAAGACAAGGAGGGACTCCACTGCAGGGCTGTGCCAGCCTCCTACCTCACCCCTGCCCCCTGCTCGCCCTGACAGCTCCGAGTGGATGGGGCTCGGGGAACCGCTTAGGTGCTGGGCTATGGGGCACGGGCGCTGCCCCTCCTGGCTCTGCCCCAGCGCCTGCCCAGACCCCACACAGAGCCTGCAGAGGCCAGCTGGGTGGGCACAGGCTGAGCACTTGGGGAGGGGTCCCTGGAGGCAGACCCCTCCCAGGGCAGACAGCCAGGGACCTGCTGAGCACATCTTGTGGCCTGGGGATCACAGGCTCGGACGTGAGGGGGCACGGCACTGGCCCACTGAGGCCTGGGGGCTTGCCAAGCCCCTTATGCTAGAATACGGCTTTTCCTGGTCTTACCCTGTTTCCATTTCTTTGTTAAAAGGACTTTTATTAAAAATACAGCTAACATACAATATGATATTAGTTTCAGGGGCACACCATAGTTATTCAATATTTATAGAGCTAAAGAAGTGATCACCATGGTAAGTCTAGCAACCATCTGACACCATCCCACGCTGTCACAATATTATTGACTATATTCCCTCTGCTGTACATTACATCCCATGAGTTACTTGTTTTATACCTGGAAATTTGAGCCTCTTATTCCTCTTCACCTTTCCCCTCTTTTTAAAATTTTCAATTACAGTTGACATTCTATATTATTTTATGTTAATTTCAGGTGTACAGCATAGTGGTTAGACATTTATATAATTTAAGAAGTGATCCCCCTGACTAGTCTAGTACCCACCTGGCACTATACATAGTTATCCCAGTATCATTGACTATATTCCCTCTGCTGTACTTTACATCCCTGTGACTACTTTGTAACTACCAATTTGTACTTCTTAATCCCTTCACCTTTCTCAACTTGCCCCCAATTCTCCTCCCATCTATCACAGCGATAAATCTAGTACCCATCTGAACACACATAATTATTACCATATTATTGACTATATCCCATATGCTACACCCTACATCCTAGTGACTATCATGTAACAACCAATTTGTACTTCTTAATCACTTCCCCTTTTTCACTCACCCCTTCTACCTGCCTCCCATCTGGCAACTATCAGTTTGTTCTCTGTATCTACTGAGTTTATTTCTGTTTTGTTTGTTTTGTTCTTTAGATTCCACATATAAGCAAAATCACATTGCATCTGTCCTTCTCTGTCTGACACTCCACTCAGCACAGTACCCTCCAGGTCCATCCATGTTGCCACAGATGGTAAGATTTCATTCCTTTCCCTGGCTGAGCAATATTCCATTGTATGTATGTACCACCTCCTCTTTACCCATTCTTCCATCAACAGACACCCAGGCTGCCTCCACATCTTGGCCATTGTAAACAATGCTGCAGTGAACATATGGATGCACACATCTCCTCGAAGTAGTGTTTTGGGGTTCCTTCAGATAAATACCCAGAAGTGGGATTACTGGGTCCTCCTTTGTCTCTTGTAGC
>NW_017731393.1:780732-810826 GCF_001890085.2 Hipposideros armiger
CCTGGGGCCCATGGACTCGGACAGTTTTCCAGGAAGAGTGTAATGAGGGTGGGGCTGACTTCCCACAAGAAAGTGCCTCTGGCATTGGGGGAGTTGAGTGCATCAGGGTTCCAGGGAGTCAGCAGGGCAGAGCAGCATTGCTCACCGGCCAGTCAGATTCAGATTTGCCCGGAAGCGTAGGGGGTGGGCTCAACACAGGAAAGATGGCGCCTGCCTGCCAGCTGCCCAGGAGGAGAACCTCCTTACAGGGAAGTGGTGACTGTCCTCCAGGCCTTGCTGATGCCCCCCAAGTCACCATCTACTTTTTGTATGCCTCTGACGCCCCCCGAGTCACCGTCCCTCCGCTGGAGCCCCAGGTGACCGCCTGGGAGTGAGAGAGTCTGTGTGCGGGCCGTTTAAGAGGACGCCTGTGTTTCCTGCCACCTTCCGTCCCACCCGGATGGTTGGAATCCCCACTGTTTTTTACAGCCAGATGTGGGGGCTCCTCTTCCCGGCACCAGTACTCTGGGCTGGCGGAGGGGAGGGGGGAGCCAGTGTGGGGCTGGGGTTTCTCACTCCTCCAGGGGGAACCTCTGCAGCTGAGCTATCCCTTCTGACTCACAGCCGCCACACAGAGGTTTGGGGCCCGTTCTGCATCTCCACCCCTCCTACTGACTCAGCGTGGCTTCTTATATCCTTAGTTATAAAACTTCTGTTCAGCCAGACTTCAGATGGTTCTCCAGGTTGCTTGTTCTATAATTTAGTTGTAATTTTGATGTGTTGACGGAAGGAAGGAGGCAGGGTGTTTATCTGCTCCACCATCTTGGATCTCCCCCCTATTTCCATTCTTATTAACAACAGAATTGATTGCAGGTGCCGGAGGCACCACCATTTGCATTCCAATGACGTTTGTGAGCTCCTCAGGTTTTTCTGTATTTACATGATGAAACCAGCCCAAGTTTCAGTGAAAAAGTAATTTAAAAAGCAGTGAAAGCAAAATCACCATCAGGAGCTAGAGGTGGCCCTGGGGGACAATAGTGATGGATGGTGGGCGGGTGGGCCTTCCAGCTGGCTGCAGGGCCACTGTGGCTTCTGCCAGGAGGGAGGGTCCCAGAGCTGGGGCCACAGGCTTCACGGGCTCCCAGAATCTGTGGGGAACACTAGTGGGCATTGAGGAGTGGCAGGGAGAGGGGTTCAGTGGGGCAGACCCAGCAGCAGATGGTGAGATCTGACAAGGGGAGGAAGGCACCCACGTGCCCAGTATTTCAAGTCTGGATGGAAATGAGGTCTTTGTGACACTAGAACCTGACTGTCTCAAAACAAAGCCAACCCCCTGGGGGCTACAAAGTGCCTGGGGGTAGATGGGTCTCACTCTCCTGCTCACACCCCAGCGGTGCCCTCAGGAAGCCCCCAGCCAGGAGACCACACAGATAGAGCTGTGCTGAGTGGCTGCTGATCGCAGTGGGGTCCTCAGAGAGCTGTGACGGGGACATCGCCTCGCCGGACAGTGGCATCCCCGGCTCCCTGGGTGGACATGCACGCTGTGGCCCACTCACTACTCTCCCATCACCCAAACTCCCCACTCACTGTACAGTGAGGACTGCCACGTCCCACCTCTAGCACCCCAGGCTGAGTGCAGCCATGTGCTGGGTGTCCCCATGTTGTCAGTGTTTCTGAGCACAGCCCAGGGCGTACCCCAAGTGTCCCTGGCTGTCCCCTACTGTCCCTTGGCACCCACCTGGCAGTCATCCTCAAGATTGCTGGTTCACCCTTGGGGGTCACGCTTGCACACCCAAGCACACGTAGCTACGCACATGTGCTGAGGCGTGGCTGGAACACAGGCCTCTGGGAACAGGTGCACTGGGTCCCCTCAGGGAGCCCTGAGTCCCGAACTCTGCGCCAGTCTGGGGAGGGGCCGCCCATCGCATGCTGTCTGCAGGCGCCGTGGCAGCCGGAGCTGATGGCAGCTAATTAAGTGCTAGACTTGATGTTAAACGGAACGCTGGAACGTTCTATAAAATCAGCACTAAATGAGAGCCAAGCGCGGTACGCTCGCTCGGGGCGCACGCAGGCAGGGCCAGGCAGGCTGGGAAGGCAGAGCGAGAGGACGGGCCGAGGATGATAAAATTATGGAGTCATTAAGATAAAACACCATCTCAGAGTGTGAAAACGAGAGGTGAATTGATTCAGTGGTAAAACAGTCTTATTTTCCCTTTTAGGGCTTATTTAGAGCTTTCTGCAACTTCTCCCATAAGGCTGTCTGAGGAGCTGCCCCCTTCCTGTCCTGGCTGTGGCCCACGGGGTGGGTGGGGGTGGGTGGGAGTGGGGGCGGCCCCCTGAGACCTGCAGGGACCTCCTGCTGGAGGTGTTGAGGGCATTGGTGGGGACACAGGGACCCGTCTTCACCGCACAGACCTGTCCACTCATTTGTACCCAGTGTTGACCACAAATGGGAGTGGGGTCCAGGCAGGGTCCCTGTAGCTGGAGGGAGGCTGGGAGACAATTGTTGAGGGACCTCCCCACAAAGTGGGCCCGGGGCAGTGGGAGGGCAGGATGGGGGTCCTGGGTGGCTTACAAGGATGGAGCTGGGGCTGAGGCCCCGGATGGTGGTGGCTAGCACTGGGGCTGGGTGGGAGGTTGGACAAGCCCTCGGGACAGGGGCAGCCGTGCAAACCTGTGGTAGAGGGGCTGGAGCGGAGACATGTGGGGTGGGGGGTGTCACCTGGCAGAGGCACCGCCTGTGACCTCTGGTGTGGACGATGGCAGCAGTGCCCGTGTCCACTGAAGAGCCTGTCTCAGTGCTTCCCACAGCGGTCACCTGCCTCGAGGGGGTTTCCAGGAAACAGTGGACCCCATTTCACAAGCGGGAAGCCCAGACTACAGGCACAGGAGGTGCTCCCACGCCCATGAGCACGGGGCCACGTGGCTGGCATCTCATGAAAACAGGACTGATTCCAGAGGTGTGGACGTACCTCAGGGCCTGTGTTCCTGGAACATCTGTGGTGCTGCTGGTGCTCCCGGAGCTCCCTGGCCAAGTCAGACAGCCGAGCCGCTGACCCCTAGGGCTGCCCGCATGGCCTGGGTGACCTCAGCGACCCCCACCTCAGACCTGCTGGCCACAGGCAGCCCCAGTCATGGCCCCGGGGTGCTGGGTGATCAGGCCCTGTCCATACCTGGGTGTGGTAAAGACAGGTGAGCCCTGACTGGGGCTGACCCCATCCTTCTGTAGACAAGAAAAGCACTCCTAGGTTTGGCAAAGGCCCCAGGATACACCGTGGTGTGCCTGGCCACTGCCCTGTGGTCCCCAAGCCTCGACCAAGGCTGGTGAGGCACCTCCCACCCTCACCGGACCCAAGCATGTGTGAGGGGCTGGGATCTGAGTGGGGGCTCCAGGCCCAGGAGCTGGGAGGACCCCGTGGGCCACAGGGCTCTGGCTCTTTTTGGCATTTATTTGGGGGACATCTGCGCTCTGCTGACTGAGTTATGGTTGGATTTCTGCACCGAGGGAGCTGGCTTTGCTTACCCCCATGTCCAAAGACTGTGAGTTTTAACCTTGGCAGCATCTGGGCAGGGCGGGAGGACCCAGGAGCCAGCGTGGTGCATTTCTCCCTGCATCTCCATGCCCACCCCTCTCACCAAAGGGGGTGCTGCTGGGGCCCCCCATCCCATCATCCACCCTGCCATCCCCAGAGCCCGAAAAGTGGGAGATTTGGATTCCAGGCAGCTTGTGAAGGTCAGCAAACAGCATGGTGCAGGGGGCAGGGGCGCTATGCTGCTCGTCCTGGCCCTGGTCCCCCGTGTGCCCTGGCCTGGGTGTCCCCCTGCTCCTCACTGCTCATTTCCACCTCTGGTTTTTCCCTGCCTGCCCAGCTGCCCTTTTCCTCCCACTGGCTCAGCACCCTCAGCACCTACCCCAAGGTGCCTCTGTGGGTGCCCTGCCACACCCCCCATTCATGCAGACCCCTCTTCCAAGCTTCCTTCTTGCTGGACCCTGCTTGTCAGGGGCTCCAGGGGGGCGAAGCCCCTCTGCCCGTCTGCACCCAGCAGCCTGGGCTCCAGGAGGGTCTGGGAGCTTGTGGGCTGATGCCAAGTGAAAACGCCTTTGCGTGTGAGCCCATCTGCCTGCAGCGGGAGTGGAAGAATGGGCAGCCAGGAGGGCGAGGCTGCCAGGAGGGCGACTCTGCCAGGAGGGCGACTCTGCCAGGAGGGCGAGGCTGCCCAGTGCAAACAGGTCCCCACTCCCGCCGCAGACATGGCAGCCCTGGGCCTGGCTCCGAGTGGCTCCCACCCATCCCGAACGCACACTTTCCAATGGGCACAGGAGAGATAAAATAGGCCCCCCCAAAATATAGGGGGGTTGGGATCTCCCCAGGTCATCCTCAGCCCCTCTGACTGAGGAAGCCGCCTGAACCTTGAGACACCCAGCCCCTCCCCAGGAACCAGCCTCCAGCTTACCCCTGAACAGCTGACTGGCCTTGCTGTCCTCGGTGGACGGATGCTTTGGACACATTTCCTACCCGCTGTGATCTGGGGGTTCAGATTGTGTTCATTCACAGGCGATTCAGAGGGAGATAATGTGGGTGTTCTCTGTACCCTGGGCCATGGGCCGTGCTCACCTCGGGCCCCTGCTTGCACAGGGGACATTCATGGATTGTGGGCAGGAAAGCTCTTTGGGAACGGTCCCCAGCAGGACCCCGGAGGGGGCCAGGGCATGGGGCAGGAGTGGGCTGCTGGCCCTGCAGCGGTGGCATGAGGACTGGTCTCAAGGCCGTCCTTCCCGCACACTCGGGCATTGCCTGGGTGTCGCTTCGCACTGGCATAGAGTCGGCTGAATGTGCTTACACTTTGGGCAGCACAGGGATGGCTCCAGGAACATCCTGTGTCACAGGCACCCCGTGTCCCCCCTGGGAATCTCTCACTCACCTCCGACTGGACCGAGGATGGCCTGCAGTCCCCAGGGCCTCTTCCCAGTTGGTGAGGAAATGAGGACTTCCCACAGCCTCCATTCTGCACAGCTGTCACCCTGTGGGCCAAGGGGGCCGGGGCATGGTGGGGCCTAGAGGAGGGTGGTGCCACCGTGAGGGGAGCTCAGCCGAGCGGGGCACCGTTCCCTCACTCCAGCCTGGCAGGACCTACCCCTCGGGCTGCCCCAGGGGGTGGGCGGCTGTACCCCCTAGCATGGTTCCACCACCACAGCTGGGCCCTCCAGCACAGAGCAGACCCCAGGCAGGAGCCTGGCCTGAGCTCCATAGTCACTGTCACCACCATTCGGGTCTCTGTGAGGGTGGGTGGCCCAGGCCCAGGGCTGACGGAGGGGGGCCTACAAAGTCTGTCCCGTGAGTCAGGCAGCCGGGGCCTGATGTGGGCTGAGCTGGGCTGTGCCCGGGGCGGGGGGCACCCACCCGCCTGGACCGGCTCCCACCTGTGGGACGGGCAGCAAAGTGCTTGACTCATCCGGGGAAGGAAAGGTCAGTGCCGCTGCCAGCTGTGGGGGACCACAGGGGCACCGGAGGCTCTGCTGGGTGCTCCTGCTCGTCCCTGTCCTCAGGGGCAGCTGGGAGGACATTGGTGAGCATGTGGACACTGGGAGGGGCGGGAAGGCAAGTGTCCCCCTTGCAGACAGATGTGGCTTGCATTTCCCAGGCCTCCAGCCGGAAGATGCACCAAGCGGCCAGGTCCCCTGCACTCCCCACCCTGTGTGACAAATCCCCCTGTTTCTCCCTGAGCTCACCAGTACTTCCTGGAGACAGGCTGACCCTGTGGCCCTAGAGGTGGCTCAGCGGCCCCCAGCCTGGGGGACCCCCCGCCGCCAATGGCAGCTAGATCCCTTCGGATGTGCCTAAGAAGCTGTGGTGACTGTGGGGGACTGTCGCCTGGCACTTGCTGCCTTAGCTGTGAGGACCTGGGGCTCTGAGGATAAGCTGAGCTGGACGGGACCCCAGGAAGCCTAACCTGGAGGAGGTTTCCATTTTAGGGCGCCAGATGGGGGAACTGAGGCCCTAGACAGGGTGACCCACCAACGTCCCTCAGAGAGCCGTGTCCAGACCTCGAGCTCTGCCTGCTCGCATGTGGCCCTGGCCAGGTGACGGGCTCTCTGGGCAGGGCTGCAGAGGGACCTGGCCACCGGCTGCTTGAGGCCCCAGACACCCTGTCCCACTAAAGGGCCTTCCTCTCCTTGCCATGCGCTGGCCCCCAGGCACCGTCACGTCTCCTAGTTATCCAGGGGGAGCAGAAAGCGGCGACGGGCGGGCTGGGGACTGCTGTGCACGCGATGACGGGCCCCTAACCGGGCAGGCGGCCTGTCCTCGCTGCCCGGGAGGTTTGTGTGGAACGTACTGGGTGTTAATAAATAACATTTGGGTCACAAAACAGCATCTTCATCACTTTGATGGCAAGACAAGCGCAGGGGCTGAGGGGACAGCCGCGGGTGTGAACTGCGTCGTAAGCAGCCCTCCCGCCAGCCCGGTGGAGCCGCGCTGGCTGTGATACGCGCCGTTTCAGGCCGGTGCTGATTAGAATTTTTTATAAGTATTTTTATACGAGTCATAACAGCTCTTTTGAGACAATAACACGGCATCGGAAGGATTTTAAAGATCTTCAGGAATGGGAATTTGATTAGCAATCAGGACAGGGCCTCTCCGCCGGGGCGGGCTCTCGTTTCTTGCATTTATGTTCTTTTTATGGCTTTACCCTCAGGGGACCAGCTTCTTCCGATGATCAAAACTCCTCGACACCAAGGAGCCGCTCCAGCAAACTGTCCAGACTGGCCCCTTTCCAGCTAGAACTGAGGGGCTGGAGACCCCCAGACACTGGGCTCTGCACGTGGAGGCGGGCAAGGTAAGCTGGTCCAGCCCCAGCAGGGAAGCAGGCGAGGCCGGGGAGGCCCAGGCTGGCGGTTGGCCGTGGCATGGGAGATGGGCCACCAGGTGGCGCTGGAGGACTGGCCAGGAGGCCAGGTGCACGCTAGCGGGGCTAGGGGGGTGGGTGGATGAGAGGTGGGGGGGTGGGGGTAGGGTTTGGCTGTTTGTCCAGCACGCTGGATATCCACGGAGCGCCAATCAAGGCAGCGCATTTCCTAAAGGCTGGACTCTCCAAGGTGTGGTTTCAGGTGGGGCGAGCACACACCACACTCAGGCCACACAGAGTGCCTGGGCCTCAGGATGCGCTGCGAGAATCACAGCCTGGTTGGGTGGGCACACCCTCCTCAGGACCCAGGGACCCTGCTGCCCGCCTCTGAAGGGCATCACCTGGCTGGGGCCTGGAGGGAACGCAGTACAGACAGGAACCTGATAGGAGGCCCCGTGAGCAAGCAGACGGGCTCCCAGCCTGCGGGGGCCTCGCCATTATTCAGCAGTGCTCAGTGAGGCCTCATCCCTGGCCTCAGGGGTCACACCACGCCCACCTTTCCATGCTGTGCCAGGAGCCAGACTGCCCAGATGGCTAAGTAGCCGGACCCAGTTCCACCACCCAGCAGGCAGGGCGCCAGCAAGGGGATTTGAGTCATATAGACGGGACTCCACCAGCATTTCTGTCACCAGCTGTGTGTCAGGCCACCTCTCTGAACTCATGCCAGAGACTTTTGATTCAGCCCCACACAGTTCTAATCCCAGTCCACACTGTGCCTGGATCCCAGTCCACACTGAGCCCTGATCCCAGTCCACATGGAGTCCCAACCTCAGCCCACACAGTCTAGACTCTGATCCCAGGCAGGCTCTGAGATCTGTGCTGCATGAATGATGAGCTCAGAGAGGTGGGGCAGAGATGGAGGGACATACCTCCTCCTGCTATGGTGGCGGGGAGGGGTGGCTGTGGAAAATGTCCTGCGGAGGCATTAATTCTCTCCCTTGCGCCTCCTGGTCATGCTTGTGGGACCGATGCCCTGTGACTTGTATGGGGCAAACGGGAGGCCACGTATCTGCTCAGTGTCGGATCCTTCCTTAGCAAGTCCGCCCCCTGGGAAAAGCCTTCCTGCTGTTAGCAAGAAAGGCCCCGAGGGAGGGAGACTGTGCACCCCTAGTCCAGACCCTGCATGGGGAGCTCTTTGTTGGTGGGGTGGGTACTCATGGGGCAAGGACTGGGGCAGGGAGCGGAGCGGAGGGGGAGGCCTCCTTGCTGCCCTGGGAGCCCTGGCCGCTGGCTGAGCTGCTGTCTGCGCACAGGTACCCCGCCCGCTTCAGACACTCTCCTGGGTGACATGCTGCCGCCATGTTCCCAGCCCGTCTCAATTCATTTTCTCTGCACCCCATCCACGACCCTGCATAACTGTACGGACCGTGCATGAGTGTGGGGGCTCTAAAAAATTGCTGCCACCAGCGCTTATTTAAATCCCGGGCTGATTTATGAGTGTGGACAGTTTTAAGGCCACTGCGAGCAGGTAGTTAGGCAGACTGCTGAACTGACAGTTTCCAAAGTGAGCGCAAAGGCATGGCTGGTGCCCACTCAGCCCCCCAGCGCCGCCGGCCCGCCTGGCCCCCACCTCCCTCAGGAGGCAATCACTGCTGGGCAGTCCTTACACAGGGAGCCCAGGGCGTCCCTGCTGACCGCAGGCTGCTCGGGCTCCGGGGGCTGCCTGGGGGTGGGGGTGGCTGGCGGGCCTTGGAGTGCGTAGCTGTACAGAACGGGGTGCAGGTGGCAGGAGGGTGTGCAGGGCAGGAGCAACCCTCAGGCTCTGGTCGGTTGGGGAGGGGTGGAAGCAGAATGGGGGCCGTCTCCTCCCCTGGAGTGAGGAGGGTGACAGCAGGAACAGTGGCCCAGCGAAGCTGAGGTGGCATTTTCTTGACCTGCCTCTGGGTGCAGCCCAAGACACGGGGTAAAGACAGATGGCTGGGAGAGGGAGGGAGAGCTACAAGTTCCGCCTTGGGCCCCCGGCTCTGGAGCTGTCCATCACTACGTGCTCCCAGCTCCAGGAGGGCCCACAGTGCAGACCACCCTGTCAGAGGGGAGCGGCACCCAGCTCCCCCACAATGCCAGTTGGGGTGCCGCATTCCCGCTTCCTGGCGAGGCTGGACACTGGGACGCGGACACAGATCTCTGGAGTCTTCACATGGCGTTGCAGACGCTGCTTTGCGCAGGAAGGGAAGAGGGGTGTGGGCTTGGCCAGGACAGGTGTGGGCCTGGGGCCAGCGGGAGGCATGGGCACAGCCTTCGGCAGGGCTGGGTAGGGGGACAAGAGCAGGGCAGGGCAGGTGTCGCCTGTGCGCCCTCGCACCCCTGCACCTGTAGGAGCTTGCCTCGCCTGTCTGGCCCGGCTCATCCTTGTCCCAACCCTGAGGGCCGTTCTGGTCCAGCCTCGCCGTCAGCTCACCAGGTGTCCCCTTCCCTGTCTGGCTTTGTAAAGAGCTGGGCACGGAGGTGAACCCGCCGGTCAGCGAGCGGCTCTCCAGCTGGGCCCCATGGAGGACATGCACGATGGTGCTGCCGTCTGTGGCTCAGGGGCTTCCGTGTGGCCGTGTGCGTGTGTGCACAGGGGCGCATGTGTGCGCGCCTGTCCGTGAGCGTACGTGTGCACGTGTATGCATCCACACACGTGTGCATGGGCACGTGCATGCCTTGTGTGTGTGTGTGTGTGCTGGGAGCAGGGCCCACCCCGCTGCGGGCATGAGGCCACCAGTGAGCCACACATCTCCCGAGTCCATGGGACATGGGGTAAACGGGTTTGCAGCAGTGGCCCGGGTCTCCCTGGCCCGCCTAGTGTGGGCTCATTAGGTGGAAATGGACACAGGCCCTGCCTGAATCTGGGAGCCATGGGTGGGGGATGGGGAGCTGGGGAGAGTAGGGCCAGAGCACGTAGGCAACCTGGGTCCTGGACCCATGGCAGGTCCCCTCTGGTCCCATCCAGCAAGGGCAGGCTTGTCTGGGGACAGCTGATGGTGCCTCTAGCTCTGAGGTTCGGTGATTCCAAGGTTCTCTGGTGGGGGCGCTGGCATGGTGCCCCACCCAGCAGAGGAGGGTGCTCCTAAGACCTGTCTGATGTCCAAGCTCCAGCCTCTGAGCCTCCTTCACACCCAGGCGTCGGGGGCTGAGGGACGGAAAGACAGCTATGTGAGGCCCGCTGTGGCTGGTGCCCAGGCCATGTAGGAAGGAAGGAGGCAGTGAACGCTGGTGGTCAGCAGGGGCAAGGGCGGTCTGAGGCAGCTGAGGTGGCCCTGGGGGACGGCGGACACTTCCTGTCATCAGACACACAGAACCCCCAGGGCTGCCAAGTCTGGTCTTCTCTGGTCCTCTCCCTCAGTTTTCACGACGTCCTCCTGGGGTGCAGGTAAGGGCGCTTCGAGGGCTCCATTTCCTCTGCACAGGGGGTGTGCCCAGCGTGACCCAGGGGACAAGCAGGGACCCTGGAAGTGAGGCTGGCACAGGGGTCCTGGCTGTCCACAGCCTCAGGGGCAGCCTGGGCATGACCCTCTAAGGACGGTAGTGCCCAATGGTGTCTGAATTCCCAGGATACGCAGGGCACTACTGAGGCGGAGGGCCTGTCCCTTTTCAGGGGAGACAGACTCTGATTACAGGGACGGTGCAGAGGGCCTGGCCGGGAAGGGGAGGCCTGGAGCTCCGGCCAGGAAGACCCTGCGCGTGTCACTGGGTCAGAAGGCAGGAGGACAGAGGCCACCGGACGTGGACCCCCAGAGTCTAGGCTGTGGCCTCAGGGGACAGAGTGGCCAGGAAGGTTCTGTACTGGGGGTTGGGTCCTGGGTGGATTAGGTGGGCGTGACAGGTCCACTGTCAGGCAGGTGGTGACACCTGCCCGTCGTGAGGGGGGACCTTGCACGGTGGTGCCCAGACATGGGGGGCACCGTGGCTGGCCCACATGGAATGAGGCTGCAGGTCACGCGCACACCCACAGCTTGCTGAATAGTTAACTCCCCCTAACAAAGCGCACGCACCATGAGCCAGGCAGCGCGAAGCGGAATGCTCTGTCTTCTTAAAGGGGGCTCCGTCATTCATTTGTTAGCTGTTTAGAAATCTGCAGTCTAGCTGCGGGAGCCACTCTGATTTCTAAATTAATTCGTGTGATTTAGAAAGCGGGAGCTCCACGCCCACCTCCGGGTTCTGCGGGGGCCTGGCTGAGGGCTTCAGCGGGTGCTGGTCCCAGACTTGCTCTGCGTTTGTTGACTGAGCAATCGGTTGATTGATTTCTTTACTCACGGAGCCCCCAGCCGCTCGGGCCTGAGCTGCTGCGCTGGGTTCCTGTGTGGGGGGCCTAGTAATGCCCTTGCCCTCTGGTTGGCATAGACGGCTCAGTTGAACCCACATCCTCAGAGGCTGGTCCTGGCGCCGGCTGAGCCCCTCTTGGGCTGGTGGTGGGTGAGGTGCCCGTCTGGGTGGCCTGAGGTGCCCGGCTGCAGCTGGCACTGTCCTCAGCCTTGCTCTGAAGTTGGCTGACCAACTGTGGTTTAAGGATAGGACAGTGGGGCTCCAGGTGGTGAGTCATGACCCTGGGGGTCCCTTGAGGTCACCATGGGAGGAGCTCCACTCATCCCCCATTGCTCGCCGTGGCTCCCGGACAACTGTGGATCCTGACAGGGGGACGCTGGCTGGGGCCGCATCCCGGAGGGCTCCGCCTGGCCGCGCAGGGTGTTACTACCCAGCTGAGCCTGAGTCCTGGGCGGCTGTCCCACTGTCAGCTGCAGGAGCATGGGCACAGGTGTTGGCCAGGGCATTCCTGAGCACGGCCTGTCACTGCACCTTCCTGGCTTGAGGGGACATCCTTGGTCAGCGGCAATGCTGTGTGGAAGGCTGGGTGATGGTCACAGGTGGTCCTGTGGGCAGAAGCCTTGTGTCCAGGAAGGCCACTCCACATCCGGACCCAGTGTCTGCCTGGAAGAGCTAAGCGCTGCCCCTTCCGTAAGGAAAGGTCAGTGTCGTCACCTGCCACCAGCTTGCTGGTGGGTCACCTGGAGATGGCGCTTCACAGGCACAGGGCCTGCTCTGCTCCCTGCCTTACACTTTGAGGACCTCTGTGGCCCCACCCACACCCCGAGAGCCAGCGTTCCCAGGGAGGGGTTTGGGGGTCACTTTGTTTGGGTGACTTCTGGACCCTAAGCACAGATGAGCCAATCTCACCCAGCTGGGCTATGGGGGGGCCTTTCCCGTGGAATGCCCACCCTCTAGGACGCCCGCTCCTCACAAGCCTGGGTCCCAGCCCCTGGCCAGTTAAAGGGTCCTGGGTTCCTGCCCCCAACAGCTCTGGGGTGTCCTGGGACCTGGTGAGGTGGCCGCTCGGGGAGGAGCAGAGGACTGGCACATACGGACCCTATGTACCCCAGACCCGCAGGGGCTGGGGGCTGGGTGACCACCTGTCACCTGGGCTCTTCCAAACCTCTCAGCACAGGGGTACCTGCCACTATCTCCAGGACTTGGGGGTCTGAGAGGAGGGAGGACAATCCCCCAGTCTTGCTCCCAGGTTGGGGAGGAGGGGAGACAGAGGGTCTGCTGTTCCCTGGGGGTCTCCTGGCTATAATATTGGGTTGTCAGAATAATCATGATGCATTTTTGCAACAAAAAAACAGAAAAAATACGTCATGACTTTTTCTGACAACCCAATAGATTTCAGGGCTGGCAACCGTGATGGAGGGGTCTGTGTTTCTCATTATTTGGGAAGACTCTGAGAGCGGGAGGATGCGGGGTCAGATCAGAAAGCGACCCCTTGGGTTGGACACAGTGACCACTTCCTGCTGGGGCCGCCTCCTGGGGGTGGGCAGCTAGCGACATGGTTCTGCGGGGATCCGGCAAGGAGGGCTCAGGAGGTACCTCTGCAGCCTGGGGTCCCCCTGCAGGTCCTGTCCACCCCCTCACCCCCTCCTGCTCTCCCCCCTCCTCGGCCATCCTCGGCCACCCTCGGCCATGCTCTCCCACCCTCCCCCGACCTTGGCCATGATTTGAGTTGGACTTTCTTGGTTCTCTGCTCAGGCTGGGAGCCCCTTCAGGAAACACCTTCCGGCCCATTACCCTGGGCTGCAGGTAGACGGGCTGTCCCCCTGCCCACCTCAGGCCCCATGAGGCGGGGTTCAGGGGGCTAAGGACAGGCAGGATGACTCCTGCCCAGGCTGCAGGTTGGGCAAGGCAGACGGGGGCTTGAGCTCTGGGACGGAGGAGAGCGCGTGGCATGTGGGCGTCTCCTTGGTTCTTATCCCCCCCACCCCCCATCATCTCCAAAGTTGGCCTCTCGCTGCCCCCTCCCCAGGCCAGCTCCCCCTACAGCAATGCCCGGGGAGGCTGTCCCCAGGCCTGAGCGCAGGTCCAATGGCCTGGCTGAGGCAAGCCCAAGGCTGAGTGCCAGTGGGTGGGTTGAATGTAAGTCACAGCTGTGGTGACAGGGAGAACAGAGGGTAATGGGTGAATGTGTGCTCCTCAGGAAAAGGGCACAGGCAACTGTGGGTCACGGCTCCCAGGACACCCCTGTCTGGGCTCTGAGGGGTGTCTGCTTTTCCTAAGAGCTCAAGCAGTCCTCAGTGTGCAGGTGGGAAAACTGAGGCTCAGAGAGACCTGCCCAGGGCTGCCAAGCTCCATCCCAGGCCCCTCTCTCAAGTGGAGCCTCATGTCACTGATTTTCAGCTAAGACCCCCACCTGGTGACTCCCTCACGAACACTGGCAACGCCAGGGAGCTGCCCCAGCATGGGGGCTCCTCTGAGGCCAGCACGCTTCCAGCCTCGTCTTTGTCCCCGCAGCGAGGGCCTCCGCAGCTCTCTGCATGGTCGGGTGAGTCCTCAAATTCTCTTTCCATTAAAAATAAATGCCCCATTTTATCTGCCTGAAATGGCTCTGCTCTGATTGTCTTTTCCGTGCCACTGTGTGTGGAGGACTATAAAATCATAATACAACTATTAATCCCCTGTATCTGCTTGTACCTAATTTTTATTAAAAATACCCCGTGCTCCAGCTGCCTTGTAGATTACAGTGAGGCCGAGGTGTCTCCAGGTGGATGAGCTGGGCAGGAGGGCATGCCGAAATGCAGACAGGTTGCCTGGGGAGTGCCGGGCCTGCCGGCGGCCATGGACACAGCCAGGTGACACGGGGGCTGCAGGGGAGAGGAGGTTGGTCCTGTGCCAGGCAGCCCCCTGCCAGTACCAGCTCCCTGGACTGGGGTGAACTCGGGGTGAGGGGCCTGGTGCAGTGGACGGTCCCCGATGCCTTGACCCCCTGCTCACCTGGCCTCAGGTACCCGTGTGGGCCGGCTGCTCCCTTCCCCTTTTTACCTTTCCCCTTTGAACAAAGAGGACGGCAGCTGGGAACCCAGCCCTCGTGGGCCTGTGGGTGGGGGCTCGCCAGCTGCAGCCCCAGGGTTCCACCCCTGTGCAGCGCGGGCTTGAGAGCCGCCCCATCGCAATCCGCAATCCGGTGTGAGGGCCAGTCTGAGGTGGGAGGACCCTGCCCTCCGGATGCTCAGTGTCACTCCCTCTCCTGACAGCTGCCACCACCCCAGGGGCTCCCCAGGCTGGCCACAGAACAAGCTTCTCTGACATCCGGCCACAGCCAGGCCTCATGCTGGAGCGGGGACAAGGCCCCCGTGTGGCACCCTCGGGCTCTTCCCCCCAGGGAAGGTCCTGCCCGGCCTGTTGTATGGGGACAGAGACGCCATGGTGGCTGGGGTGACCAGTGTGGTGCTGGATGTCACCTGCTGTCACCCACAGTCACAGCGGTACAGGCACAAGGACCTTGCAGCCTTGGCCCATGGGGGCAGTGGCGGGCCATCTGCCAGTGTCCAGCTCTGTGACCCGGCCTCTGATCAGAGCTGCTCGGCTCCACAGAGGGCCCGCTGGAGGCACAGCCGGGGTGCCAGGGCAGCGTGGGCAGAAGCTGGCGCTCCGGGGGCTCCGACCCCACCTGCCCACCTGTTTCTCCCTCACCCCCAGCTTCTGTCAAGGAGACTAGGATAGGGGTCATGGCTTCCCTCAGCCCAGCTCTGGTCCCCCATCCTAGAGGGAGCCCCAGAGATGTCCCCATGTTGATGGCGGAAGAGGCTGCACCGAGGGAGGGAGCATGGCCAGCAAAGGAGGGTGTGGCCGGACCGGTGGCCTCTGTCTGCATGTCCGTGTGTGAGCTCCTTACAGAAAACTTCCTTACGGGCCCTGAGCGCACCCCACGGCCGACGGGGCTGCACAGCGGCTCTCCTGCCCCACCCTCACCGTCCTCACCCCCCCTGCACGTCCTTACCACCTGCGTCCCCTTCTCCACACCTGGGCGATTTGGAGCAAGCCCCCTGCCCCCAGGCGTTCCACCAGTGTGTCTGTGGGGACCTAAACAGTACGGGCTCGTCAAGGAATAACCACGGTGTTTTTCTGCCTAAAAACTAATAGCTTTGCGATGTCGGTGCACACCTCGTCCCTGGGCACACTCCCTGTGGTCTGGCTTCTCTCTGCAGCTGCCCCAGTCAGATCCAGAGAGATGCTCGCATCGTCATTGGCCAGTAGGTGCCTCCTAACTGTAGGGCCACCTCTTTTTGTCCCACCGCTGCGGTGACGCCGCCGACCCTTTTATGCTTTGTGCCAGACCAACTCGTGGTGACTGGAGCTCCTCCACCTGGTGCCACCCCCTCACGTCCCCCGCTCCAGATGGTGAAAGCAACCTCCAAACACAGGAGCTGCCCTCAGGCCCCTTTGCCACCAGCCAGCTCTGTCACTTGGGCCAGTGGCTTAACCAAGGGCCTTATCAATGGCGCTCGAGTTGGCCTCACTGCCCGACCTTGGAGGTTACAGGGCTGAGGTGAGTGAAGAGTGACTGGGGGCGGGAGGGGAGTGAGAGGTTCATTTCCTGCTCTCCTTCCTAAATGAGTGGGGGGCTGCCTGCCCTCTCACCCCTTGCTCCTCCTCCCTGCCCCCAGCCTGCTCCTTGGGCCCCGTCCCCCTGGTGGGCCCTCACACTGCTGCCCACTGCGCCCAATGGGGCCGCCAGCAGGGTGAGCAGAGGCACTTGGGCTCCCTCTAAGCTGCAGCTCTTGGACCCGCTAGGGCACGCCCCCTGTGCAGCCCCCGGGACCCATGCCCCGTGCTGCCGCCTAGCAGGGAATGGAGGGACACCCACTTCTCCAAGACACACAGGGACATAAAAACCAATTTCCTGCGGCAACAGCCTGTAAACGATCCCCCGCTTTTATGAGCAGCTTCATCACAGGGCAGATTTCCCACGGTCAGTGCCATCAGCTGCTGTCTGGCTCTGGTCATCCTCATGGGACCTGCGAACTGGACACGATGTGAGGGGTCCATGAATGGGGCCCAGGTCTGGGGCTGCTAGCGTCGGACCTTCCTGAGGTAGAGGGCGCCTGTGGGACAACCAGGTGGACAGGGAGGGCAGGGTTACCAGTTCTCCAGAGGACCCTGGGAGGGTGAGTGCTGTGGGTGGACAGTCATTCTCGCCGTGAAGGGACCCTGACCCTGACCCTGTCGCTGTCTGGGAAAACCAGCTGCAGCTGCTGTGAAGGCCCCTACTTTCCCAGCTGCTGCCCTCCACACGCCACTGTGGCCTCGGGAGCCAGCCTGCACCCAGCAGCCGGGGACAGTCTGAGGATTCCCAGGCTGTGACGCCTGCAAGAGGGGACCTGTGACTAAGCCGTGGTTCTCTGCAGGGCCAGGCAGTGCATCCTGGTAAAAGGGAGGGGAGGGGCCTCAGGACACACGGACTCAAGGTGTGACAGTGAGAGGAAAGGGGGAAATCTGGGGACCCAGGAGGGCACATAGGGAGCCCCCGAGGAGGATGAGGCTGGACGGGGCCATGCCCTTCCGAGCCGAACAGAGGGAGGCAGCCAGGCTCGGGCCCCCCCATCAAGCCTTGTTCAATTCCCCGCCTCACTGGTCAATCTCTCACTAGTGGCCTGTGCCGGGACTCCAAGTAAGATAGAGTGACACTGACCAGGAAGGGGAGGGCAGTTTCAGGGAGTTGATGGCAGTGACGCTCGGGGACTGTCCAAATGCCAGGAAGAGCCCCTGACACGTCAACGTCCGATGGGGTCTTTCCAGTTGAAAATCGCGTGACCGAGGATTGCTGAGGTTGTGGAAGGAAGGCCCACGGGCAGGTCCGAGCGCCAACGCGTCGAGGCCTTTGCGACCGTGGTGAAGGCCAGCATGCAGTGGGCGTGCCCGCCACCAAGGAGCTGCCCCTCCTTGGAAAATTGAAAACAAAACAAATGATGTGTTCTCTAGTCCCTCTAGGACTCAGTGCAGAGTTGCAATTAAAGCTGAAGTCTCTGCTGAGCGCAGTGGAAAACCTGGTTTCACTTTTAAGATCGAAACCCACAGAAACCTTCCCCCCCTGTCTTCTCAGGCATGTTGACCCCTGCTTGTATTAGTCAGAGAGGCCGGGCTGTGCCCGTCACAAAGCGTCCCCAGCCCCGCGACTTAGAGGGTTGACCCCTCACCCCCAGGCCGCCCGTGGGGGCTGAGGGTGGACTTCCGCTCCGGGACGCGCTCCCGCGTTTGCGGGGCTAGAGAGCAGAGTTGAGCGCAGACAGCTCCATGTGCCTCCCAGGAGTGATGCGTCACTTCTGCTCGCATCTCATTGTGAGGACCAAGTCGGACAGCCCTGCCTGACCTCAGGGGGCAGTCGGACAGATGTGGGGTCAGGTTTCGGGGGGCTGCACAATTACAAATGAGTCCACTTAGCATTTCTCCAAGTGGCCTTTTTGGTTTTGTTGTTAGTAACAATTATTCTTGGATGCATTGGTTGGGAATATATTCAACTTTGTGTTACATAAAACCCAACTTACCTTGTTTTCACTGAACGGGTTTTGTTTCTTATGTAACAAGAAGTCTGGAGTAAAGTAGGCAGCCCCCAAAGCAGGTGGACTCCAGACTGATTTGGGGTCTCCATGGTGCTCACAGGGACTAGGGCTCTTCCTGTCTTTTTTTTGAGCCATCCGTAAGGTTGTTTTTGTCTGACTGCGCATAGCCTCGTGGTAACAAGGTGGCTGCTTCACCTCCAGCAGCACATCTGTGTTCCAGGCAGGAAGAAGGGACGGGACAGAAGACAAAAGGGAGTGAAAGGGGCAAGGAAGCCTGACAACTGAGTCTTCCGCCTTCTGTACCTTCTGGAAAATCTAACCCAGGACTTGTACTTACATCGTGTCGGCCCGAACTGTGCTGCCCGGCCCTCGGCAGCTGTAAGGGACCAAGACACGTTTGTGCAGAGGAGGGTGTGTTGCTTCCTGGACAGAAAGCGGCTGCAGGTCAGGACTCCGAGGCTGCGTGGATATTGGGGAGGTAATTGTGTCTGTCCTTTGGGTCAGGACGACACCCTGTATTATCACCTCTATTTTTAAGGTGAGGAAACCCCTCTTTTTGAAAATTCACTCCTTTTAACATAAAAGAGCCCCCACCCCACGATAGACCCCTGCTCCCACCGGCCCCTCTGTAATTAACACCAAGCCTGAGCGTGCCAGGGAGGCCGGCTGATTAGTTTTTTTATTAAAATAATGACGCCTTCCAGGCAATCAGGGGGAATTGCTTGGAACTCAGCAGTTTTCGCTGCTTATTTATGGTAACATCAAGCAGTGGACAGTCTCATTACCGTCTGTAAATACCCAGGGTCGTGTCCTTGGTGGGGAAATATTGCCTTCCTGGAAGGGGGGGCGTGGCCATCCCACTCTTTGGGGCCATAAAACCCTCTGGAAGTAATTACCGTGTGCTTGACACGGGCTTTGGACGATCTCATGCGCCATTCGAGCCTCTGAGGGGCCTGCAGGCCTGGGTGACGTGCGGGGTGCGGGCAGGGCCGACCAGCGACGGACAGCGGGTCCCAGTCTGGTAAAGACCCCTCGGGCTCTCGGAGGGGAGCAACTAGTGTGGACCTGCCTGACATCAGCAGTAGTCTATCCCGGCCGGGGCGCAGGACCTCGGGGTGCCAGCCCAGCCTGGTCAGGACACTGGTGCTGGGGCCCACGTGGCCCTGGCTCCGAGAGGGGTGGGAAGAGGGACACTGTGGCCTCTTCCTGCGTCCACTGGGGCTCATGGCGGATTTGGGATAAGGTTCCTGCTGCTTTCGCTTCGCTCTGGAGTGAGCTCCAGGCCAGAGGGAAGCTGTGTGGGAGGCGGACCCGTCAGGGCTCTCCAGACACACACAACCCATAGGGCATGTCTTTCTAGACAGAGATTTATGACAAGGCGTTGGCGCACGTGGTGATGGAGACCAAGCAGTCCCATGAGCTGCCGTCTGCAGCTGGAGGCCCTGGGGGGCCGGTGGGCGGATCCCAGGCGGGTCTGAAGGACCCGGAACCAGGAGCGCCGAGGGCAGGAGAAGGCCCAGGTCCCAGCTCGGCAGTCGGCGGGGAGCAGAGCCTCCGTCCTCCACCTTTGGTTCCATTCAGGCCCCCAGCAGGTTGGGTGAGGCCACCAGCACTGGGGGCGGGGAGGGGCAGCACCTGCTTTACTCAGTCCACCGCCCAGATGCTAATTCCTTCCCCCACAATCAGGCAGAGACCCAGGCACAGAGGAGGTGCTGGGAGGGGGAGTCCTGACACAGATGCAGTGACTCACTGACTTCTCTGGTGTTCTGGAGTGGGGAACCTTTCCCCTGAATCTGCCCGCATTCAGGGCACCCAGGGGCCTGATGCCCCACCAGGACCCACGTTGGGGGCAGCAGCTACCCCTGGACGTAGCCTTGGGAGATACGTCCATGTCCACGCTCGCGCTCACGTCAGTCTCCGGGCTGCCACAGCACACTCAAGCTTTAAGTATATTTTCAAGTCTTGGGGATGGCACTCAGCTGGGCTAATTTCTTGAGGGACACGGTGACACTCTGGGGTTTGGCAGCAGGGAGAGTGTGGGGTCCTTGCTGTACAAGCCATCCAGGGTCGGGGGCCAGCCATCCTCAGATGCCTTTCCAGTTATGCCCCCAGGAGCCAGACCTGGGAGGGCTGGCGGTCCCCAGGGGTGCACCTGAGGAGATACAGGCCAAAGCTCCGTGCCCGGGTCGCCTGGCAGGTCCCCTGAACTCCCTCTCTGCGTCTTCTGGAGCTGAGACATTTCCTAATGTGGTCCCAGCAAGTATCTGGGTTCGGTCTGCACTTTAAGCCAGGATCTCAGGAATTAGGGTGTGTGTCTTCTCTTCCGTTGACACCCCAGTTCTGACAGCTGCCACCGGCCACCAGAATCTCAGAGAGGCCTGGGCTGAGCCCGGCTGTGGGGGGGAGAGGTCTGATTTTGCCTGGGAACCGTGGCCAGATTAAGTACCCTTCTCCTGGGTCCCAAGCAAGCAAGGCGGCCACTTTGGCAAGTTTTTCCCCATGGGAGGAACAAGAGTACTGCCTCTAAAGGAAGAAAGTTGGTCCTCTAAGGGTGACCCCAGCCGCACGGGGTGGGGCCGGAGGATGGGGCAGGGAGGGCGTGCCCATGGTCAGCTGGCCTTGCTTGCTCTCAGAGGGCCTTGGAGCTGTCCTGCTCGAGAGTCTGTGTCTGCCCAACTCTCCTGCGTCACAGCCCAGGGCCGCTGCTGAGCGTGTCACCCGGCACCACAGGCCTGCGCCTGTGTAGGCTGAGCGGCTCTGAGCTGGGACACGCCTCTGGGACTGCGGTGTGGGCGGGGCGCAGTCCACCCGTCCCCTCCTGCTTGTGACAGCTTGCCGTGGTGGACCAGTGGCCTTGGACCAGGGACAAAGGTAACACGCGGGCTGGAGCCACAATGCGGCTGGGGCCTGGGCCCCCACCTGGACACTGACTGACAGAGGAGGGTTCTGGGGCTTTGTTTCTGTGGCTTCTTAGGTTTTAACTACGCTCTGTTCTTTGGGGGAACTTTCAGCTTCAGTGTCTCCGGAGCTGTGTGTGTCTCCAGCCTTGCTCTGCCAATTCTGTCATAGCTGAGAACTTGCCGCCAGAGGGGAAATTATAACCTGCTCCGGCTGCCGCTGAAGTCACATCCGCGATCGTCCCCCTTTCCCCGATGTTGGTGACAGCCCCCGAAGAGGGGTCTCGTTCCAGCTGGGAATCTGGGCCTGGGGGCTTGCTCTGGCATGAGGTATGTGCCAGCCCGCTGTGCGGCAGCTTGGGGATGAGTCAGAATAAATTAGCATGCTAACGAAGGGGACCGCACAGGAACCATCTGGAACAAGGCAAGTTGTCATCGGAGAGCCGTGCTGGTTCCAAAGCCACACTTAACGCTGCAAATCCACCTCCCTCTCCCGCAACCTTGCGAGGCGGTTTAGCCCCGTGCCAGCAGTGGGGTGTTCCTACCGTCCCAGGAGGGGCAGGGACACAGGGCTGCCTCCGAGGCTGCACTGTCTTACCTCTCATGGGGACAGGAGCTCACCAGGGTGTAGGCCTGTGGGACCGTGGTGGCTGGGGACCTGCCTCCCCATAAAGAGAGGGTGGTGGCCAGATGGGGGAGGGCAGGGACCTCAGCCCCCAGGCCCACGTGCTCACGGACACACACCCTCTCTCATGTGCTTTCTCTGTCTCTCACACACTGTCACACGTGCTCTCTCTCTCTCTCTGTCTCTCTCTCTCTCTGTCTCTCTCTCTCTCTCTCACACACACACACACACATACACACCTCTGACTCAAGCTGGCATCTTGTTTGAACCTGGAGTGACTCAGAATTAAGAGCAGCTGCTGTCAGACTTGGGGACGCGGCAGAAATACTGAGGAAAGTGCATTTTAAATGTCCGGCTTTCACCTGGTGTCAGCATGCAAGAGAAAGCTGTTTTGGATCCTGGCTCCACAGTCCCTTTGTGATCTCGATCAAGTCCCTCAGCCTCAGTTTCCCCATTTGTTGGGGGTGATGGCAGCGCACGTGTGCCTCCAGAGCTCAGTGGACACAGAAATGCTCACGGTGGCCAGGACCTGGGGGAGGCCACGTGTTAGGGACTCCTGGGGGTTGGGGGAGAAGTGTGTGCAAAGGCCGTTATGATGCACTGGTGTCCATCTTGTGGGGGGCGGCCCCTGTTCAGGGAGGAGGACAGAGGAGCTGCTGGAGGGCGACTGGAGGGCCCTGGGAGAG
Organism: Hipposideros armiger; assembly: GCF_001890085.2. Lineage (NCBI taxonomy): Eukaryota > Metazoa > Chordata > Mammalia > Chiroptera > Hipposideridae > Hipposideros > Hipposideros armiger. The sequence goes on from NW_017731393.1 coordinate 802,631, forward strand.
GGATTCCGGGGTGGGGCGATGGGAGGGCGTTGGGCTGGGCGGCCGTGCCTGGGGGAGGAGGCGGGGGCGTGCGGCCCGGGAAGGTGCAGGGTGCTGGGCCGTCTGAGTGCCAGCTCCTTCCACCTCCAGGCCTCGGGAGTCCTGGCTCCGCCCCGGGGTGGACAGTAGTGGGCGCGATAGGATGAGGCAGCCTCCCCGGTCGCGCCCCCTGGGTCCTCGCGGAACCCTGAGAAGACCACCTGGTTCTTAGCATGGCCCCCGCTCATGGCCTTGCGAGGACAGTGGACTCGGCCCATGCCCGTCCATCAGGTTCCTGCGACAGTGTCACCGCGTTGCGACTGCAGACCTGGGTGTCTGTCTACTCGCGACGGCTTTAGTACAGCCACTTGTTTTGGTGCCAAGACATGACGTAGCCGTGCTGTCCCCTCAGCAGGGCTGTGCAAGGCCCGCCTGGTGGTGACGTCCTGCAGCGGCGTGTCAGCAGCCTCCGGCAGAACTGAAACCTGAGTTCTATAACTGGAGCCTGCGGTTATAGTTTCAAGACTTGGCGCTGCATTTTAGCTCATAACTCGCTGAGGTATTTCTCACGGTTTTGCGTTACAGATTTGGGTGGTAGATGTACTTGCTGCTTAATCACTGTTGTGCTTTCCTGGATCCTGAATGGTTCCCCAGACTGGATTACTCTTTGTCCCTTTTAGTACCTTTTAACTTGGCCTGATATTAGCTTTTCCAACCCTCTTCTCACTGTTTATGTTTGCCCGATGACATACCTTGGCTTCCCTTTAACAGCAAGCGTTCTCCTCCAGGTGCGCCTTGCATAAAGGGCGCATGCTCGGGCCGCTCAGCGTCATGGACACCGGTCCAGACGTCTGCTGTTTATGGTCTGTTTTCCCTGTTTTTTCCCCATCCTGGGTTTTGTGAGCTGTGTACTGTTTTAGTTTTTCTCTAGTGTTTTGGAAGTCCTAGTTCTTATTTGTATTCTCTTAGTGGTAAATTCTACGTTTAAAATGTGTTCTTTAAACAGCTTTATTGAGATTTAATTGGCATGCAATAAACTGCACATATTTAAAGTGCATAATTTGGTAAGTTTTGACACACGTATACATTTGTGAAACCATCACGGCAATCAAGAAAATGAACAAATTCATCACTCAAGTGTCTTATGTCCCTTTGTAATCACTGTCTCTTTCCGGCATGTCCCCTCCACCCTCCCCAGGAAACCACGCATCTGCTTTCGGTCACCACGATGACCTTACACGTTCTAGAATTTGATGCAAATGGAATTGTAAAACATGTGCTCCTTTCGTCTGGCTTCTTTCATTCTGAATGGTTATTCTGAGATTCCTCTCTGTTGTAGCATCTGTCAACGGCCCATTCTCCCTACTGCCGAGTACCGTGTCACGGTGTGGAGAAGCAATGACTTACCTCTTCACCTGCTGGTGGACGTCGCAGTTGTTCCCGGTTTGGACTGTTTCAGGCTAAGCTGATGTCAACACATGTTCAGGCGTTTGGGGACATAAGGCTTCTCTTCTCTTGGGCACATAGGAGTGGAATGGCTGGGTCATGAGGTAGCTGTATGTTGAACTACTTCAAGACACTGTCAAGCTGTTCCCCAAAGTGCTTGATCCCCCGCCCCCCCCCAACCTGCACCCACAGAGAGAGCTGCAGCTATACCCCCACCAGCACGGGGCGGGCCGGCCAGGTGAGCCTTCCTCATAGGTCTGCAGTCGTGTCTCATGCGGTTTTAATTTGCATGTTCAAACTGGTAATAAAAGGGAACTTTCTCAGCCCGACCAAGGGCATCTGTGAAAGCCATACAGCTAATGTCACCCTTGAGTGAGAGACCGAGTGGTGGTCCCCTGATGGCGAACAAGACAAGGGTACCCCCTCTTGCCACGTCTCCGTATTGTACTGGGGGTTCCAGCCAGGGCTATCAGGCTAGAGAAAGAACTAAAAGGCATCCAGATTGGAAAGGGAGAAAGAAAACTGTTTCTATTTGCAGACATGATCATCTAATGGAATCGACAAAAGTACCGTAACTAATAAGTGAGTTTAGCTAAGTGGGGTGAATACAGATATAAACACAAATCAATTGTTTTCCATGGACTGACAGCAATCAGAAATAAAAACAATGCCATTTCTAATTTAAACGTAAAAAGTAGGTACTCAGGGGTAAATATTATGAAACACGAAGGACCTGTACACCGAGGACTGAAAAACGTTGCTAAAATTAATCATGCCCAAATAAATGGATAACTATACTGTGTTTACATCAAAATACTCAATGTTTTGAAGATGTCCATTCTCTCTAAATTGATCTATAGATTCAATGCAATCCCAATCAAAATCCCAGAAGGCCTTTTTGTAGGAAATGACAAGGGGATCCTAAACTGTATATGGAAATACAGAGAACCTAGGATAGGCAAAACAACTTTGGGGGGAAAAAAAAGAACAAAGTTAGAAGATGAATACTATCTGATTTCAAGACTTATTGTAAAGCTTCAGTAATCAAAATTATGTGTTATTGGTGTAAAGATCGACCAGTAGCTCAATGGAACAGAATAGTCTAGGAATAGACCTGCACTCATACGGACCTTTGATAGATGCCAAACCAATCGAACACAGGAAGGCGAGTCATTTCCACAAAAGATGCTGAAAGAGCCGGGAACACAGAGAAAGAACATTGACCCATTTCTCATACCACAGGCAAAATGAACTAAAAGTGGATCACAGACCAAACTGTAAAACTTGAAACTAGATCTTTTAGAAGATAACCTAGGAGAAAACCTTTGTGACCTTGGGTCAGGCAAAGATTTGCCAGATATGACATTGACGGCATAATCCATGGAAGACCGAACCGATACATTGGATTTTATCAAAATAGAAAAGCCTGAACAACAAAATGACTTTTGCTCTGGAAAAAAAAAAAAAAGTCTAGACCTGGATCTTACACCCTTTGCACGAACTAACTCAAAGTGGTTCATAGACTTAAAAGTAAAATGCAGAGCTTTGAAATTCCTAAAAGAGAGTATAGGGGAATCTAAGTGATCTTGGGTCTGGCAATGACGCGAGATAAAATGCCAAAAGCATGATCCATGGAAGAAAATATTTATAAGTGGGACTTTATTGAAATTCAAAACTTCTGCTCTGTGAAAAGCACTGTTAGGAGAATGGACAGACAAGCCACAGACTAAGAAAACAGAGCTTTGCAAAACACACGTCTGATAAAGGACTTTGTGGAAACAAATGAAGACCAACCAAATGAGGACTGGCAAAGGCAGCAGGAGTCGGCCACCCTTCATGTTTGACAGAGACTCAAAGGCGGGCACAGGCGTGGGAGCCGTTTACCATGGAGAATGGGGGCTCGGGGGGCCCTGCTGGGGGCTGTGGGCCTGGGAAAGCTGGGTGGCTAACTATTATAGAAGTGGGGCGTCCCCTGTGATTGCTTAGGGCAGCACATTGGGCTTTCTCTGCTTGGTCCTACATTGGAAGCGAGGAAAAATTAGGGACACTTAGTTATAAATAAAGTCCTGGCCATTTGGGCTGATTGTTACAGAGGGTTGGCTTCCGGGGTTGTTGAGAGATGTCAGACTTCCTATAAGTCTGACTTGGAGCACCGCCGTCTTCCTGGGCAGGTTACTGTGGATAAGGGGTGGGTTTCCTGGGCTGGTTGCTACAGGCTGTGGGTCAGAGCTCTGTTTCTCTATATGATCTGTCCATCTGTAGATTCAGTTTGTCAACTTCTGTCCAAAGTATGTAAAGAAATCTTAATACACAGCAACAAAAAACCAAACATTCCCTTTAAAAATGGGCAAAAGAGCTACACAGACAGCCCATCAAAGAAGATACGCAGATGGCAAAAAAGCGTATCCATCTCTTCTTATGGAATTGCAAGTTAAAACAACCACGAGCTACCGCTCTGTACCCTCAGAGTGGCTAAACAAAAGAAAAGAAATCGACACCACAGATGCTGGTGAGGACGTGGAGCAACAGGCACTCTCATCCCGCACCGGTGGGGATACAATCTCACTATACAATCCAGCAACTGCACTCCTCGGTACTTATTCAATCGATTTGAAAACTTAGGCCTACACAAAAACATGCACCTGAATGTTTATAGTGGTTTTCATCATAATCACCCCAAACTGGAAGCAATCAAGCTGTCCTTCAACAGGTGGATAGATAAACGGTGGTCCATCCAGACAGTGGAATGTCGCTCATCAATAAAGAGAAATGACTGTGAAGCCAGGAAAAGACAGGGAGGAACCTAAATGCATATGACTAAGTGAAAGAAACCAGTCTGAAAAGGCTATATACAGTGTGATTCTGACACGTGTGACATTCTGGAAAAGGCACAGTGATGGGGACAATGAAAAGACCAGTGGGTGCCAGGTGCTGGGGGCAAGGAGCAGACAGGCACAGGCAGTGAAGGCAGTGAAGTCATTCTGCATGACCCAGTGATGATGGATATACGACGTTGTGCATTTGTCAAAACCCAAAGAGCTTCACCGACCAGGGTGACCCTTAATGTATGTGAATTTAAAAGTATATAATATAGGTCAGGAAAGGGATGCACACGGTGACGAGACGAACTGTAACACAGATGTGTGAAACGACCTCCCTGAAGGTGTTGGTCTTGGCCACTCTGGAAAAGAGCGGAGTTTGTGACACTGAAGGCGGAAGGGAGTGTCCATGCTCTGAGCTCTGGTTGATAAAGTTGCGTCCATGGGGCAGGGACTCACAGTCTGACGCCACGACGTTACACTGGGACTGAACAGTGAGGTAAATGGGTGGCAGCTGGTGGGAGTCAGACTTTGCACTGTTGGTTCAGGGTTCAGGCAAGCAAGGGGAGGGGCTGGAATGATCCCGGTGACAGTAGATTAGAGGTGGAGACATCTGTGTGAACTCATGTTTACCTCAATATAGATACAAATGACCACACCATAGAATTACTTATAGGAAATTTGACAATTAAGTTTGCAAACTTGTTGCAACGATGTTGCTAACCTTGTTTCACATCAGAGGGATTTATTCATTATGAATTTGTACCAACTGGACAAACAATTAACCAAGTTTACTATTTGGAAGTGCTGAAAAGGCTGCGTGAAAAAGTTAGACGACCTGAACTTTTCGCCAACAATTCATGGCTCTTGCATCACGACAATGCACCAGCTCACACGGCACTGTCTGTGAGGGAGTTTTGAGTCAGTAAACAAATAACTGTATCAGAACACCCTCCCTACTCACCTGATCTGGCTCCCAATGACTTTTTTTTTTAAAGATTTTTTTTTAATTGGGGAATTGGAGGAGGGAACAGCATTGGGGAATCAGGGAAGGGGAACAGACAAGTTGCTGTCCTTTTGTTCTTCAGTCTAGTTGAGGAGGACATCGCTTCACTGGCCCATGTTGGTATTATCATTGTTCTCTTCCCGGGTGAGGCAGATCAGTTGCTGGCCATTGGACGGCTGCTTATGGTGGCTCACAGCAGGTCACAAAAGCTCACACCAGCTGCCGGCCGCTCATGCTGCCTGCCGGCCACCCACAGTAGCCCACGGCAGCTCGCGGCAGCCCCGCTGCAGCCTGTGTAGTCGCCAGCGATTCATGGCAGCCCAGCTCCAGGTTGAGCTGTTGTTCACAATCTTAGCTGTAGAGGGTGCAGCATCACTGGCCCATATGGGATCCAAACCGGCGGCCTTCCTGCTCAGAGATTGCGATCCCAAGCCAACTCTTAACCAACGAGCCACTTGGCCCCCCAATGACTTCTTTCTTTACCCAAAGATGGAGGAAATATTGAAAGGAAGACATTTTGATGACATTCAGGACATCAAGGGTAATACAACAGCTCTGATGGCCATTCCAGAAACAGAATTCTAAAATTGCTTTGAAGGGTGGACTGGGTGCTGGAGTCAGTGCATAGCTTCCCAAGGGAAATACTTCAAAGGTGACTGTGGTGATATTCAGCAATGAGGTATGTGGCACTTTTTCTAGGATGAGTTCGTGAACTTTTTTGTCCAACCTTGTAGATGGGTATATACTGAGTTAGTGCACACATATATCTCCGTCAGCTGGGAGGCCCGGAAGCAATGATGTCCAGCAGTAAAGAGCACACCCTGTGCCCAGGTCTTGGCTCCAGTACAAGGAACCAGGCTCCTTGGAGAAATGGCTGGCTCTGGGCCTGGGGTAGGAAGGGCTGCAAAACCAACCCCACGTTGATGGGAACATGCTAAGGGGCGCAGGAGCCAAATGAAAAAACTCCTGGCCAAGGCTGGAACAGTCTGAGCCACAAAGTAGCACTGGGTTATAATCCAAAGAATGAAATAAATACCCATGGGTCTAAACTGATTTAAATGATTGAATAGGTAAGTGGGGGAGAAGAGACAGCTCCCCCCCAGCAGAGGAATCCAGGTAACTGCAGAAGCTCCACCCTCACGCAGGTGGGGGTCAGTCCCCACACTTAAGTGTGGGCTGCATGGTGACTTCCTGCCAAAGAGAACAGTGTGGAAGGTGGGGAAGGGTCACCTTCCAGGGGAGCACCTGACAACACACCTCAGCCAGGTGATACGTCATGCTGCCCTCGAGATGATGTGATGAGAATGGCACTCCCGAAAACCACACCACCAGTCGACCACGGAAAACATCAGACAAGCCCCAGTAGAATTTGGAAATCCCTGACAGAACACCTGACCAGTACTCCTCAAGATTGTCAAGGTCGTCAAAAGCCATGGGAAGTCCGAGATCGACTGTCCTGCGACTACGATGGCTTTTACCCTCTCAGAAGGCTTCCGACACCAGCTGCGTGCTTCTCCACACAGCAGTTCTTCAGTTCTCTGTAGACACAGTCGGTGTCCCAGGGTTTAGCTCAGCTCTGACACTGACCACCTGGAGTCAGCACTGACTCCGAGGTGAAGGGCTCAATCCCACCAGACTGCCCCACTTCAGAGCCAGTCGCCTGTCGGGGCCACCGGTGCTTCTGACCAAGCAGCAGTGACCCCCTAGGTGTGGGGACGTGCTCCAGCAGCTCACAGGGGCAGAGAGACCTACCTGTGTATCACAGAGGACAGAAACAAACAGCCAGGTGAAGAGGCACCTGGCATGCAGTACCAAAGTGTCCCGAGTACAGAAGCTGCTGGCCCCGTGGAATTTGGGGTGCCCTACCCCGCAGGTGGGTGCGTTCACTAACCAGGAAACTCTGAACCCCATTGTTGAGGGGTTTTATTGAGGTCATTCCATAGGAGGATCGATTACATCGCCTGCCACTGGTGACTAGCTGGACCCCAGCCCCTCCCCCCTCCTTCTGAGCACACAGTTGGTTCCCTGGCGACCAGCGCCCCACCCTGCAATGTGGAGTCACCTCATTAGCATAAACTCGGGGGAGTGGAGGGGAGCTATTCTGAGTAACCAGAGCTGCTCCTATCACCCCATCACTCAGGAAATTGAAGGGATTGAGCAGCTCTGTGCCAGGAACCCGGGACAAAGACTAAATATATATGTCTTATTATATCACAATTTCACACTGTCACAGCTACAGGAGCCTGAGACAGGGTGACTAAATGTCATGTGGGATCGCGGAACAGAGAAAGACATCAGGGAAAACCAAAGGATCTGAAGAGAGGACCTGTGCTAGTTAACAGGGAGGGATCAACGCGGTCGCTAATTGTGGCAAAAGTGCCACGGCAGCCGGGGACGCTGTGTGTGGGCGGCGTGGGGACTCTGCACTGCCTCCCTGTTTTGCTGTCCATCTAGTCTACTTACAACAATGCATACCACAGGCTGTGGCCCGTGGGGCAGTGCTCTCCAGGCTGGAACAGCCCTCAGCAGGGCATTTTGTGATGCGAAGACTTTATAACCATGGAATCCCCTTAAAGGTTTGTATGCAGAATGCCCACGTTAAGAAGAAACGCATGTCTTCACTTCCTTGGAGTTGAAACACTGTCCACACATGGTAAATCCCTAGAGACACAAAGCTTCCCATTTTTCCTTTGGCTGAGAAATAACATGCTCACATCACAGGTGAGGCTCACGTGGTGGGTGACGACCCTCTTCCTTAGCAGGAATCCGGGGGCGCGTGCCAGAGGCCCCTCCCCTTAGCCAGGTAGGAGGAGTCCCAGACACAGAGGCTTGCCTGGGCCCTGGGCTCTCAGACCTCAGGCAAGGGGAGGCCGCTCCCCTTTCAAACCAGAATAATTGATTGTTTTG
>NW_017731393.1:811926-815207 GCF_001890085.2 Hipposideros armiger
GTACGAGTTTCTTTCCTTTATACTTAGGTTTATTGGATAGAAAATCCTCAGGTCATGCTTTTTGCCCTTGGAACTTTGTAGCATCTTCTGACATTTAAATGATGGTCCATATGATCATTTCTAGAACTTGAAGTCTACCATCTTCAGCAGGTCTAGCTGTGGTGTGACCGCCCGCCCCCAAGGACATGCACTCTTTGAACTGTGGATTCCAGATTCAGGGAGGGATGTGTAACTCGTCATATTTTGGAGTATTTTTTTTCTGTCCTATGAGCTCTGTTCTCTTCTTCAGAAATGTCAATTATGCATATGTTAGATCTTCTTGGTGTGAATTCTATCCCTACTATCTTAATTATTTTTACATCATAGTTAATTTCCCTTAATTTTGTGATTTCCTCAAACCATTTGTCTTTTTTTTTAAGCTGAGCCATCCTGCTACCTGTTGGCAGCTCAGCGGCTACTCAGCTCGGGCTGGACTCGAACCGCTGTTGCTCAGAGCTCACACTCTTGAGCGAGCTCTTAACCAACTGAGCCACTCGGCCGGCCCCAAACCATTTGTCTTTAAAAGCATTTCTGGTCATGTTTGATGTTCTCTTCTATCACCTCCAGAATGATTTCTCAGGTCCTCTTTTTCCCAATGTCCTATGGTCCTCTGTTTGAACTCTTCCCCCTGGGGGGATAGGGTTGTCTTGAAGCACAGAATCCTTTTTCTCTGAACTCCCTCGTCTTTCTATGCGTAATTGCTCTGTGGATATTCTTCAACTGTCTTTTATGCATGATCCATATCGTTCTGAATATTCATGCGTGCCGGTGACATCACCTCCTCTGTAGTGACAACGCCTCTCCCACGAGTAGGCTGAGTGGGTTGTTTGCTGATGTGTGTAGAGGCCGCAGTCAGCCAGGCCTGTCACATGCCCCTTTCCCGTGGACACACTCCTTCAGCCTTTAGCACTGGAGGTGACTCAGGCAGATGCTCTCAGGTGACAGCTCGTGATATGGTCTGAATGTTTGTGTATGCCTCCCCACATTTTTATGTTGAAATCCTAACCCCCAATGTATTTGGAGGTGGGACCTTTGGTGGATGCTTAAGTCATGAGGGTGGGGCCCTGGAAAATGGGGTTAGTGCCTTTATGAAAGGCTAGAGAGAGTCTAGCCCCTCCCTCCACATGGGGATACCAGAAGTCTGTGCAGCTTGGAAGAGGGCCCTCACCTGACCTGCTGTTGCCTGGATCTGGGACCTCCAGCCTCCAGAACTGTGAGGAATTAATTCCTGTTGTTTATAAGCCCCCCAGTCCATGGTATTATGTCATAGCAGCCCGAGTGGACTAAGCCAGCCCTATGTGCTCAGCTGATGACCAGAGTTATTAACATCTTAAATGTCTTTCAGAGTTTCTTCAGGCAATTACAAGCACCTCGAATATTTCTTACTTGCCTACTTGCCAACTTTTATGCATTAGGTAGCATACTATATCCTTTGCCACTAGAAGCTATGCAATGGGCAGCCCCCTGCACACGCTGTTGCGCACACGCGCAAAGACGGATTGCAACTTGGCAAGCTGTACACCCCCCCCCACCCCCGCACACGCTGCAGCCTGTTCTCCACATCCGGCCCAGGCAGCCTCGGATCTCAGCGTAGTGCATTTGTTTAAAATGAAGTGAAATGCGCACACATTAAGTGCACAGTTTGAGGGGCTCTGACAAATGCATATCCACTACACCGCCCCTTCCCCACCGTGAGGACACTGGAAACTCCACCCCCAAGTCCGTCCTCCCAGCCCCTCCCCTTGGTCCTCCCCACCCAGGCATCTGCTGTCGGGGGCTTCCCGTGGGTGGAAGTGAGTGTTGTTCCGTGTCTGCCTGCTCTCACTGGCACGTCTTTTATGCGCCTTCCTTCCTCTGCTCGGCGGACGGACACCCCTGTGCGAATGGACCGCGCGATGCTTCCCCGTCCACCTGTGGACGGGAGTTCGGTGGTTCCCTCACTGGCCCTGAGCGTTCACGGGCAGATCTGTGCGTGGACAAGCTTCATTTCTCGTGGGAAAGTGCCTGGGAGCGGGTGCCCGTCACAGGGGTCGTGTGCTCCCGTCATGGACGGCCAGTCTGACCCCTGGAGCGTGCACACCCTGAACCCCCGTGCGCTGTGTGGGCATCTCGGGGCTCCGCAGCCCACCAACACGTCACTGGTGTCGTCAGTCGTCTATCTGGGCTTTTTTAGCGGTGTGCCTGTACCGGAGTCTCATGTCGGCTTGGTTTCCTTTCAGCTGGAACAGCTGTTGTCTTTATAACACTGACATTTAAAAAAAAAAAGAATAAGCCCCTCCCGCTTAAGAATAAAAATCTGGGGTTTGTCTGATGTCACTGTGGAGGAGGGGCGAGCGAGGCGTGGCTGACTGGGAGCCACCCAGGGAGGAGGAAGCTCCGTCTGTGGGTTCTGGGTTTTTTGAACAGTGATTAGCAGGTGGGTGAAGACCGACCAACCAGGGAGCGAATTCCTCAGGGTGGGTTTTTCCAGCTGGGAACGGAGGCGCAGACTCGGAACTGGTGACCAGTGGGAGGTGGGAGGGACGTGAGGCCCGTCGGAGAGCGGCTGGGTGGGCAAGTCCGGCCTGCAGGTCCAGAAGAGGCTGGTCCCCTGAGGGCTCTGGGCCCCTCCACCAGTGACCTGTGCCCCCTGCTTGGTCTGCGCACTGCCATGGCCACACCTGACATTGCCATTCATGCTGAGTCCTGCCCGGGTCCCCAGGATGAGGCAGAGCCAGGGCGGGGAGGCCAGTGCAGGGGACAAGGTGCTGGGGGTTTCCCATATGGGAGTGGAGCAGCCCGACTCCAGGCCGGCGGCCCACCCTGCCCACAGACACTCACCCCCCAGGGGAGGCTGTTGCCTCTCCCACCCTGTGGCCTCAGGGTTATGAGGGGGACTCGGGCCTTCTGGCCCCGCAGCATTTGGGAGGAGGAGACCCTCCTAGATTACTCAGATGGGTCCCAAATCCAGTGACAAGTGTCCTTATAAGAAAGTCGTGGAGGAAAGACACAGAGATGTGTGAAGATGGAGGCAGTGCTTGGAGCAGTGGGGCTGCGAGCCCAGGAAGGCCTGCAGCTGCCAGAGGCAGGGAGGGGCAGAGAGGACCCTCCCCTAGATCCTTCCGAGGGAGCACCGTCCTGCTGACTCCTTCGTTGTGGACTTTTCACCTCCAGGACTGAGAGAGGATGAGTGTGTGTTGTTTGAAGCCCCCCGTGTGTGGCCATTTGTCATGGCAGCCCCAGGAAGCCGGAACAGAGCAGCA
>NW_017731393.1:818897-825347 GCF_001890085.2 Hipposideros armiger
AACACCTTAAAATAAGTCAAGTCCCTTCAGGCAATGTCACCACTTCCCTTTGCTGTGTAACTTGCATGCCAGTGTGGGGTCCGGATGGGAGGACGGCCCGGCCTCTCTGCCCCACTCCCCAGCTGCATGTGTGCATTTCTTCATCCGACTCCCGTGGGCCAGGCCGTGAGCTGCACATTGGGGGTGCTCCCAGTCCCAGGGTGGGGTGGTGGGAGAGCCCCGAGTCCCACGTGATGACGTGCCGGTCCACAGCATGTTGGAGCTGAGGGATGCGGCCGTGAATGCACAGAGTGGGGTGAGGTGGGGGACTGGCAGGGGCCTGGCAGCCTCGCTGGGCGGGGACCGAGCACCAGCTGCCTCCGTTGGCTGGGCCGGCTCCTTCTCACCACGCAGCTGAGTCGGCAGCGCAAGCACAAGCTGAAGTCTTGGCCGGGTGCGAGGCCGGCGGTGCCAGGCACCAGCTCAGAGCCAGGAGCCCCTTGGCAAGCCCCACAGGACACATTGCGCACTGAACACGTGGCCAGCAGCCTTCCGTGTCTCTGCTCGCCAGCGGAGACGGTGGTGGAATGCGTGGGAGGCACGTCCAGCTGCTGGCCGCCCACCCTGCGGGGCCCCTGTCCAAGGGGGGCCCCTGGAGGTGTCTCCTCCGTGGGTCTCCCTCCGCCTTCTCTCCACCCCCAGACAGTCTCTGCCATTTGTCCGTGACCAAGGGAAGAATCGCCTCTGCATTCAGTTCCGGAATGAAATCGCTTTTGCAATTTGTCAAATTATGCAGAGGAGCCCACAGACAGGAAAGGGAAGTTATTTGATTCTATTATGTGGAAATTAGCTTGAAACAGAGGCTGTTCCCTGTTACAGCAGTTTCTCTCCATTTGTTTTGGGAGAAAATCGCTGTGCACCCTCATCTGGCCCCGGGCAGGCTGCCTCACCAGGCGGGGACCGGGGTGGGGGTGGGAGGGTTTGCTGCCTGCAGCCTGAGGGCCCCGTCAGGCCTGGCTGATGGGAGACCAGGGCTTCACACTGCTGCCCATGGGAATGCCTGGGCAGGGAGGGGTGACAGGCCCCACTCACTGCCTAACCTCTCTGTGACCATGGCGCTCTCAGGGCCAGGGGCTGGCTCCCTGCAGGACGGGCCCAGCCAAGCCCCCATTGCCCAGAGCTCTCAGACAGGCAGGAGGCTGGAGGCAGAAGGCTNTAACGTGGGTCTGCTCGCTTGAGCTGCTTTGAGACACCATGCTGGCTTTCAAGCCTGTGTTTGTTTGTTTTCTGAGGGACTTAGCAGCTCTGAACCAACAGCTTGAAGCTATTTGAGTGTTTTTGTTGTGGTTGTTGGTACACAGCCTTCATTCGAGAACGGCTCTCCTGCCAGCAGAGGGCCCAGCAGAGGCCTGCCTGTCAGCCGAAAGGGTTTCGGAGCAGTAGTTGCGTCTGGAAGGTTCACGGAGAAAGGGGGCCAGAGATGCCAGCCCTGCTGCCTGCTAGCCTTGACCTAGGCGAGCCCTGAACCTCTGGACACCCCAAGTCTCTTTCAGAAATGGGCGTCCCCAGCCTCCTTTGGGCCTCACCTCCCAGAGGTAACAGGAGCAGGGACCCAGTCATTTGTCCATCAGATGGTGTGTGACTCCCAGGCACCCGGGGACCACAGGGCAGGAGCCCCTTCTCACAGAGGACGGCCCCTTAAGAGTGTGACCACATTCTCTGGACGCACCTTTCTGATCGGAACGTTCCCTCGCCCTGAGGGACGGCGTTCGGATGGCCAGCTGGGAGATGGATACCCAAGACTCAGAGCCATCTGGTGACCTGCCTGTCTCCCCTGAGCTACAAGGGGAAAAACCAGGCCTGGCCCAGGTCTCTGTCCACTACAGCCTCAGGGTCCTACCCTTCCCACACAGTCCTCAAGGAGAGTCAAGAATCAGAGAGCTGGCCTTATGAGAAAGTGACCCAGTAGCCGTGACCAAACTCTCAGCGTGGGGTCACTGGGCTGACACAGGGCCTAAGCCAAGCCTCAGCCTTCACTGAGAGCTGGCCAGCCCTGTGGTCCCAGCTGCCCTCTGTAGAGGACCTACCGGTCTTCCCTAGGGCCAGCCAATCAGAGGACTCTGAAGACAATGGATCATGTGACCATCAGAACCCCTGGGAATATGCAAATAGACAGGTCAGGTCTCTTTCCAGCCAATCGCCAGGCCCATGCAAATGAGGGATTATGATGTCATGAGTCTCCACCCCAGCAGCCCTGGAGGTGGAGGGTGTGGTAGGGGGTAGTGGGTGGAGAGATGGCCTGGGAGGTGATGCTGGGGATGGAGAAATGGGTCCTGCTGGAGACAGAAGCTCAGATACAACCCATACCTGCCCCCTCAGGTGGGGATCGTGCACCTGAGTTCACCTGGCTTTGTGCCTGGCTGACGAGGGTTAAGGAAGGGGCTTTGCTCCCAGTGGGAGAGTGTGTGACTGGAACGGGCCCTACTCTGGTTGGACTTTGTCGGTGCCCAGCCGCCTGCCTCCCTTGTGTGTCAGCCTCAAGTAAGACGCCATCCCTGTGACCCCTGGGAGTTCCCATTTGGTCCTGCTTGGGTTCCCCGAATTAGCATCAGTCCAGAGCCAGTGTTTAGTAATCCCCAAAGGCTGAGTGTTTCCTTTCTCCAGGTCACAGCCGGGTGGCTGTGGTCCCTTGGGAAAGGTGTGTTCTTGCAGGAAATGCCTCAAGGGTCCTTGGGGCTAGGAGCTGACGTGCGTGTGGACAAGTTTCAGGTCCCCAGTCTTTCCCAATCAATGCCATGAACTTGGCAAGACTGAATGCAGCTGACCTGCATGAGTAAATTTTGTGATTTGGTGTTTAAACAAACTGTTTTAGAACAGGTGTAGGTTACAGAGAAGTTGTGAAGATAGCACATGGTTCCTGTGTACCAGCACTCGGCCCCTGCATTATACACCTTACGAGAGTGTGCTGCGGTGGTTACAATTAGCACCGATACCGACACACTGCTGCTAACCAAGTCCACACTTTGTTCACATTCCTTAGTCCCCCTCGTGTCTGTGTTCTGGCCAGGACTCCGCGTCACATTTAGTCATGTCTCCTGAGGCCCCTCTGGGCTGTGACAGTTTTGTAGGTTCTCCTTGCTTTGCTGAGCTCGGCAGTTTTGAGGAGCGCTGTCAGGGGTTTCGCAGGTGCTCCTCAGGTGGGGCTTGTCCGATGCTTCTCTCACCATCAGACTAAGGTGGCACATTGTTTTTGGAGGAAAACCCCAGAGGTGAAGTGTCATTCTCATTACATCGTATGGACACACACACACACACACACACACATTCTCCACTTGGCGGCTGTTGTGATGTTGACCTTGATCACCTGGTTGAGGTGTGCTGTCAGGTTCTCTGCTGGAAGGTGACTCTCTCACCCCCATCCCACAGCGTTGCCTGGATAGAAGCTACTGTATAGCCCACACGTGAGGGGTGGGGAGCTGAGCCTTTCCTGGAGGGGGCCCTGCCGCATAGGTGATCGGCATTCTTCTGCAGTGTTGGCTCTTCTCCCCAATTGATTTAATCATTCAGTTGGCTCCTATGTCCCTTTGACACACCCCATTCTGAGTGTTTGCGTGTGTGTGTGTGTTTCTGTGTGTGTATGCATGTGTGTATGTGTGCACACTGACATGTCTGTGTATATGTGTGCACGTGTGTGCATGCACACATGTGTGTGCATGCGCGCACACGTGTGTGCATGTGTGTGCATGTGTGTGTGCGTGTATGGTCTGGGCATTTTCTTACTTTCTGGCACCACAAGATGCTCTGTTTTGATTTTCAATGGTGCCAGTCATTGGCTGTGTGGCTGAACGGTTGTGGAGGGCTGGCTCGTCAGACCATGACTTGGACTGAGAGTGGGAGGGCCTGTACCCGCCATCTCTTTTTCTCGGTGCTCTGGTGCACTGGGGGGCTACCCCACGTCGTCACGCTCCTGCCATTGGAGCCCCGTGCAGTGGCATCTTGGGCTCCGCGACGCATGCCCCAGTCGGCAGTTGATGACAATCGCCACAGGTGGACGCTCACTCATGCCGCTACGAGGTGCCTGGGCACTTGGCCTCCCGCTACCGTCAGCCGGTTGGGCATGGCACTCAGCCCGCAGCACGGCAAAGCCATCCTCCACCCGTCCTCCCATCCCCGGGACCAGTCACCAGTCCTGAAACCGATTCTGGACCAACTGGGCCCGACCAGGTGCTGGAAATCATGCAGCAGCCTGAACAGGGAGGTTTAATATAAATACTTATTAACTGTAAGAGGTGCTTTCCTCTGAGCGGCGGGAGAACTCTACAGAAACCAGGAGTCAGGGGTCCAGCGAGCAGCGGCTTCAGGCAGAGCCGAGTTCTGCAAACAGCGGGCCTGAGCAGGACCCAGCCGTCCCAGGCTGACCCAGGCTTCGGGGGAGAAGCCACGGCCACTGGTGTGGTGGGAGGTTCGCCGAGGCACCTGGAAACACCCGCCTGGGGAGGTGCACGCCTCCTGGACCCGCGGAGCTGCCGCTGTGAGTTCTGCGGGGTCCACAGAGTAGGAAGCGCTGTGACGTCTGGCTTTCAGCATCTTAGCCCCAGGGCTTCACGATACGGGAGAGATTCTTCCTGTTCCTGCAGCTCACCATGCTTGGTGCTATCTTGGTTACCCACACGCCCTCTCTCCGCCCAGGCCAGGCTCCTCCGCCCTTGGATGAGGGGCTGGCCTCATCCTCCAAGTCCCGTCTGAAAGTCACTTCAGGGCACTTCCCCTCGATCCTGTCAGCCGTGCTGCGCCTGCCGACTGTGGACCCACTGCCGCCCAACCTCACTCTCCTGCCCCTGCAGCCTTGAGCTCAGCAAGGGCACCCTGCACCCCCTGCCAGGTGCTGGCACAGAGCTGGCACTCACCAGAGCTGTGAGAGAGTGTGGGAGATGTAGGTAGCACCCCGCTGCGCTGTCCCCACTTGGCATTGGGTCCACACGGGCACGTGGTCTCAATTAAGCTCTCACCCAGGTGGCCCGTGCACATATATCATGGGTCTATGCCCACACCAGAAAAGATGACATTTTTATTTTTAAAAAAATCAATAAATCACTTGTGGGGCATCACCACAATTACACGATTGAATTAACCCCTTGTTGCCGAGAGGGTGATGTCCGCCTCTCTCGTGTCAGGTCTGGGAGCAGGCAGGCAGGTGGAAGGCCGTTGGGCAGGAGCGGATTTGCAGGGTTTTGCAGTGACCCTCGGGGCTGAGGTCCTGCCCACAAAGGTGCCCCCCAGCACCCTGTCCTCCCATCCTGCAGGGCTCTGCACAGGCCCCTCCTCCCCAAACCCCCCCTGAACATTCCAGCCCCCAGTTCCTGTGGCGTGCGCTTGCAGCCCAGGAGGCTCGCTCCAAGGGCAGCGAGGATTGGGCGGCCCCTTCCCCGCCCTGGGCCTGGCGGGGTGCCAAGGCTCCCGTGCCAAATAATGACTGACTGCACACGTGCCCGCCGTGCCTGCTCCCGTTAGCCGCCCTGGAGAGGCAGAGTTAACACAGAAGCAGACTGTCCCCAGCCTGAGACACAGGAGGCCTCTGGCAACAGGTCCACCTTCTCCGTGATGTGTCTGGCTGATATTTAGTCAGTTTGCATTCCTGAGCACACGCCAGCCTCCAGGATGTCTCCATCTCCAGGGGAACGTCTCCAGACTGTCCCCTCCCAGGAGTCAGCCCTCGTTACCAAGGGCCTGGAGGATGTCAAAGCCACCCCAGCCGGCTCCCTGTCCCCAGCCCCATGGTGGCGTGGCCCAGCAGGGACCACAGGGGCAAGCCCGCCTTGGCCTGCCCCCAGCCCAGCAGGGTCACCTCCCCCATCATCTTCCTCCGTAATGGTGGTCTTGGGGGCACCCAAGCTCTCTGCCTGGCCAGCCCTGTGATTTGATTTCTTTTGATCCTCAGCCCCCCTGAGGGCCCCGGAGAGCCCCCCTCTGCCCTGAGCCAACCCACCAGTCCTCTGGGCGTCTCCTGCCCTAGGCCGGCCGCTGGTCTCTGCTGCCCTGGACAGGAGACAGGCTGGTTGAAATCCTGGATCTCGCACAGAGGAGATTATCCCGTGTTCTGGGCAAGGGTGACTGGCCAGGGTCTGAGCACAGCCTGTCTCCCCACCACTCTCCCCTCGCCCACTGCCCCAGGCCTCCAAGCCCAACAGGCTCCAGGCTGGGCACCCCCACTTCAGGGATGTTAGGAAACGTCATTCCCTAAGTGATAAATGACCTTGCTCATTTAAATGGAAACGTCTGTTAGGTGTGAACATGTCACAGGAACACAGGATGAATGGGCCCTATCCTGTAACCGCTGGAATTGAGGTGTCTGTCTGTACACTCACATTTGCCTGGAAATGTCTGGGAAGACCTGGACTGTGTGCACCAAAAGCGAAGCAGGCGCTGCCTCTGGGGAAGGCACAGGGTGGGGACACTCTCACCTTGAAATAG
>NW_017731393.1:826392-827466 GCF_001890085.2 Hipposideros armiger
GGACCGGGGTGGGGGTGGGAGGGTTTGCTGCCTGCAGCCTGAGGGCCCCGTCAGGCCTGGCTGATGGGAGACCAGGGCTTCACACTGCTGCCCATGGGAATGCCTGGGCAGGGAGGGGTGACAGACCCCACTCACTGCCTAACCTCTCTGTGACCATGGCGCTCTCAGGGCCAGGGGCTGGCTCCCTGCAGGACGGGCCCAGCCAAGCCCCCATTGCCCAGAGCTCTCAGACAGGCAGGAGGCTGGAGGCAGAAGGCTGTGCCTGAGCCAGGTCTTGGCAGGGCAGGAGTGCTGGGGGTGACGCTGAAGGAACAGGGACCCCAGGGGTACAGAGCCACAGCCAGAGGCACAGAGATGCTGTGCATTTGAAGGCCAGAGGCCAAGACAAGGCCTGGGCATGGAGGGCCTGTCTGCAGTCTATATCCTTCCAGGGGGGCTCAGCCAGTGGGCACTGCTGCAGGGGGTGTCTCGGGGAGCAAGGCAGGAGTGGGTAGCTGCAGGCCACTGCCCTTTGCCGAGTCCTCCTGTGGCCAGGAACTCTGCACCGGCCCACCAGCCATGGGGAGGCGGGCCGCTGGTGCCTGGTTCCAGGTGGGAACCGTGGCTCAAAGAGGCGGGGCTCAGGCCACTTGCCACCGAGGGCAGCACTGGGTCCCTCTCAGGTCCCACTGGCCCCAGCCCCACTCAAGAGCTCTGAACTAGGCACTAGGTACAGCTGGGCCGTCGGGGCACCGCCGGGGTTGGGAGGGGTCAGAGTCTCACGCCTGGACCTGGGCCTGTCCAAGGGGGGGGGCAGCCCTCCATGCGACTAGCGTACAATTGTTTTGCGTGTGCTTGATTTCTTCTTATTAAAATACAGCTACCATACAATATGATATTAGTCTTGGGGCACACCACAGTTATTCAACATTTATAGACCCAGAGAAGTGATCACTATGGGAAGTCCAGCAGCCATCTGACACCGTTCCACACTGTCACAGTATGATTGACTATACTCCCAGGCTGTATATTACATCCTCATGACTTATTTGTTTTATACCTGGAAATTTGAACCTTTTATTCTCTGCCACCTCC
>NW_017731393.1:829913-831363 GCF_001890085.2 Hipposideros armiger
CTCCATTTTTATGTTTTCTGTCTCTTTGTTGAAGCTCTCCCTGAGATCACTGAGCATCGTTATAACCAGTGTTTTGAACTCTGCATCTGGTAGATTGCTTGTCTGCATTGTGTTTAGTTGTTTTTCTGGAGCTCTGTTCTGATCTTTCATTTGGGACACATATCTTTGTCTCCCCGCTTTGGCTGCCTCCCTGTGTTTGTTTCTGTGTATTAGGCAGGGCTGCTATGTCTCCTGGTCTTAGTAGAATGGCTTTATGTAGTAGGTGTCCTGTGGGGCCTGGTGGTGCAGTCTCCCTGGCCACCTGAGCTGGATGTGTCCCTTGTGTGGGCTGTGTGTGCCCTCCTGTTGTAGTTGAGAATTGGTTGCTGTTTGCATGTCAATGGGAGGGATTGACCCTCAGGCTGACTGGTTGTGAGGACTGCCTGTGACTCCAGTGGAGGAGTTGTTGTCAGGGGTGACCCTACAGAGACGGGTTTGCTTTAGTGGGGCTCTGCCCAGTCTGCCCTTTTGGGTGTATTGTCCTTGGAGGTGGCCAGGTGATGCTCTGGCCCAGTACAAAGCTGACCACTGGGCCTGCCAGCCCCGGGGCCCCCTGAGAGGGGACCCACTGCATGCCAAGTTCAGCCGCAGTCTGTGTCCTGCCCTAGGCCACCTGGCATGAACCACAAAGCAATCCAGAGATGGCTGCCACCTGTGCTGTGCTTGGAAGTGCCTCAAGAGGCCAAGCCGAGAACCAAGGTCAGCTGTTGCAAGTGCTGGGCTTAGGGCTGCTCAGCCAGAGACACAGGACACGCCAAAGCCAAATGCTGCTTGTTTGGGTTTGTGAACCTCTGAGAGATTTTAGGAAAGTCCGCAGCATGAGCCAAGGCAGGAGGTTTGTATGGAAAAGCCACCAGAAGCGGCTTGGGTGGGCCCAAATGCTGGGTGGGGTGGGGTCTTAGGGTGA
This sequence comes from Hipposideros armiger, assembly GCF_001890085.2. Lineage (NCBI taxonomy): Eukaryota > Metazoa > Chordata > Mammalia > Chiroptera > Hipposideridae > Hipposideros > Hipposideros armiger. The sequence continues at coordinate 830,860 of NW_017731393.1, forward strand.
GGCGGGCAGACGCCAGCTGATAGCCAGTGTGATGAAGACTCAGGTATGATGTCTAAGTGCATATGTGTATCTGCACGCAGGGAGGGGTGGGCTCAACAAAGAAACAATGGCTTCCACCAGCTTTTCTGTCCAGGAGAAAGCTGCCTCTCCAATTCTCACCCTGAAGCTAGACAACTCAGCTTCTCCCAGTATGTCCCTCTCACCTTTTGAGCTACTGCCCCAGGGCTGGAGCTCAGAGCGAGTGAGTCCATTAGCAGGTAAGTTCATGCATGGTCCCTTTAAGAGAAGCGTCTGGGAGTGCAGTCACCTCCATTTCACTCAGCCACAAAGCCACTGGTTTTCACAGCCAGAAATTTTGGGGACTTCTCTCCTTGGCACTGGAACCCTTGGCCAGCAAGGGGCTGGGACACCTTGTTTCTCTGGGGGGGGGTTGTAATTGGTGTGGTCCTGAGAGGACGTGAGCATGGCGTTTACCTACTCCACCATCTTGACTGGAAATTTCAT
>NW_017731393.1:833267-834017 GCF_001890085.2 Hipposideros armiger
CTTTTACTTCCAGTCTGTTGGGTTGCCTTTTTTCTTTTTTTAAGAGCAAAGGAACTCTTTTATTGTTTGAATTTAGGTGGTGGGCAACCAAATTTATACTCGTGGAGCCCCTGGGAAGGGGACAGACAACGTGAACCAACACACAGAAAGTGATACCTCTGTCGCACCTCACGCCGTGTACAAGGCTAATGGAGCAGTTGGCCGGGAGAAGGCAGAGTGGAGCTGGGCTTTGAAGAGGGGCACACCAGGTGACACTTGTTCTGCTGCAAGTGACAGGAAACTCAGCAACCAACTGGGATGACTCCTTCTGCAGTGAGACCTGTAGGAAGTGGGCAGATGCTGGCACTGGTTCCACGGCTCGAACTTGTCAGGGTTGAGCCTTTTCTACTCTTGTGATTAGAAGTGGCCGCTTAACTCCAGCCACAGTGGCCTTATTTCAGCGGGAAAAAGAGGACTCGGGAAGGGCTAGGTCATCTGGGAGGGGCAGGCCCTTACGCTCAGAAAGAACACGTGGCCAGCAACTCCCATCAACGGCCACAGCTGTGTTATGTGAATGAACATCCTAGTGCTTTTTAAAAATTGAGGTATAATTGACATATGACATTATATTAGTTTCAGGTGTCCAACGTAGTGATTTGATAACCTGGTTTTCTTCACAATGTCATGTAGACGTAAAGTTTTAAATTTTGATGAAATTCCACTTGTCATTTTCTCTTCTAGGCCAGGAACTTTTGTATCCTCTCCAAGGGC
>NW_017731393.1:836137-842804 GCF_001890085.2 Hipposideros armiger
GGCAGACAAGGATGCTAAAACAGCAGTTTGTAAATATGTTCTATATGTTCAAGGATTTAAAGGAAAACATGGACAGAATGAGGGTAAGAAATGAGAACACAAATTACAACAGAGATGGAAAATGTAGTATCTGGGGTGAGCTTTCCACCGGATGGGGTGGGACACTGCAGGAAAATCAGTGGTTTGACGTTAGGATTTAAAGCGGGCGTTGACAAGCCACTGCCTGCTGGCTAAACCTGGCCTTAAAGTTTGATTGGCACGCAGTCCAGTCATGTGCTCACGTATTGTCCATGGATGCTTTCACAACACAACGTCGGGGCTGCCAGCGAGGCTGTCGGGCCCACAAAGGCCGGCATGTTGACCATTCGGCCTTTTCCAGGGAAAGTGTGCGGCCCCCGGTTTCAGGTATTTACCTTGTGGCCTCTTTACGCTCTCAATTCAAAACAGAGCAAACCCTCTGTTTCTCAAAGGTGATGCACATATTAATTTTTAGGCCAGTGGGGTCAGAATAATTCCAAAGCAGTAGAATCGTGACCTTGGGTTATACTTCGGGCAGGGCGGAAACTGAAAAGAACGCTTGCGGGAGCGGGAGGTTGCCACCGGCCTCAGGCTCCTCCAGGCCCTGCCCCTGCCCTGCGCTGCCCTGCACATCTGGGCCTCTGTCCTGCTGGCTCTCAGGAGAACATGGGCCCCACAGGCAGGGACACCTGCCTCGTTCTTGCCCATGGCCAGCCCAGCCCCATCCTGATCGGAGTCAGGAACGAAGCTGGCTGTGGAAGGCCCCGTTGTGAGTCGTGGAGTCTCATCCCAACAGTCGGGCGTTGGAAGAAAGAAAACAGCCTTTCTTCTCAACGGCGGTACCTCCTCCACTGCCTCCCCTCACCCTCTTTTTTTTCAGTTTTTAGCTGACATCTGNAGGGCCACCTTGGGGCCAGCTTCCAGTCACAGCAGTGGGGGAGATAGATTTGAGAGTGGAAGGGACAAAGCCATGTTCCAGAGTCTCCTTCTTACCACCGCTCCTGGAAAGTCCCATCAGGCTTCTCTCAGACACCCCAAGTCTATGCCCTGGACTCGAGATAAAGAGACCAGGTCGCTCACATGAGGGCCAAGGCCAAAGACACCTGTTTCTGTTGGAACTTTGCAAAGGCAGGTGCATCGCTGATTCGCCAAGGGCGACATGTTCTAAACATCAGTCAATATTTTGTGAGTCACAAATTCTGAAACCAAGTGACATAAAGGGATAGATTTTCTGCCCCACAGCACTACTCTTTCAGGGACCACTGAGCAGAGCAATGAGTACAGCTGGCGGCGGGGGGGAGAGTGTGCTGTCCAACCGCCTCCACGGATGTCCACATGTCAGGAAGAGGTGGTGGACACTCAGGAATAACCAACCCATCATCATATTGGAAGGTTTTTTGTTTTTAAATAACTGAAGGATTTGTTGGCTCCTTCCTTCATCAACTCACCCTTGGCCGGTGATCAGTACATAAATGAGTCAGGCATCCTTCCGTGGCCTCGGCTGTCACCCTCATGCTCACGACTCCCAAATCGTTTTTATAGGCTGCAGACCCATGGATGCATCTGAGCACCTCTCCACTTGCACACCCAGCACCCCAGATTCAACATGGGAACTCAGCTTATATTCTCTAAGCGGACCACACCTCTTCCTGTTGGTGGGGGGGGGGTAGAATAAGGGGGGTTCCAGAAGCCTGGTCACAGCCCCACTTGTTGCTATGCTGCGCCCATTGTGTACCGTTGTCTGGGAAACTTGAGACCACATAGTGGGCAGCAGGGAAGGGGAAGGCGGCGGGCCACAGGGACAGTGCTGTGGCCGCATCATCCTAGAGGGGATGACAGCAGCTCCCAGGAGGTGAGCCCTGAGGCCCTGGGGTTGGGGAAAGGAGCACAGGATCCCTGGACTCTCAGCCCAGCAGTGACATAGCTGCCATTGGGTGGGACAGATGTATTCCCACCAGCCCTTTGCTCTAGACAGAAACAAGGCCACCTGCTCCCAGGACCAGTCACTGTTTTCANCCTGAGTTGGGAGTAATCAGCCTCTCATTCTGTCACCCCCAGGCCATGGCTCCGCTGGGCTCATGATTCTGACCAGGCGAGGTTAGACCCTGACTCTGTCTGACTCCAGGGACCTCACGGACATCCTGGCAGTTTGTGGGGGTTGTGGAATCTTTTCCCATTTTCCTAAAAGTGAGCAAATACAAAATTGAAAAAAATCAAGCCTCTTGGCAGAAAATGTCCGGGTGATTCTGCCTCCATATTTTAGGGGTTTCTTACTATCCAGTGGGACCCCAGTGCCTGGAGAGGGTGCTGCCTTTGTGACGCAGGCACTTTAACACAGAGCGGGTGGCAGGTCACCAGGGCAGCCAGACGGCGGTCCTGGGTTGGCCCAGGGTCCCCATGTCTGTCCCCGCCCGGGAAGCAGGGCTCTGGCTGAGGGCTTGATGGGGCCCAGGCTGGCGTCTTGTGCTTCCTGTCCTGTGCGCGGGGCCCTGGGTGTGGGGGCTCAGAGCCTCTGGCCTTTCCAAGGCATCGGGCAGAGGGCGAAACCACGTCCGCTTAACATCCCTCAGCCTCGTTTCATCACCTGTAAGATGGGGACCCTACTACTTCACGTTGTTTAGAAAGTTTTTGTTTTGTTTTTTTTAACTGTAGAATTCAATGGCTTTTAGCGTATTTACAGAGTTGTGCAATCAAACCATCACCATAATCTAATTGTAGAACATTTTTCCAGCCCCAAAGAAACCCGTATCCACTAGCGTCACTTCCCTTCACCCTCCTGCCCTCCATACCTGGACGCCACTAACCTACATTCTGTTTCTACAGATTTGCCTGTTCTACACATTTTTGTGTATAAAATGAGTCATTTAATGTGTGGCCTTTCGTGACTGGCTTCTTTCACGCAGCGTTATGTTTTTCATCCATGTTCTGGCGTTTATCAGTTCTTCATTCCCTTTATTGGGAATAAGATCCCATTGTAAGGACATATTGTGACTTGTTTGTCCCTCCTTGTAAATGGACGCTTCCACCTTTGGCTGCTATGAACTTTTTGCTGCCGTGAACTTTTGTGTTCAGGCCTCTGTGTGAACATATGGTTTTCTTTCTCCTGGGGCGATACCTACAGGCAGAATCGCAGGGTCATGGTGGCTCTCTGCTTAGCGTCCGAGGAGCTGCGTGTTTGTGTGTTCTGTCCTTTTCACCCTATTTCTATCTTTGAATCTAACATGTGTCTCTTGTAGATAGCACATAGTTGGATCTTGACTTATTTTGTAGACAATCTGACAACCTCTGCCTTTGGATGAAGATTGTTCGATCCATTCACATTTAAAGTTATTATTATTGATTGATACGGTCATTTTGCCTTTTGTTTCCTACGTCTCACATCATTTTTGTTCCTCTGTTCTTCCTGTACTGCTTTATTTTGTATAAAGTAGCTGCTTTCTAATGCAACGGGAGAAATCATTAATGCCTTTAGTAATTTTAAAATTACATACTTGAGTTATTTTTAGTGGTTTTCCTAGGGCTTACAATAATACACCTTAATTTGTTGAGTCTAGTTCAGGTTTATACTGACTTAGTTGCAGCAAAATATGGAAACTCTGGTAGGATATTGTTCCCTTCTTCCCCTCTGCTGTGCTTTTACTATGNGCAGGGGAGGGCGGCCGGGAGTGTGAGAGCCCACAGCAGCGGTGGGATGTGAGTTCTGGGCTGCTTGTCTGAATCTGAAAGGTGTATGGGGTGAGTGATTTAGTCTCTAGCATTTGAGTAGCCCTGGGAGGGGCTGTCCCTGCGTGGTCAGCAAGGCCCCAGATGTGAAAGCATCAGGAAGCAAAAGGCATGGTTAAGGCAAAATCTGGGGGCCACAGTGCCCCCCCACCCCCACAACGGGTGGGCAGGCAGTGGTGGGCCATCCCCAGTTGAAGTTGCACTCAGGGAACTCATCCCTGAAGTCACCTGGGCCCTGGCCACCTCTTCTACTTAAACCAGCTGCCCCTGCAGAAGTCTGCGGTCTAGAACCATGAGAGCTCTTCAGGTTGGAAAGCGGGGGCCGGGACGTGGCATGAGTTAGGGGACTGGGAAGTGAACATGCACTCCAGAGACCGTGTTCTAGAATGCTGGGGCACAGGTAAGGCTTCAGTCACTCGCTGGCCCAGAGAAGCTTCCAAGAGGGAGCAGAGGGTTGGCACTAAAAAGGGAGTGAGAAGATCTGTGTCTGGAGTCAGAGCGCAGCCCGAGACCAGGATTCAGGCTCAGCCTGAGACGCGGATTTACAGTTCAATCTGAGACCATGATGAGGGTTTAGTCTGAGACCAGGATTTAAGCTCAGTTATGGGCAGGGGTCAGTTTCGGTCTGTGCACAGGATAGCTTTTCTCTGTGAGGCAACCTGGCTGTCGTTTAATTCAAGACTCTATGCCTCTGCCCCTGTGAGATGACTGTAGTTCCTTGAACTTGCTCTTCTGAGCCCTTGCATATATACCCGCTGGGCCAGGTCTCCTTGTCCACTCCCCAACCCCCTGGGCTGGGTAGGTTGCCGCATCCTTGACATGACATGTCCTGCCTGTGGTTTGTTTGAACCCTGGGACCAGGTCTGGTCACCTATGGGCTCTGCCTCCAGCACAGCCTGGCACACAGGAGGCTCAGAGACGTGAGTTCAGTCCCCAGTGTCCACTGAGCACCCCTGGGTCCCCAGGGACCTTGGGTCAGGTGAGGGGTTTACTAGGGATGGGTGGACGCAAGATGGAGGCAGGCTCCGATAAAGCGTTTGCAGCCTGTGGGAGGCGTCACTTAGGGGCAGCCTCAGTGCGACTGCCTGAAAGGCCCGGGGGTGCAATGGTCAGCCACTGCATCCCAGGAGCCCCGGTTGAGGCCACCTCCGAGTACCAGGACTTCCAGGCACTTCTGGCCCACGGCAGGGACAGTGGGAGGTCCTGGTGAATTGGCAAAGAAACGTGGGTGCTGTCAGTTGAAGTCCCAGTGTGCGCTGAGGGGATACAGGCGGGCCTTGTGAGCCTGAGCCCTTGTCCTCTGGCCTAGGAGTCCCCACCCTCGGGACAGCAGCGGTTAGACTGGACCCTGCCAGACCCCTGACCGAGGCCGCGGCCCCCAGGAGGCTGGCCTGCCCCTCCCTGTCCCACTCAGGGTAGTCGGGACCCCCTGCAAAGCTTCAAGTCTCCATTTTAATTACTCTGTCTTATTTTCAAACTTTAATTGTATAATAAGTGACACACTAAAACACCATCATTAAATTTTAAGCCTTTGTAATAATAGTACTTTATTACATTTTGATGACTTTATAACTATGATTCTTTATTATTCGTTCCATGTTATTTTATGGCGGCACAGTGAGATTTTTAATATCTAATTACAGTACCGGGTGATCATTAAACACGTCTAGTACATGCGTGTGCTGTGGCCTGGGTCCCGGGAGTGTCCGCGTTCTAAGCAGCGGGAGACCTGCCTCGTTTCCGGGTCAGGCCCAGGGGTGGGCAGTCCTGCTGTGCCACCCGTCGTGGAGGGACACATAGAGGGTGATGAGGTGTCCTTACACAGCCAGACAAATCATATCCGGAGAGTGATGGCCAGCTGACCTGGACATGTCTGGGGCTCCCAGGTGGTGTTATAAGGTGGTGCACCCTCTCAGGTCGCTAGCCCCAAGCAGCCCCACTCACCCGGCCACTCCCTGAAGGGTTCACAGGCCTACTGGCCTCCAGACAAGGAAGGCTTCTGGGCCTTGGGTCTGGACTCTGGGACTGGAGGACACCTGGGCTTGGGGAACACCTGGACAAGAAGGACACCTGTAGGAAACGGGACTTCTGGCCTACCTGCCTCCTTTTACAGACTCAGGTGAGGGACGGGCTAACTTGCTGAGGTCACCCTGAAGTTCAGTGGGAGTGCCAGGAGGACCCANGATCCCACTAAAAACCATCAGAGGATAACTTTGTTGCTTTTATTGTGGTCATAAGGGATCAAGGAGAGTGAGTCCATCACCAAACCCGGGCTGGATCACGGGGCATCTCTGTCCTGCAGGGAGCGGGGGAGCTCGCCAACCAGGGACTCTCTCTGGGGCGACTCCTGCCTCCCCACTGATGTGGCCAACAGCACGGGGCTGGGGCAGAGATGGAGAGAACAGGCTGGTGAGCCATCAGGGGCTTCAGTCTGGGAGCCCAGGCAGCAGGCGCTGTAGACAGGAGGGGCTGCCGTAGCCAGGGGAGCAGCGGACTGGGGTATTTCCCCCGCTGTCAGGACACATTGGTCACAGAATCATTTTAATCTCATCCCCTAAGGCCCCTGGCCCCTGTGGGAGAAGAATGCCCTGTGTTGTTCTTGGGTGGGCACAGCCCTGAGAGCAGGTAGGCCTGGGTGGTGCCCACAGGGGGTCTGCACCCTCCTCTTCTTGACCCAAGGACCCAATGGGACTCAAGGCCTGACGCTGTCAAACTGATGATAGGTGAATGATTTTCAGAGCTCACGCAGGCCTGGGACCATTCACGTTTCCACCCTGGAGTGGAGAGAACTCACTGAATACATGGCATCCAGGGGCCCCATAAGAGTTCTGCCCTAGTAGTGGACTGAACTAATCCTACAGAAAAGGCTACTCTGGACCAGTTCCCAAATGTCAAAACAAGCCTTCAAAGGAGCAAGGGTGATAAG
>NW_017731393.1:846364-847524 GCF_001890085.2 Hipposideros armiger
AGCAGCCCCACTCACCCGGCCACTCCCTGAAGGGTTCACAGGCCTACTGGCCTCCAGACAAGGAAGGCTTCTGGGCCTTGGGTCTGGACTCTGGGACTGGAGGACACCTGGGCTTGGGGAACACCTGGACAAGAAGGACACCTGTAGGAAACGGGACTTCTGGCCTACCTGCCTCCTTTTACAGACTCAGGTGAGGGACGGGCTAACTTGCTGAGGTCACCCTGAAGTTCAGTGGGAGTGCCAGGAGGACCCAGGCCCCTTGCCTGCAGTCCACAGAGTACTGAGTGACCACAGGACGTCCCTGGGTGATGACGGGCAGAAAGGGCAGACAGGTGGTCCTCACTCCTGCGGACCCTCGCCCAGCCCCTCTTCTCTGGACAGGGGCTCCTCTGGGGAGACCCTGTGGAAGGATCCTTGCATGGGGAACATCCGCACTGGTCAGTGGCCCCTCGCCATCTGGTCTGAGCTCTTAGGAGCGGAGGGAAGGCCCTGGACCCCTAGAGAGCAGGAATTCTAAGTAAACCTGCTGCTGGGGGTTTGCTCCTCTGCCACCAGCCTGGCCTCATCTCCTGGCCCCTCCCTGCCACGTCTGTGTGCCAGCCCCTGGGGTTCTCCCCCGCCCCGGCTCTGTCCAGCCCTCCACGCCCTGGAGCCCGTTCTGCAGGGTGAATGCAGGGCTTGGGAGGGCCCCTGACCCCCTTGACCCCTGGACCTCATTTCTCTGATTCCCTGTTGGCCTGGCGCCTGCTGGGGACCAGGTCCTGAGGGGTGCAGCTTTATGGCCTGACACGGGGCGGCGGGGGGTGCTGCGGCCCACGCACATACCCGTGTCCTGGATGTGGAGGTGGGAGCTCTAAGCCCCCTGCTCCCGTGGCAGAGCCAGGCACCCCGCAGCCTAAGGCCAGATGGCAGGCTGGCGGGCACCTCTGTGGGGTTGTCGCACCTGCAGTGAGTCTAGCAGTGGAGTGACACACGGGGACGAACATTCGGCAGGAACCCTGCGCGCCTCCGCGTGCGCCTCCGCGCGCGTCTCCAGGGCAACACAGGCGTGACTTTATTTCGACACAGACACCGCCTGGGGCGTGGTGGGGAGCAGTCTTCCCGGCGTGTGGGGCTCCTCCCCTGACTCAGTAGCTTCGTTTCCTCTCTGGCAGGATTCA
>NW_017731393.1:850354-851192 GCF_001890085.2 Hipposideros armiger
CTGAGTCTAAGGTGGGGGCAGAGATATGTCATGGCGATAGTGTGTGCCCTTCATATGATGTCATGAAAATGGCCTTTCACCTCTGTGGTCTTTCTCCCCCCAAAACTCATAACTCCAGTCTAATCATGAGAAAAACATGAGACAAATTTAAACTGAGGGTCGTTCTATAAAATGCCTCTAATTTTTCTCATTTTGGGGATCCTAAATTTATCTTCCAAGTCCTTTATCTGTTTTGTCATGATTTCCATCTCTTTATATGAGTATTTTTGCTCTTTGCTCATATTTTCCAGGCCGCTGATTTTGGGGCTAAACAGGGATCCTACTGTCCCTCAATCTATTTACTGCAATGATTCCCTTTAGCTCCAGTTACAAAATGTTCACTGTGCCCGCATCTTCTTAGCTGTGCATCACTGTCGTCGCTTCCTTCCATGTGTCCCGTCTCCCCCAGCAGCTGCGTGTTCTTCTGGTTCTCACAGACCTTCCTGCTGCTGTGCCTGACCCCCATGTTCAGGGTGTTTCTTTTCTTGGCTCCTTGAGGCTCAGATGTGATTGTTGTATCACCTACAAACAGGTGGTGGAAGGCGCTGTGGACCCTGCTGTGGGCTGTGGTGTAGAAATAGCCATGATGCCAGCCACGTAGGTCTCCTAAGTTGCTGCCTCTTCTAACCTCTTCCTATTGTCCCAGGGCCACCTTGGGGCCAGCTTCCAGTCACAGCAGTGGGGGAGATAGATTTGAGAGTGGAAGGGACAAAGCCATGTTCCAGAGTCTCCTTCTTACCACCGCTCCTGGAAAGTCCCATCAGGCTTCTCTCAGACACCCCAAGTCTATGCCCTGGAC
>NW_017731393.1:852518-855591 GCF_001890085.2 Hipposideros armiger
TCGGCTGCTGTCATGGCTGCTCAACACGACACCAAGGATCCGGCCAGTGTCACAAGACAGGAAGAAAAGAGAGGACTGCGGACTAGAAAGGAGACAGATTGTCCTTTGTGGAGACAAGATAGCTTTCTACATAAGCAAGTTTTCCAGGAAACTTTACCATTATAACTAATAAGGTTTGCTATAAGGAGAAATGAAAACCCACAGCGTTGCTACACAATAGCCAACACTAATTGGAAAATACAATAGAAAAAAACCCATCATTCACAATAGCGAGGGGACGCTAAGGTACTTAGCAGTAAATAAAAGATGTGTAACCTCTCAAATGAGAAGCTATTAAAATATCATTGGACGATGTAGATGGAGAGAGAGGTCCTGAATTAAAAACTTCAGTTCTCTTGTAAAACAGTCTATAAATGAAGTGCGGTTTTATTTAAAGTCCTAACAGCATCCCCCATGGTGCCTGACCAAGTGGGTTGCAGCTCCACATGGGGCACAGACGGACCAACAGCAGTCAAGCCAAGTTTGAAGATGGAGCGGGAAGTCCAGGGACTTGTCCCACCAAACGTGTTGACTGCATCTGGAGCTGATGGGTGGTGCTGAACAAACGGGCCGGTGGCAGTGGGCAGAGCACACAGCCAGACCTGTGCACGCACGACAGAGGAGTCCCCACGGGTTGTCCACTGACAGACAATAATTCAGGTGACCATTTACTGTACAGAGAGTAAATTTCAGGTGGGCTGCAGTCCTACAAGTGAAACACAGAATTTTAAGCATTTAGAAGAAACTGTGGGCCATGGCTTTGGGGTGTCGAGGTACGGAAGAATTTCTTAAGACTTGCAAATACAAACCATGAAGCTGAAGCTCAATGAATTGGACTACTTTATAAGTAATAGCGTCTGCACAACGAAAGGCACCACACACAAAAAGTTGAAAGACAAGCCACAGAGCAGGAGGAAGTATTTGCTGTAAACATAACAGACAAATGATTATTATCCAGCACATATAAAGAGCTCACACTATCAATAAGACGAGAACCAATTGAAAATTAGGCCATGGATACGAACGTGCAATTAACAGAAGAGGAAATTGAATGGCCAGTAACCAGGAGAAGGGGTGCTGTCTGGCCAACAGCCAGGGGAATGCAAATGAAAGCAGCGACTGTACACTCGTCACAGTAACAAAGATTAGGGACCTACCAGGAACAGTGTGGTCATGCCCAGCAGGCCCTCGGCCAGCTCCACCCAGTGGGGCCTGATTTGCCCAGTCCTGAGGCGGGCGGAGCCTGGAGGACCCCCGACTGTGCNCTTGTAAAGAAGCTGAGAGAGGAATGGAGAGCAAATATATATTTATAGAGTTTATGTTAACCTTCCTATTTACCCCTTTTAATTCTCTTCCTTTCTTTGTGTGGATTTGAATCAATATCTCATGTCGTTGTCCAACTCCAACATGACTTTTCCCACCCCTTTGGTGCTGTTATTGTTGAATATATTACATGTCTTTGATAATAGGCCCCCAAATACAGCTATTTATATAGTTTTATAAAATTGCTTTGTAACTAAGAAAAGAAAGAGGAAATGTGCCATTATACCGTCTTTTGTAATTACCTACATAATTACCTCCACTGACGCTCTGTTTACTTGTGTACATTTGAATTACTGCCTTGTGTCACCTGCTTTCATTCTCAAGAAATTCGTTTGTATATAAGACTTTGGGCTGGCAGATTTTTCTCTCAGCACTTTGAATATTTCATCCTGTTGCCATATTATCTTCACTCTTTCTCAGTCAGTTGCTAGTTTTGGGGGGTTCGTTTGTATGTGATGAGTTGTTTTTCTTTTGCTGCTTTCAAGGTTTTGTCAGTCTTTGTCTTTGGTGTTTTGATTATGATGTATTTGGGTGTTTTTATCTCTTTGTGCTTACCATACTTGGAATATTGAGTTTCTTGGGGGTGAAGTTAATATTTTTCATCAGATTTGGGAAGCTTTCAGTATTTCTTCAAGTGCTTTTTCTGTCCCTTCTCGCCTTTCCTCCTGCTTCTCCCATTATAGGTATATTGGTATGGTTGGGATGCCACATTTTGTTGGGGCTCTGTTCATCTCTCTCCATTTTTTCCCTCTCTCTTTTTCAAATTGCATAATCTGTATTGATCTATCATTAAGTTGACTGATTCTTTCTTCTGCCAGCTCATACATACTTTTAAGCCCCTCTAGTAAAATTTTCATTTCACTTCTTGTACTTTTAAACTCCAGAATTTCCAGCGACATCCCAGCCACGTTAAGCACACTTAATGCCTTGNGGAGGCAAAAGGGGGCACGAAACCCACTGTCCCCGCTACCCCCGCTTGCGGCCCCATCCCTCCCACTCCACCTGCCCCACCGCCCTGCTGAGCTGCTTGTCCCAGGTCACGCTGGAGTCCTGCCGTCTCAGGGACCCTTTCAGGCCCCCCTGCTCCCTCATGTCCCAGCTGCTCCCCTACTTCTCCCCACCCACCTGTGGGTCTTCACCTGCCTCCCTGGCCACTGCTTCCTGGCTCAGCTGGCCAGTCCTTCTCCTTCTCCTCAAGCCTCAGGGGTCATCCCGGGCCCTCAGCTCTTCTCTGCCCCGAGTCACCTCCCCCCCCAGGGCCCCGAAGGCCCTCCGTCCCCTGACAACTCGGCTCCCACCCTTTTCCCTTCTGTTGCTTTCTTTCTGAGCGCCAGGCCTGTATCCACTGCCTACTCTAATTTTCTTTTATTGTCAGTCATTTGTTTAAATTATACAGGGAATGCAGGCATGCGTGCCTGGGGAACATTTGAGCACACAGCTGTACCCGGGGGACAAAGCAGGCGTTGTCCCTTCATCCTGTCCCACGCGGCTGGGCGTGGAGGCGTCTAGACCACGGTCTTCACGTGGACGTGCACATGGCGTACACGCGAAATAAAACACACACGTGTCTCCTGATGTTGCTGATGATGGAACCGCGTGTTTGGAGGCTTGTCTGCACCTCACTGTTATAGCTCACCCCGCCTGCGGGGGGCGTTGCGTTTTGTTGGTGCACACGGCTGCCCTGGCTTTTATCCATGGCACAGAGCTCTCC
>NW_017731393.1:855855-858104 GCF_001890085.2 Hipposideros armiger
CGCACGCTCCTCGCAGTTTCCTGTGGGTATGGACGTTTGTCACGACAGACAAGCAGTTCCAGACGAAAGGATCGTGCTCACCACCTTGAGTCAGAGACCCTCGGGCCGCCTCCCCTCCTGTCTAGATTTCGGGACAGTGGGTGCAGTTGTCACCAAGCCAGGTGCTGCTCAGATCCTCACACAGGCATCTGAGGAGGTAGACTCCCCAAGAACATCTTCAAAAAGGTTCTTGATAAAAAATTTCAGAATTCAGTGTTTGGGGGGCCCTTCCGGCTAGCACTGCAGGTATTTCCAAGTAGAAAGGGTGAAATGGCTGTGAGGGTTGGTCCAGACTGACATGAGGGATACAAACAGCAGAACCCCTGTAATATCAGAACTAAGGGGAAACTGCGTGGGGTAGGGAGACTACAGGACATACACATGCGTTCTTTTCTCCAGCTTTCACAGTAGGAATTTAAAAGTGCAGGATTTATAAATCGAGATTGAGGGTTACATGGTCGTGTGTATTTTTTTTACCGTTCTGGCAAGTTAGGGGGTGTCTATGGCCTGACTTTTATATTCTCTCCTGACCCTGTCGCCCTGCTGCCTCTGAACCCAAGTGGCTTATGAGTTCAGGGTTGCAGCCATCCCAGGTCCTGGGTCTGTGCTCCAAATGTCCCCATAGCCCCTGCCCCAGCTCCAAGTCCCTTCCTGACGGCAAGCTCCCAGCAGCATCCAGATCTGGGGCCTGTGGGCAGTGTTCATCCCCGCGTGCTGGGCACATCGCCCCAACGGCCGGTGGGGTGGCTGGGGCCTACGGACGCCCAGGAGTGAAGGAGCTGTCCAGCTGGCAGTCCTGAAGTACAACGTGTGCACCCACCCTGAGTCCTGCAGTGCAGATGACAGGAGTATCACAGGGGCCTGGCACACACCTGTGTGACCTCCAAAGCCTGGGTCTACCTTCTCCGGAAACGCTGCTTCCATGCACATTACAGAAAATCCACCAGCACGTGTTTCCTTTAACTTTCATTCGTTATTAGCAAAGTTGACACAGGATCCCCGAGGGCAAGGGGCAGGCGGGTCAGTGTGTCCCCATCTTGGTCCGCTCCTCCCACCCCGGCCCTGCCGGTCGTCGCTACCACCTACCTGGTGTTCAGGTTACAGTTCCGTTCAATTTCAATCCACTTCCCATTTGATTCCATTCAGTTCGACATAACTCACGTTCCTTTCCGATCTACTTTTCTTTCAGTCTGACTCAATTTCCACTTAATCCAGTTCAATTCCAAGTTCATTTTCTATTTTGCTCAATGCACACTCATCGGGAGACTGCTGTGCTGTCTGCCCGTGCTGGGCACCTGTGGGGCAGGCGTGGGACCCGGTACCCGTGCTGTGGGAAGGTCTCACCCAAAGGCGGCCCCTGGAGTGTGTGGCGGCCACGTGACCCTGGCCCACGAGCGAGGCACTGACTGAGCATGATACACAGTGGGTCCCCCAGTGCATCCATGGAGGCTGTGAGCGTGGGTGGTATCCTGTGGGTCAAGGCATGTCTGGGCCGACAGAAACATGACGGAACAGCAAAGCCACTTTCTTCCCTGCAATCCTTTGCAGCCTCCAATGCGTTATGTGCCTGTGAGCCTCTCAGAAGGGACTGATGTAGAAAAGGGTTCTAGAAATTTCCATTAGTTCCAGAGGACACTGCTGCTGAGGGCAGGTCCTAGGCTGGGGTCAGGACTGCTGGGCCCTGGTCCCAAGCTGTCCCTTGGTGGGAGGCCAGCCAGGGTCTCCTGGGGTGGAAGCGAGCGTGTCTGATGGCCCAGCCCGGGGCCCTTCCTGAGCTGGGTCCCAGCTTCCGAGGACCCCACAGCAGTGCCACATCCCAAGCCCGCCCGTTGCATGCTCTCAGCAATCAGGAAAACCAAGACAGCCAGCGAGCGCCCCAGCACATGTACAGACCATGCACAGACGTAAATCCAGGCTGACGGACGTGGAGCAGAAAGGAGTGCCTTGTAGGAGTCTGCAGCCAGCATCCCTGAGTGCCCCGGGAAACTGCCCCCTCCCAGGACTCCTCTGTCCCTCCCAGGGAGGTGCCGAGAAGCAAGACAAGCAGAGAAACAAATTCGCACGGTCCCCGCCTTCAGGACCATGGATCTCCACACTGCTTGGAAGACGAGCCCAAAGCAGACCATCCGAGTCTTTGCAGCAGGAGCGGTTTGCATGGGACATTCGAGGACGCCAATTCAAGTCATCCTTAGTGATGGGCCGACCTGGAG
>NW_017731393.1:864404-868997 GCF_001890085.2 Hipposideros armiger
GCGGATAGAAGAGCGACTGCAGTGGGGTCTGGGCAGGTCACAGGGGGACCAGAGAGAAACCTGGGAAGACGTGACATAGCTGGGCATTGAAGGACCATGAAATCCAAACCCACGTGGGAGAATGTGTGTGTGTGAGTGTGTGTGGTGGGTGTGTGTGATATGTGAACATGTGTGTGGTGTGTGCATGTCTGCGTGTGTGGTGTGAGTGTGTGTGAGTGTGTATGGTGGGTGTGCTCCCAGACAAGGTTCTCAGGTTCGTCCTAACGCCGTGAGTACCCAGGCTCCCGCTTTGAGACACCTGCACAGGTGGGTAGGACCATGGCTGTTAGCATCCGCTGAATGGCACCAGCTGGGTGGCATCAATTGGTCTGGTCTCTTCCTTCACTGCTGAGCAGCCTCGGTCAGGTGACATAACCTTTCCAAGCCTGGCCACCTTTGGGTCTCCTTCACCTGAACTGTACTTACCCTGCACACACAGCACATGGTCCCACCACACAGCTCCCCAGGCAGCCCCTCTGGCCACACCACTGCCTGAAGACCACACGTGCTCCCAGCTGGGATGGAAGGTGATGGCCAGGGGACCCGAGACGGGGCAGGCTCCAGTTTCTGACCACTGAGCCCTCCTGAGTGACTGTCCCTCTGCTGGACCCCTAGGGGCCACAGGCAAGGAGGAGGCCCAGCTTTGGCCTCTAGAGACCACAGGACCATGGTCTAGGCCAGGTGGGAGATGGCCCTGAGGTTGGAACAGTCCAGGAATGCTGCCTGGAGAAGGAATCTTTTATGTTACAGCTCAGTGGCACCTGAGAGGTCAGCCAGGCCTCCACCTGGGGCTTGCACCCCTCTCTGATGTGCATCTCTGGAGTGGTCTCAAAGCCAGTGACATACTGGACAGCACTGTCGCCAAGCCGGTCCAGCAAACCCAGTAGCTCCCAGACTGTCTCTCATAGGTCTTGGAGTTTGCTTTTTGTTTGTCTGATGAATGCCTCTTCTGTCCAAGAAATTAATTCTGCCTTTTTCTCCAAGCGGTCATTAGAAAAGCTTTTAATGAACACAGTAAAACCCAACTAATTATTGCAATGGCATTTTACTCTAAATAAAATTGACAGGAACCACGAGTATGATGCATATAATTCTCTTTAGTTTATTAAAACCCATTTATCACATTTTATCCTAGAGGAAACTGATCATATTAGTCTGTGATAATTTAACTAATATTTCCTCACTGCATCTAACATTTAAGGGGACTTTACTCATATTAAAGTCATAATGCATTATATGAGATGACCGTGCATCCTAATTACTTTTCTTGGTGAGAAATGGGGGCCAGACTGACTTAACATGTACCTAGTGGGGGGCCTCGAATTAGAAAGACTCCCTCTCGGTTTCAGTGTTGGGGCCTCAGCTGTCAATACTACACGCTCTGATCACCAGGGGCTGGGGCCTTGGGGGGAGAGGGGGGGTTGGGGCCCCCAGGTGGTCCCCTTACTTCAGAAACCCACCCTGAAGGACCACATTGAACTGGAATTTGCGTCTCTGGTGTCCCAGAAGCTTGATGGACACACCTGGGTGTGAACAAAAGAATTCTTTCCTGTTCGTTGTTAAGCCAGAAACCACTTTCTGCCCAAATCCAGTCCTATGGCACGCGTCGTGCCCCCCAACTGCTCCAGGTCAGGAAGTGTCACCAATCCCAGAGAAGGGACAGTCGAGGCTTTTCCTGGATGCTCGTTGTGCAGGATGAGTTCCACGTGGCAGCTCCCCACGCCCCGTCCCTCATGTCGGTGCCACCCATGCTCCCCCGACCGACACACTGTGCCGCTCACACCCGTCAGGGACCAGGCCTCCTGCGCCGTTCAGGATCTGACCCCTCCTCACGTGACCTCCAGCTCGGGCCCCTGTGCCCCACCAGTGCCCTTTGACCCATCGGGACCCCACGCTCTCCCTCCTCCCTGCCCCNGATGACTATTCCGGAAGCTCCTGCAGCTGCAGACTCTGCAGGAGAGGAAGGGCACCTCCCGCCAATGCTCCTGCCGTGTAAGGATGGGGGTGCCTCTCCCATCATGGGTCTCCGGGGGCGCAGGCCTTTCTAGGCCCCGGGCGCTGCTCCAGGTCATAGCGAGAAAGGAAGAGAGAAGAGCTGATGGCAGGAGACATTAGTGATTTGAAAGCCACAGGTTTTCAAATCTGTTCTCGCTCTGGGTTATCTTTATGTCTTGATGTAACGCCTGCTTTCACAGCCAAACTTCCTGACCCTGCTCTCCCCTGGTGGGGCTTCCCGGGACCCCCACTCCCACCTCCCGTGGGCCGTGAGGGAGGTCTGTGAGCTGTCTGTCTCTCAGCGTGGGGACCACACCTGGTCCAGAGGCTGTGTCCTGAGGGCCGTGGACGTGAGGGGCAGCAGCGCAGACTGTGGAGGGAGTCACCTTTGCTGGGGCCCCTGCGAGCGGGTCCCCATGGAAATGCTGAGGGTTGAGCTGCAGAGCCTGCTCGGGGGGGCTGCGTGGGACCAAGGTGCAGGCTGTGTGCGTGGGGCCTCCTGTCTTTGAGGCTGTCAAAGGAGTTATGAGGGTGAGCGACCAGGCCTAGCTGTCCAGGAGGGGGGCTGGTTCTAGCCATGATCCCACTGACTGGGAGACTGAGGTCCCCAGGACAGCTGCCCCTCAGTGACCCCAAAAAAACCCCCGGACGCCTGCTCGACCCTCATAGCCTGTCAGCCAGACCAGCAGCGATGATGTGGGGCTGCCAACAGCAGTCACAGCCCTAGCAAGGCACCTTCAGCCCCCGTTATAGATGGGAAGGGACCCCACCCACGGCCTCAGCACTGAGCAGCAAGGGGTGGGCGCAGTCCTCTGGCTTCTTGGTCAAATGCTTTCTGTGCCTCGTTGCGGGGGTGGGGGCAGGGCAGCTTGTCCGCCCTGGAGGGGGGCCAGGAGCAGCCTGTAATGCTGCCAGTAACCCAGCACTGCTCCCAGCCAGCACCACTGCCCCTCCATCCTCACCACACCTAAGCTCTTAGCCCATTTCGTAGATTTGGAAACAGGCCCAGAGTTGCAATTATGAAACGGCCGGGGGCTGGGATCCAAACCCCGAGGGGAGTAGGGACTGGGCCTCCTGCCTATGGTCAGCACTGGCCCCTGGACCTCCTGTGCTCCTGGGGCACCTGGGTTAGTGACGCCCCCAACTTTGCAGGATTGCTGAGAAATCGAGTTGACCACCTCAGGGAGTTGGACCCGTACTGGACGGTTATTAGGTTCCTTTTTGGTGCTTTGCTGAAGCGTTTGTTTGCAGCCGCGGGACTAGCTTCGAGAGAGAAGAGGCCTTTCAAAGAGACAGCAGAGTCCCTTTAATGTCTCCTCCTTAAAAGCATCAGGGTGGAGTCAGGAGCCAGATGTCAGGACAGCAGAGGGACCCGGGTTCATTTCCATCGCGCTCTCATGGGCGCATAAACCCGCCGCTGTCGGGAGGATGGCGGCGCCAAGTATATCACGTCAAAAATTCACATGAACGTCCAACCTACGCACCAATTCAAAATCTGCTTCAACAAACTGCTCTTATTAAAGTCAATTGGCGAGCATTCCATTATAACAACAAATGAAATCCTCCCCGTCTGCAGATAAATAATTTTCTCCCCACACCTAAGCGGGAGGCAGTAACTTAACGGGTAATGATCTAAATTATGTATTAAACTCAATTACTTTTTATTACTGCTTTCCAATTAGGGCCCTCTGATTGACTCGCCACGCGGGGACTTCTCACGCCGTACCTGGTCCCCGCCGGCCCTGNTAGTCCTCGTCAGGTCTGCGGGGTGGGTACACGTTATCCTGTCGTCGGCTGTGTCTGTTCAGGCTATCCCATAATAATACACCGGGACAGAGAACATGGATCCTGAAAAAAAGGTAACGAGAGATAGAAGAAAACAAAGGATGGTAAGAGCAGACGGTGCCCAGGGAAGAAATGACAGGAAAAGGGCCGTGGAGACGAATACAGCCTCCCGGGCGCGAGTCATTCAACAGGTAACTGCACACCTGCCGGAGTCAGGCCCAGGGGGCTTGGAGAGCTCCCCCCCCCCCTCAGAAAGTGAGATGGGCAATGAACAAACAAAAAGAGGTATTTGAGGGCAGTGGGGCAGGGCTGAGCCACTGGGTGTCCCAGGAACATGTGCCAGGGAACCGCTGAGGGACGGGGACCAGGAGAGCAGCTTTCAAAGCCCATGAAAGCACCCCGCTGGCAAGGGGACAGCGAATGCAACCCCGGGTTCAGGGGCCTGAGATGTGCTGGGGTGGCACAAGAGACTGTCGGCTGGGGCAGGGGACAGCGAGGCGGCCAGGGCCTGAGTGAGGATGCGGTGTCACCTCCCCAGCCAGATGTGGACCCAGAGGTCTCTCTTCTGCTGGATCACAGGGCCTTGGAGAGTTTGGGCCGAGCCTGGCTTTCGGCTGAGTGGTGGTAGAGGATGACGTCCGTCTTTGTGGGGAGCTGAGAGTCCAGGGCACAGGTGAGCCTCGAGATACCCTGAAATGTCCAGGGGCAGCGTTACGTCAGTGGGCGTTACACAGGAGGACAGGGCAGAGGCACCACGGAGAAGGTGGTGGCTGC
>NW_017731393.1:872077-873028 GCF_001890085.2 Hipposideros armiger
AGAAGCAAGACAAGCAGAGAAACAAATTCGCACGGTCCCCGCCTTCAGGACCATGGATCTCCACACTGCTTGGAAGACGAGCCCAAAGCAGACCATCCGAGTCTTCGCAGCAGGAGCGGTTTGCATGGGACATTCGAGGACGCCAATTCAAGTCATCCTTAGTGATGGGCCGACCTGGAGGGGCTGACTGCCCCGATTGCTCACTAGTCATCCCCACACAGGAGGGGACCCACGGAAGCGCCCGGAGTCAGCACGGTGGTAAGTGCAGTTGGGCAAACCTTTCGGTAATTTACAAAGGCTGTTGAATTTTATAGTAAGTGTTTTCCAAACCAAGCTGGATTCTAAACAATAATGACTTTTTAATGTGGCTCTGTGATTACATTGTCATAGTGAAATACAGAGGTCTCCGACTGCATCCGGAATGAGCCTGGCGTGACTCACTCGCAGGCACAGGCCCGCGGCCCTGGGAAAGCAATCTTCATAAATTACTCTCCAATCCGTGTGGCCGGGCGGGCGAGACCCGATGCCGACAGCGGCAACTGAAATTTCAGCGGACAATTTGTAAACAAGCTCTCCCTTTTGTTCCGGAGCCGTGGCTGCGGCCGGCGGCCCCATCGGTGGGCACCCGAGCCTCCCCAGTCAGCCTGCTGGGTACTGGCTGTCACCTTGGGTGACACTGGGATGGGGGACACTAGCCCCCCAGCTGCTGACATGGCAGTGAATGAAAGCTCACACTGAGTGAGCCACGTGTTGAGTGCTCCTTGGCCCATGTGGCTAGTGGCCGCCGTCTGGGCAGTGCAGACGGAGTGCACGTCTATTGGCACAGGAGGTGAAGGGTGTGGGGCTGGCTCTGTGACAATCTGATGGGTTCTCGCCCATGTTCTCTCCCCTCCTCATGGTGCTTCAGTGCTCCAGGTCCTGCTGGGAGTGGCCCAGAGGCACTTTGGGGGG
>NW_017731393.1:880563-949628 GCF_001890085.2 Hipposideros armiger
GTGTCTCCTGATGTTGCTGATGATGGAACCGCGTGTTTGGAGGCTTGTCTGCACCTCACTGTTATAGCTCACCCCGCCTGCGGGGGGCGTTGCGTTTTGTTGGTGCACACGGCTGCCCTGGCTTTTATCCATGGCACAGAGCTCTCCGTCCTGCGGACGGTACTTCCGTGTAACACGCTGTCCTCTGCTGATGAGAAATTAACGGCTTCTCTTCCCTTTCTGTTTCTTCTATCACCAAACATCTGCCAGTAGACCCTGCGTACGGCTCCTCTGTGTCGCGTGCGCGTCACTCTTTAAGCAGGTCCCTCCCAGGACAGGCTGGGCCAAAGGGGACACACATCGAGGTTTATATGACTATTCCCAAGTTGTTTTCTGAAAAGGCCGTACAAAGTATTCCCCACTGTACCTGTTTTTCTCACACCCTTATCATCATTAGAAAGTATCAGTCCTTTACCAGTGTTTTCCGTTTTATGGGTGAAAAAGAGTATCTCACTGTTGCTTTCACTGGCATCTCCCTGATTACCAGTGAAATCAAGCATTATTTAACTTTGTGTGTGTCGATAGCTACTTCTTTAACTCAGAATTTATCTGTTTTTGACTTACAAATCCATGATCATTTGGTCCCCCTGGGCAGCCAGCCCTGCCCGCCCCCCCGGCACACCCCTCCCTGGTGATATCTGCACGCTCGTAGGAACACGGCAGTTACTTGACTAATTCGCGCCTTGTCTGCAAGCCAATTCTCATTGTTCTTCTTTTTCAAAATTGGGTTCACTATGCTAGAGCAGTTTCTCTCCCAGGTGGATTTCAGTCAGCACGTTGAATTCCATAAAAGGCGCGATTACAGTTAAATTGGGACCCCACCATGCGCACGGATCTTTGGGACACCAGACGTTTTTACAATGTCAGTTTTCTCATGTAAGAGCAGGACCTCTTCCCTTTACTAAGATTTTCTTCTGTGTCTGCCAGCAAAGTTTACTGCTTTCCTCATGTAGGTTTTATGAGCATTTCTGTTAATTTCCCCCCAAGATGTTTTACAGTTTTTCTGGCTATTATAAATGAGGACAGCGTCTTTTAAACGGTTCTTCCTAGAGTGTAAATATAAAAGGCTATGGGTTTTGGATGTTGGCCTTGTCTCTGACTATCTTACTAAACTCTCCTGTCAGTTTTTTATTGTGTTTTTCCTTGGATTTGCTATGCTCAGTTCTACTGTTAGCGAGTCACACTTTCTGCCTTTTTGTGACTCTTACAAGTCATTGCACTGCCTCGGCCTGCGACGTGGTATAGGTGTGAGTGTGGGTGCCCACCTTGCAATGGGAGTCTCGACACTGCCCCATGATGAGGTATCCTCCATCCCCGCCACGCGAAGAATCCCATCGCGAGTGGAGGCGTGCTCCTGACAATGAGTCTTCTGCGTGTGTTAAGCTCAGCCTATGTTTATTCTGCCCCCATGATTTATAACGAATTACATTAGTAGGGTTCACATGTGGAATGTTCTGGAAGTACTGGAAAAATATTTCTCCAGGTTCCAGCTCCTCAAGGCTGGCACCTGGTGTGTCTCATTGTCACATACAAGTTCATACTTTATATCCATGTCTGCGACTTAGAAATCTGCTTTTATTATTGTTTACACCCACAAACAATATGCGTTTTAAAGTTTGTGTAAATGGTAAAACAGTGTGCAAATGCTTGCAAATTGCTTTTTTCACTCCACATCAAGCTTCTGAAATGTATCTGCGTCGACAGCGGTAAATACAGTGTGTTCCTTTTAACTGCAGTGGAATTTTCAGGGCACGGTGGGCTGGGGGCTCCCCACCACGGAGCCCCCAGGCCGCTTTCACCCTTGTAGGCAGTGGCCCCTGAGCAGCCTTGTCTGGTCAGCCAAGTGGCGCGCAGAGCTCCAACCCCACCTCTCCCCCCCACCCCAGGGGGAGAACTGCTGGCTGGCGGAGGGGCTGGGTCTTCAGCTTTCTGTGAATTCCATGTTTGGGTGCTTCTGACAGTGCCTGGCACGCCGCAAGTGGTAAATAAGTGTTAACCACGATCATTATCGCTATTATTGAGTATTGACAAATTGCTGTCCGGCGCGTCTATGCCAATTTGCACTCCCGCCAGCAATGGACAAAGCCCCCATTCCCACAGATTCATGGCAGCGCGCAGTGTATCAGGCTTATTAATTTTTTACACTCTAATGGGTGAAAAATGGCATCTCGTTGTTTTAATTTGCGTTTCTCGGTGTTCACAGTGAAGTTGAACATCTTTCCACATATTTACTGCACGTTGTTTCCTCCTGGTATTTATGGAGTCCTATCATCCGCTCGTCTCTCCATTGGGCGGCTTGCCTTTTCCTTATTGATTTTCAGGAATTATTTATGTATCTGGGCGGTGATACTTTATTGCTTATATGGGTTGCAAATATATCCTCCCAGACTGGGGCTGGTATTTCTTGCTTTATTGATGGGTTTGTGTTTTTTTTTGGTTTTTTTTTTTTTTGCTGAACAGAATTTTAAATTTTAATGTGTCTGATACACCAAACTTCCACTTATGTTTTGTGATATTGGTATAAAATCCTATGTTATCATTGGTAGTTGCTCATTTTGGCATGTAAGTTCTTACCCACCTGTAATTTTTTTTCATGACATGCAGTACCTTTTTGCCACTGTGCCAGCGCCGTATGCCAGCTCACGCACGCATCTCCTGTTGATGGTAATGCCCCCCATCCCATGCCAAGTTCACATGTATGACGGGTCTTGCCCCAGCTCTCTCTCAGCTCCGTTACTGTGTTTATTCATCCCTGAGCCATGTCAGAAATGTAGCTTTATAAAATAAGCTGTCGTCTGTTGGGTCCGTCCCTGCCCCCCTCACCTCCAGGTAGGGCTCAGCCCCTGGAGCCCTCTGTCTGTGAGGTTCCCTCTAAGGCATTTCTCTGCTCTGAAAATTCTAGACACTTGTCCTCTCCAAGTTCTCAATTCTGTCTTCTCCACTCAGGGAGCCGCGGGTTCTGGGCCGCTGCTGAGACACTGCCTCCAGGCAGTCAGCTGGGGCCTCGCAGGGTCACCTCACCTGTCTCCCCTCCATCAGACATCGCTCTCCTGCCCTGCCAGTTTCAGTGCCAACACCTATTGTTTTATACACCTCACTTGTTTTTCAGCTGCTGGAGACGGAAGGGAAGGTCCAGTAAGTGTTCTGCTCTCAGTGCTGGAAGAAGTCTGCGTCCTAATCTTTACATTGTATCAAAATGCTACTTATTGGTTTTCAATTTAACAAATCAGCAGAGGTAAAGGATGCAAGATTTAATCACACCTACAAAACAGAACTAAACATGTAGGGGTGCAGGCGGCAGAGGAGCTGGGCAGGCAGGGGGTCCTGGGGTGGGTAACACTCATTGTCATCATCCTTCATTACAGGGAGTAACACTTTTCTGTCTGAAATTAGTGTGTCAGGAAGTAGATGTTTCGGCTGCTTATTTGGAGTTTCTAAGGACAGCTGAAACAAAACTGAATTACCAAAAGAGCAGCTGACATTGGGGGCTCCCTCAGGTAGGTCCGTGCCCCTCCATGGCTCTGTCCCAGGGACTCGGCCCCTGAAACAGGACAGAGGGTAAGAATGGGGCTGGCGCCAGATGTGGGTTTACGGGGTACAGAGGAAGTGACCGACCCTCTATCACCCGGAGCCCCCGCCCCCCGGTTCTGCTCCCAGAGGCCAATCACACTGCGCCAGACCTCACTTTGTTGCCCCACTGCTTCCTGAGGTGACAGGTGTTCCTCCCCTGATACCTGCTGAAGGTCAAGGTGAGCCGCTGTCGCCACTCCTGGTGTGTTAGACCCACAGGGCTGGGGTGCTGTTGGGTCCAACTCCTTGGTTCTCGGTCTGGCAGAAGTGAAATCCAGGGTGGGAGGCTTGGCCCAGGTCACACACAAAGGAGGGGCCGAACACCCAGAGCCCCGTTCAAGGTTTCCTCCAAAGCTTTGCTGCTAAGAAGGAAGGACACTGGCCTCACCCAAAGACAGCAAAGTGGTGACCCAGACAGAGCCGGGTGTGTGCGTGCATGTGAGCGTGCTCGTGTGCACAGGTCCATGGAAATGTGCACGTGTACATGTGTGTGTGCATGTGGGTGAGTCCATGTACACAGGTCTATGTGAGTGTGCACATGTGTGCACTTGTGCGTGTGTTTCATTCCACTCAGGACCATGCCCCAGCCTCATCTTGGGTGCCCCTTGGTGGGGAGCGCTGTGCCCAGGCAGGATTGTTAGTTAGCACATGTGGTGTAGACAAGGGCAGGGCGTGGTGGAGACAGGGTGGGAAGTTTGAGGCAGGGTTTATGCATCAGCCAAAGCTCTCAGAACCCAGACACAGGAGAACAAAAGGCGTCTGTCTTTCTGTCAGGGGACAGAGAGAACCGGGCCTCCCTCCCTGCCTGCCGGTGAGAGCTGCAGGATTCATGACTGAACAGAGCTGGCAGGCGGGGTCTGATGTCATTTTTGTCCTGGAATGTGACCATGCCTGGCAGATCCCCCTCTCCCCGCCCGTCCTCACTAGTGTGTGGAATAAACCCAGGCCCCGTGGCTGCTGAGGCAATTCCAGCTAGTTACTGCACCAGCGTTAGAAAAAAACAACCCGCCAAAGGACTCCCCAAAGTTAGTTAAATCCAAGTTACCTGGGGGGATTGAGGCATACAGTGCTTTTTCAGTGTGCTGAGTAGATGTGTGGTGGGTGGGTGGAAGGATGGATGAGTGGGTGGATGGATGCTTGGAGGATGGATGACGGATGATGGATGGATAGGTGATGGATGGTTGGATAGGTAGGTGGGTAGATGGATGGGGGGTGGATGGATAGGGGTGGGTGGATGTGGTAGATGGATGGATGGATGGATGGGCGGAGGGTGGATGGGTGAGTAGGTGTGTAGGTGGATGGACAGACTGCTGGGAGGAAGATGGCTCGCTCCCCAGCTGTGACTGCCCAGGACCCCCATGCACTAAGTAGTGGTGACAAGCCAGTGTGAGGCTGGACTTTTAAAGCCAGGGCACTGCCTACGTCCTGGGTTACAGGTGGGTTCCATGTCACTGAGTGGGGGTGGGGGCGCTGTCCCTGGAAGCAGCTTTAGGAACCCGCCTGGCATCAGAATGGGCATTGGAAGGGTCAGAGGGACAGATGGCTCCTGAGGAGCTGGGTCAGGGAGGGGCCCCGAGAATGGCAGGGCATCTAGTGACATGCAGGCCGGTGAGAAGTGCTGAGGGGGCAGAGCAGGGCACAGGAGGGGCGCTCGGGCTGGAGAGGACGCTGGGCCTGCAGGGAACCCGAGCTGCTGGTGGATACGGACTTCCTTAAGGTCAAGGGCTGTTGATGTCAGACCCTGCGGGACGGCGAAGGTCCGGCAGGGCCATTCGCCCATTCATTTATTCATCCACTCACTCATTCACTCGCTGGTCACCCTCCCTCCATCCGCGTACAATGAGAAAAGGTGCTAGTTCTTGACCAGTCGTAAGTGCTGGCACAAGCGACTATTTCATTCTGCCCACAATTTTAAGGGGCAGGTACAATCTCCCATGATTTTACATGTGCAAAGGGAGGCCAGCGGGTGCCCGCTTCACTCTGCCCCCACTTCTCCGGTGCCCAGAGCCCAGGGCGCTGGAATCAGATCTGAAGGCGCCTGTCAATCCCAGCGTGATTAGCAAGGCAGGATTATGACATTTAAAAGTCAAGACGGAAGCTCTTGCCAGCCTCCAAGCTGAGCTCCTTTCCAGGTGACGTGGTGCCAGGGCCTGGCTGGAAGCCGCTGGAGCCTGCGTCTGCTGCAGAGATCAAGTCTGGCCTGGCCCGGGCCAAGGTGGGGGTGCTGATATGGCTTTGTCTCTGGATCCAACAGCAGAGTGACTGGGTGGCCTGATGAGGAGAGAGGCGACATGCAGCCCAGGAGGACCTTTATGGCCTTGCCTGAGACACAGTCAGCTCCCGCGTCCCTGGGCTGCCCTGAGCCCACCTGTGCCTCCTGCCCGCTTCCTGGAGAACCCAACGAGGTGTCCCAGGTGCTGGGCAGGAGAGGGTTAAGGAAGTGCTGAACAAATCTAATTTACATGCAAAAGTCTCTCCATCCCTTCCTCCCGACAACCCAGGGCTTGTGCAAACCAATCAATATTTTATGAACACATTTCCTGCAACGTGGGGGAGGCAGGTGCCTGGCCTGGCTCCCTGGGAAGGGGAGAGGGAGCTGGTGGCTTGGCCTGGGCCTGCTTCCTGGGCTTCCGCCTGAAGGAGGCCCGGCCCCTCTATTTCTGGGATAATTCTCCCTGCTCCCCCCTCCCCCACGTCGCCGGCTTCCTCCCTGCTGGCTTCCCCAGCAGCCTGCATTGCCAGCAGGCACTGGGTGCTGGGTGCTTGTCTGCTGCATGAGAGGACGAATGAATGAATGAATGAATGAACGAATGAATGAACGAATGAATGAACGAATGAACGAACGAATGAATGAATGAATGAATGAATGAATGCATGAATGAATGAATGAATGAATGCTTTCTCAGTTTCAACAGGCACGTGGGGACATTCACTGACGAGCACAGTGAGATGTGCTGGAGACTCATGGCTGCCAGGGACCCAGATCACAGAGCCCGAGTCCGGGGGACCTGGCTTGTCACCACAGCCCTGGGAAATGCCTGACCACCCCCGGCTCTTCCCCAGGCCCCATGGGAGGGGGCAGCCTGGCTCCTGCTGCGACTTGAGCCCGTGTTGGAGCCTCTCAGCCCCATCGAAGCTCTGGGGCCACCTCTGTCCCCCAGAACCAAGTGAGCTGCAGCGCCAGGCTCAGCAGCCTGGCTCTGGAGACGGGCGTTCCTACACATCCCTTGAGCAGACCGGGAACCCCTGAGCCTCAGAGCCCACAGGTGTGCTGGGTCAGACCGGAGGTGCACAGAGCACTCAGGACACAGCCACGCGTGGGTCAGGATGCGGCAGCAGAGGGCGGCCAGGGCTGGGGAGCCGGAAGGGGCTCTGTCATCCTGCAGGCTCAAAGGTGGGTCGGGTTCTGGAGGGCAGGGACAGGGCCCTCCTGTAAGAGGACCCGGAGGCCTGGGAAATGGAGTGTTCCGGGCAAGTCAGAGAAGGACGGAGCACAAGGGTCGGGGGACGGAGGTGGGGGCACAGGGATGGGAAGCACAGCGGCCTGAGAGGGCCGTGGAGGGCCGACGAGCCCATGAGTTAGGGAGTGAGTTACCTTTGAGCAGGGGAGTTCCGGGGCTGTCGGCCTAAGCCCAAGCCCCTGGTCTGCCAGCTGACCTGCAGGGTCCAGGCCCCTGTGGAGAGGGGGCCAGGCCCGCGGCGGGGAAAGCCCACTTGCAGAGAGGTGCAGGCGGGCGGTTCTTAGGGCCCTGAGCAGGGGAGGTCCGAGTGGTGGCTGGGCTGGGCTCTGACCCCTGAGGACTTTTGTGGGGGACAGTGAGGTTGGCGGCTGCCCAGAATCAGGGTCAGAACATTGGGATTCCATCTGGGGTTCGCCTCTAATGAGCTGTGCAATGGGGTTGGGGCCCAGGCCTCAGTTTCCCCAGCTGTAGCACGGGTCCCGGCAGGTATCTCAGACTCTCTGAGTCAGCTTTGGTTCTGGGGTGCGCAGGGTCTACCCTCAGGCGCACCCCCTACCCTCCCTGCTCTGTAGGCCGCTGACAGTTAGTGTTGGGCCGGGGAGGGGGTCCTGCCGGGGCAACTACCTGAGGAACATGCTAAGCAGGCGGCAAGGATCCTGTCATTACCAGCTGCTGGCGCTCACACTGCAGACCCCAGCGAAAGGGGCTCCCCGGGCCCTGCCTCATGGCCCCTCACCCTGCGGACCACCGTGTAATTCCCAAATAACAATGTCCCACGTTCACTTCCCCATGCAAATGGCCCGGGGCCTGGCTGCCAGAACCCCCCACCCGCCCCCTTCCCAGGCCCACCGAGGCCTGTCCTTCCTCATGGGCAACAGACAGCGGGGACCTCCAGAATGTTCCCCAGCCCGGCCTGACCCTCTCGTGAGCGGGGGCCGCCGGCTGCACTCAGGGCCGCGGGCTGTCCGGTGGACGCAGGAGTTGCCGCAGAAGCTGGTGCGGGTGGAGGGAGGGACGTGCTGGCCCTGGGCCCACCCATGCCCCGCTCCCCTTGCCTGGTGAGAGGAGGGGCGCTGTGCAGTG
Source organism: Hipposideros armiger (assembly GCF_001890085.2). Lineage (NCBI taxonomy): Eukaryota > Metazoa > Chordata > Mammalia > Chiroptera > Hipposideridae > Hipposideros > Hipposideros armiger. Next base: position 888,717 of record NW_017731393.1, read on the forward strand.
CAGGGGCCACCAGGGCAGTCACCCCCCAGTCTGAGGGAGTCTGTGGCCTCGTGGAGGCCAGCTGCTGCCCCTTGGGGCCGACCGAGGCGGGTCCCCCTCCTGGATTTCCACGCGGATGGGCTTGGGGGGCTCGTGGAGGTGGGTGAGGAGCAGAAAGGAGCCGGCGGCCGTGGCTCCCTCAGTCCTAGTGTCTGCTCTGCATCTTATAAAATCGGCATTTCTCACGGAAGGAGCATCTGCTGCTGAGATTGCTCCTGCGAGGCGCAGGGATGAAAAGATTCTCCTTGAGGCCATTGCTCTTTGTCAGGAGCAGAAAGGCTCCGTCTGCCACCAGGAGAGGTGCTGCCGGCATTGATCGGCTGCTCGAACGGCTTCTGCAAATGGCTTCGTTTTTTCATGAGAAACAGGTTGTTGATAATGTGCTCTGTATTCTGTAATTAAAAACTTGAATTAACGGCCTCAGCCATCCATCCTGGCGTGGAGCCTGGTGCTGGGGGACCCCGTGCGCCAGCCACGCACCGCAGACCGGGCCTTGGGCCAGTGTCTCGTCAGATGCATGGCCGTCCTGCTGCCCACGTCTCAGCCCACCAGGCTCCAGCTTCTGTTTCCTCTCTGTCTCTGCCCCAGAAATGCTGCCCCACCTGCCTGTCCTCCAGGAAGCCATCCTGGCTGCTCCGTCCTCTGGGCCCTTCCCCACACGGCCCCAGAGCCTCGCCTGGGCCCCTGGTCCAGGTGTCTACCGTCTGGTGGGGGTCCGGCTGCCTGCCCATCTGAGCCGGCCACCAGGTGACTCTGGGACCCAGTCTCTCCGTCTGTGAAGTGGGAGGGGCCCTCACAATGCAGCTGGAAGGAAGGACAGGGTGTCGGGTGGGAGCTGGGGGGCCTCATTGCCAGGCTGGCTGTGCCCACTCAGGATGCCAAGGGAGTTGTTGTGAATTCGTCAGCCGGTGCTGGGTCAGCACTTTGGAGGGTCTGTGCTCAGGGAGGACCCGTGGCTGAGCCCGCGCCTCCTGCCAGAACTGAAACCCACGATGGTGTTTCCTGGGTCCCAAATGCAGCCAACACAGGAAGGATGCGCCTGGCATGTGTCCACTGAGGTTGCCGCAGTCCAGCAGCCGCCGTGGGATGCACTGTCACACACTCGTGAACACACTCCCCTACCGACGCTCACGCTCATTCTGTTCGCCACCCACACACGCTCACACTAACACACACTCCCCACGTACTCGCACAGCCGTGCACACTCACACTCACAATCGTCTCCAGCTCGTGACGGGGACTCCAGCTCTCTGACCTCTGTGCTCATGTGTATGGCAGGCACCCCAAATCCAACAGTCTGAACCTGCCCCCGGCCCCAGGTCCACCCCCAGCACTGGGGCCGTTCCACTGGTGACCCTGGCTGAGCCCCGGCCTCCTGGGGTGTGAGCTCAGGGGAGACTGCGGAGGAAGCGAAGGCTGTGGAGACCAGAGACGGGCACCGGGACCCTCTCCGCGTCCCCTGAGTTTCCAGGAGCATTCAGGCGCCCCGAGACGCGTGGGGGGAGCTGGCCGTCTGCCGGGCCCACGTGACCTCCCCCGGGTCCTGCCTTCCAGCTCCTGAGGCCGTGGGAGGTGCACTCTGCAGAGGGGCTTCCTGGTTCCAGTTTGCTGTGCCCGAGCTCCCCTCCCGCGCCCCCCGGCCGTGTGGAGAGGCCCTGCTTGGGAAGCCCAGGGCACTGCGTGGGATGCTCACATGGGGCCCAGTAGGCGCTGGGGTGTTGATACCAGCGCTGTCCTGCCTGGCCTCCCCACGTGGCACCCCGAATCCCTGGCCCCCACTAGGGTTTCCGTGTGGCAGTGATGGTGCCAGGCTCACAGTGAGCCTTCAGGCAGCGCATTGTCCTTCTAAGAATGCCACGTCACACAGTCAGCCCAGGTGTGCCCAGGGCCAAGTGAATACCAGCTCTCGGCGGGGGGGTGGGGGATAGGGGGTGGACACCACACACTGAGATGGGCCCAGGAGAGTCACGTCACGGTCCTCATGGGCTCATGGATCTGGGAAGGAGAAATGCAAGTCCAGTGACCACTGTGGGCAAAGAGTGAAAGGGGACCTGGCACGGAGGCCTGGACTGTGCCAGCAGGGGCAGGGGCTGCCCACGTGAGGGCACAGGAACACGGGGCAGCAGAGCAAGTTTATTTTCTGACTGTCTATTTCCTGTGACTCTTCACAGGACATGAGGGAGACACTTGGTGTCCCAATTTGCTGTGTGGGCGAAAGTTGCCTTCCACAGGCCTCCAATCTGGTCGTCAGAGCAGGGATTTGCTAGAAGCCAGGTGCGTTCCAGGGAGACGGCGTCACTGTGGGCAGGCAGCGGGGCTGGGCTGGGCCCTGGGGCAACGGGCAGGACCCTGGCAGCCTGACCGCCGGCGCCCGCTCACCCCACCCAGGAGGCAGGTCCCTCCCAGTGGCAACGGCAGACTGGGGCCTGTCTGTGCCGAGCCACCCTGCTGACAGCAGCTGCTGTAAACATGACCGGGAGAGCTGCCCAGAGCTGCTTGGGACCAAGGTGTGCCATCTAGGGCTGGGGCCCGGCCAGGTGCACCCCAGGGCTGAAGCCTGCAGGGCGGGAGGAGGTGAGGATGATGTTGGCCAAGAGCCAGGCAGCAGGGAGCAGTGCCAGCCTCAGAGAGACCCTCCTCGGCAGTCCCCACCCTCAGGGACAAGGGGCAGCGGGCAGGGCCACCTGAGTGCCATTTCTGTCTCGGCGTTCTTGGCAAACCCTCACCCCTCTCCAGGCCTGGCTTCCCCTGTCGGGTGAAGGGCTGGCTAGAGCACCTCAGGGGACAGCTGCAGGGCCGACCCTCTGTGACCCTGTTACTCCAAAGCACTTTGGTTCTGTCTGAGCTCCAGGTGTGTCTGGCCTGCTGGCCACTGTGGCACCCAGGCAGGCCCTGCCCCTCCCCAGTGCCCTCACAGAGCAGGCCTAGCCTGGCATCTCACTCTCAGCTGGATGGGGACCCATTTTCCTTGGCCCTCCTGGCACCACACGGCCCAGGCAGTCCCCTCAACCCCTGCCCCGCTCTGGTCCCCCCTGGGTGGGGGCCTGCCCCAGGGACCACCCTCCACACTTCTGGTGCGCAAGGACCATGCAGGCTGAGCCCCTCCCCCGGCATGGGCCTCTGGTGACACTGGGGGTGGCTCAGAAGGGATCCCTGTCTGTCTCTGAGCCCAGCTGTGAGGCCAGCTGTGAGCTCCCACACACAGCCTCGGGAAAAGCCCCCAGCCTGATGTGCCCAAGGGAGGTGCCCCCTGGGACCAGCCGCTGGCCTGAGTCCCGGCTGGCAGGGAGAGCTCCTTGCTGAAGTGACCCAGCCTGGTGGGGCACGTCCGCCGCCCGCCCAGTCCAGCGACGAGCCCTCGGGAAGGGCAACCCCAGGCGTTTTCTGTGGCACCTTCATTTCCACGCCTCCTGGGTGTCCACAGAGGCCAATGCCTTGGAGGAGTGCTGGCGGCTCTGGAATTTTACCCAGAGATGCTGGTCCCAGGCGGTGTGTTCTGCGCAGCTGTCTGACGGCCCAGGGCCCAGGGTCTCAGGGCGGTGACGATTCCCCCCGGGCAGAGGTACAGGGAACAGTTAGCTGGGAGGGTACAGGACATGGCGGTGGTCCGTTGTGTCTGGGTCCGTGCTGGGGGAGGCAGGATGGCATGGCCACCATGACACGGCCCATTCAGACACCCCCTCATGTCTCCTAACTGGGCTGGAACAGAGCAGGATGCGGTGACAAGAACTGCTGCCGTGTTCCCTGGGAAGCCACACAGGCCTTGGGCTTGGGGTCCTCTGGCTGCTTTTTAGCGTGAAGCAGGTGCTGAGGGAGGCTCTGGGTCAGCTCAGGGCCCCGTCTGTGTCCAGGTCGGGGAGATGCAGGTCCGGACAGCAGGCAGGCCTGCCCGTCCCTCAGGGCTGAGGGCAGAGCCTGCTGACCAGACACCCCGGTCTGTCTGCGGGTGGAGTGGACCCGGCTGGGCTAATGAGATGCACATAGCACAGTCACGTGACAGCTGGGCAGCCGGCTCCCACGGTCACAGAGTGAGTTGCACGTCCCCATGTCACAGCAAGCCCATGCTGACAGGTAGGCGTTTGCCCTTGCAGTGCAGGTCTGCCCGTATGCCTTTTCACAGACCTCAGAGCTGGGGCACAGCCACGTCCACCTGCTGCCGTTCACTGAGCCAAATTCCTCTGGTCAGTGGTTCACTCGGTAAACCCAGGGACTTGCCGGTGTGGTCCTTGAGTGGGAGCTCAGAGGGGCCTTGCTGTGCCCAGGGACCTGCCGCACCCGACGTCAGACACCACAGGCACCGGCCCTGCCGGCTATTAGCGATTAAGTGATTAGGTCGGGTCCTGCGGCGTGTTGGCAGCACTGTCACGTTACTGCCTCGGAGAGCTGGGGGTCCCTCCACCCCTGCCTGGGCATAATTTGCTGCCAGAGAATGGTTCCACCCCACAGGGCCGCACCAAATGGCAATTAAACGGTTTCCCTGCCTGGGAAAGGCAAGTGCCCACGGCAGCCAGTCTTGGGGCTCCCTGTGCTGATCAGTCTTTTAATGTGGGGGGCTCAGGCTGGAGACAGGGCGGCAGTCAGGGAGCATGTTGAAACTATATGGTAATAAACTAATTTTTGTATATTGACATTGAATGCCACATCTTACAAAATTCACTGATTAGTTTTCATAATTGTGTCTTAGATGTCTCGCAATTTTCAATAAAAAAATCACTTTATTTGTGAATAAATAGCATTTTACTTCTTTCTTTCCAAACCGTATGGCTTTTATTTCTTTTCCTTGTTTTATTTCCCTGCTAGGACTCCAGTACAAGGATGGATAATAGTGTTTTGGGTCTTGGGGGAAAGTGTCCGATATTTCACTACTCAGGATGATGCTCATTATCTCCAGGGTTTTACTAGATGTCCTTTATCAGGCTTCTTCCTGTTTTTAGTCTGTCCAGAGTTCTTCATTTTACCTTGGACAGGAGTTAAATTTTGTCCAATGCTTTCTCCATTCCTATTTAGATGATCAGATAGTTGCTCCTTCTTTGGCGTAAACAAAGTAAATTACATTGGATGGGTTTCTAAATATAAACCAACCTTCCATTTCTAGAATAAACCCCAATGTAATTATATATACATACACATGTATGCATGTACTATATATCTTATTATTCATTTGCTAATATATAATTGCTTACATTCATTTTGCTGATACAGAAAGACATGCATTTATGTTCATAAAGAATGTTGGCCTTTTTTTTTTTTTTGTAATGGCTTTGTCAGATTTTGGCATCAGCGTGACGCTGGCCTCATGAAATGGAATTGGAAGTGTTTAATAGAACTCACCTGAGAAAACATGGGCCTGGGCTTTTCTTGGTGGGAGGGTTTTAGATGATGAATTCAATAACTGAAATACACACAGGGCTATTCAGGTTTTCATTTTATCCTATGTCAACTTGGATGCACGTCCCCTGCCCCCAAAGTGTCCATTTCGCCACCTTGTTGGATTAAGTTGTTCATGATGGCCCCTTATCTGCTGTATCTTTGGTGATGCCCCTCCTTAATTTCTGATCCTTGTCACCTTTCCCACCCTTTTCCTTTGATTTCTTGAGGGAGGGGTTTATCCATTTCATTAATCTTTTCAAAGAGCCACTTTGGGCTTTGCTTATTGGCTCCATTGGTTTTAAAAATGTATTTGTTTCTGCTTGTATCTTTATTACAGTCGTGTGTCGCCCAATGACGGGGATGTGCGTCTTTGTGGGACCGTCTCACAGGGCACCTGCACACACCTGGTGGTGCAGCCCCTGCACACCTGGGCTACTATGTGCTCCTGACTGCACCAAGTGCTGTAGGCAGCTGTGACACAGTGATAATGTGTGTGTCTAGACAGAACAGGGCAGTAAAGATATGATATGAAGGAGCAATGTCCACAGCTTACAGGCTGTTGTGCAGGGAGCTTACTTCACTAAGTGGGACTCACCCTTGTGGGCTCTGGTGCCTGTTGAGACTGCCCTTCGTGTGTGCTGCTTGTAGGGCTAATTGGACCATGCTCTGCTGTGAACTGAAGCAAACCTCCAAGTATGTTGGTTCTGGGGCCTCTTGCGAGGGGCTCTGGTGCAGGCCCAGGTCACCCACTGCCTGTGACCAGCTAGGGACTACCTGGTAGAAGGTACAAAGCATTCACAGTTGGTCACTGCCTGTGCTGGACCTGGAGGTGCATGGGAGGGGACACACTGTGAACTGAGAATGGCTGCTGAGAACTGAGTACTGGGCCTGGAGTAGTGCCACAAAAAGCCAGGACACCCCAAAGCCTGATGCCACCTGCAGACTCCCTTAAGGTTCAGCCCCTGAAAGAGCCTTGTGTGGTATGTGAGTTGGGTGAGGCAGGGTCTCAGGGAGTCACTAGAGTGGGAAGAGTTGTGGTCACCAGGTTAACGTAGATTCTGATTTGGTGCCAGTGCTGAGCCTGGAGCTACTCAGCAAAAGTCTCAAAGCACACCGAGGGCAGTTGCCATCTGCCTGGGGTCTGCCGGACTCTGATATAATAATTTTACAGAAAGAGTGTAAATGTGGGCAGGGCTGGCTTCTCTTGAGAAGGTACCTCTGACGTTGGGGGAGTTGGGTAGGGCAGGGTTCCAGGAGTCAGCACCATGGAGTGAGTGGAGCTCACCAGGCCAATCAGATTCAGATTTGGCGGGAAGCATATAGGGCGGGATCAACACAGGACAGGTGGTGCCCACCTGCTGGCTGCTCAGGAGGAGAACCTCCTCACAGGGAGAATGCTGACTGTCCTTCAGCCCTTGCCTGAAGCCATACACCTCAATCTGCACCCCTGTATGTCTCTGACCCCAAGTCACCGTCCCTCCACTGGAGCCCCAGGTGAGTGCCTGCGAGGGACTGAGTCTGTGTGCGGGCCATTTAAGAGGACACCTGGGTTTCCTGCCACCTTCCGTCCCACTCAGATGGTCGGAATCCCCACAGTTTTTCACAGCCAGATGTGGGGGCTCCTCTTCCCAGCACCAGTACTCTGGGCTGGGGAGGCCAGGGTAGGACTGGGGTCCCTCGCTCCTCCTGGGGGAACCTCTGCAGCTGAGATGTCCCACCTGATTCTCAGGCACCTCACAGAGGTTTGGGGCCCATTTCGCGTCTTTGCCTCTCCTCCCAGTCTCCACGTGGTTTCTTCTTATCTCCTTAGTTATAAAACGTCTGTTCAGCCAGACTTCAGATGGTTCTCCGGGTTGACTGTTCTGTAATTCAGTTGTAATTTTGATGTGTTCACGGGAGGAAGCAGGCACGGTGTTTATCTACTCCGCCATCTTGGATCTCTTTCCCTTTTTTATGGTTTCTATCTCCATTTTTATGTTTCCTGTCTCTTTGTTGAAGCTCTCCTTGAGATCACTGAGCATCCTTATAACCAATGTTTTGAACTCGGCATCTGGTAGGTTGCTTGTCTCTGTTTTGTTCCGTTCTTTCATTTGGCACATGTTTCTTTGTCTCCCCATTTTGGCTGCATCCCTGTGTTTGTTTCTGTGTATTAGGCAGGCTGCTATGTCTCCTGGTCTTAGTAGAGTGGCCTTCTGTAGTAGGTGCCCTGTGGGGCCCAGTGGCACAGTCTCCTCGGTCACTTGAGCTGGGTACTCCAGGAGTGTCCCTTGTGTGGGTTGTGTGTGCCCTCCTGGTGTAGTTGAGCCCTGGTTGTTGTTTGTATGTCCATAAGAGGGCTTGACCCTCAGGCTGACTGGTTGTGAGGACAGGCCCTGACTACAGTGGGGGAGCTGTTTTCAGGGGTGACCCTAGAGCAGGGTTCACTTTAGTGGGTGTTTGGGTGCCTGCCCCGTCTGCTCTTTGGGCATGTCTTCAGGCGATTCTGAATGATGGCTGTTTTTCAGTTTAGTTATAATTTTGATGTGGTCGTGAGAAGAGGTGATTACAATGTTTACCTACTTTGCCATCTTGACTGTATCTCTCAGGAAGACCAAGTTTAATAGAACCAATATGGTCTCTGTCCACATGGGCCTGAGTTAAACCTCAGAGGCAACCAGTTAAGGGGGGAGGTGGCTGGCTTCACTCGTTGGTCTTTTTGGCAAATTGTATGTGTTGCAGGCCTATTTAATTTTTAAATGTGGTTATAAATGGAATTGCTATTTTTATGCCATTTTTCTATTGCATGTTGAAAATATATGGTAATTAATCTTATGAGATAGTGGAATTTCCTTTTTATGTAATGCCTGCTTAATATAGTTTGAAGAACACACAGTGGATTATGTTGTATTTGTCAAAGCTAGCTTGTTGGCAAGTTTTCCAAATTTTAAGTTTATAAAACTTAGTACATAGTTTTGGAATTAATCATGTCATCAAAGTTCACTATATCTCACCAACCAGGGGGCCTGAGTCTGGTGTCCCCTTTGGATGCAATGCTTCTATTTTTAAATTTTATTCTGGGATAATGACTTATTCATGTTGTTTAGTTCTTTTAATGTCAAATTTGAGAATTTATCTGTTTTCATTCAGATTTATTAGCCTACAACTATGAAAATAATTCTTTGAAAATAACTATGAAAATAAAACTTAAAAAATTGTCTGCACAATCACTTCATTTCTTACATGATTTAAAATTTTGTTTAACACTATTTCTCACCCCTCCCCTTTTGTAGTAACTAGATTAGCCAGAGTTTGGTCTTTTGTGTTGGATTTTTCAAAGACTTAACTCTTTAATTTACTTATCAATTCTCAGTGTTCTCTATTCTAATTTAATAATTTCTGCTATTGTCTCTATTTTAATCTTCCTTGGAACTGCTTTTAAAAAGCTCTTTGACTGGAAAGTTTCCATCTTTTTTGCTTGTTTGATAATGTAAGCGTATAAAGATGTAACTTTATCTTTGAGGACAGCTTTGCAGAAACCCCTTTGTTCGCAGTTTCATTATTTTCCTGATAGTCTAGAATTTAAATAATATTTCTTTTTTCAGTTCCCCTCAAATGTTACGTTTACAGGAGTGCTTTTTAATTATCAATTAGCAAGGATTTTTTAATTTAGATATTTGTTGTTTCTAATTTTATTCCTTCAAGTTAAAATAATTTCATTTGTACAACTTTAACTTTTGAAATACATAGAAGTATTTATTTGCCTAGAAAATCTTCTGTTTGGATATCTTCCAATGATCATTTGAAGTATTGTTTTTAATTACCCAAGTAATCACAAATACATCATCATTGTAATAAAGTGTAATAACATATGATGTCATTATATATAATAAATATAAACCTAAAGTCCTCCCGATTCTAGTCACTTCCTCAGAAAAACTCACTATTACAGTTGGCATGTTTTCTTCAGGACACATTTCCATGTGTTTGCACATCAATATATAACCTATATATATAACACTTCAGATTTGTGAGTGTCCAAGCCTGTGTGCGTTGTTCTGCAGTCTGGTAATTTCACTCACAACGTAGCGTTTACATGAGCCCCGGGCCAGTTTATTTAAATCTGCTTTGTCTATACTCTGCCTAGTGTCCCACAATATTAACAGGCTATAACTGATCTAACCATGTCCCTTTTGGTGGACATTCCCCTTTGGTGGGCTGTCCCCCGTTTTCCTGCCTGGAACACCCTCACACATGCCACCAGGTGTGCGCTCAGGCACCAGGTTTTCCTGCTAAATTCTTTTGAAGGACATCATACAAACGGAAAGCATGCCAATCATAAATATATAACTCTGAGTCTCCCCAAAGGGAACCTCCTTGTGTGAGCAGAATCCGGACCCAGAAGCAGAGCGTGACTAGCACCCCAGAGGCCCCACTGTGCCTTCCCCCAGCCATCGTGCCCCACCCCCCATCTCCACGCCATCCTGCCTCCCACGCGTGTGCGAGAGTCATCGTGCCCGGTGTGCACGCAGATGCGGACTCACTTCATGTGTGCCCTCCATTCCGGCTGCTCTCACACACTGTTTGGTGTGAGCAAGTCTCCATGTTGTGTGTGTCGTTGGAGCTTGTGACCCTCACGGGTGCACAATGCCCATGGCGATGTCTTCCACAAACTACCCGTTCGGTCCTGACGGACATTTCAGTTACCTTCCGGTTGGGGATTATCGTAAATGGCTCTGCTGTGGTCATTGTTGCTCGCGTCTTTTGGTAAAAAGATTTACCCATTCCCGCTGGGTCTATACCTAGGAGTGAAAACGCTGTGTCAAGCAGCAGTAGACTTTGTCAAACCGTTTCCCAAAGTTCTGTGCCAATTTCCACGCCAACCAGCAGTGTGTCAGCGTTCCAGCTGCTTCACAGTCTTGTCAAAACTCGGCTATTTTCATGCCTCTATTTTTGCCATTCTGGTGGGTACACTGCGATCTAATGTTGGTTTGTAGCTGCATTTCCCTCCCAACCAATGGCATCGAGCATTTCTTCATGTACAGAGGGTGCCAAAAAAAAAATGTACACACATTTTAAGAAAGGAAAAAACTATTAAAATTGTGACATTCAATATATACTGATAACAAAAGATAAACACAAGTCACGTTTGACTTCTGCAATTACAAGAGGTGCTCAAAGTGGTTACCATCAGCATCCAGGCACTTCTGATTACTGTGAACTACAGCTTGAGCAACGTTGACCAAAGTGTCCACTCGAATACATTTTTTTGCCACCCCAGTATTTATTGGCCATTTGGTACCCTCTTTTCTGAAATGCCAGTCTTCTGCCCACTTTCCTGTCGGGCTGTCTTTCCCTTGATAATTTGTAGGCGTTTCAATATACTCTGGAGACAGTTGTTTGTCAGACATGTTGCAGATAATGCCTTCCTTTCTGTGGTTTGCCTCTTCACTCTCTTCATGGCGTCTTCTGATGAGCAGGAATTTTAATTTTAATGTAGTCCAGTTTATCACTTTTTTAGTGGGAAGTGCTTTTGTGTTTTCAAAGAAACATTTGCCTACTCCCAGGTCACAGTGAGGTGCTTCTGTGATTTTCTCTAAAATGTTCTTGTTTGGCCATTTACATTCAGACCTGCCATCCAGCCATGCGCAGGACAATCAATTTTTCATATGGTTTGAGGTAGGAGTCAAAACATACTTTTAAAAATCCGAATATCCACATGATCTAGCGCTGTTTATTGTAAAGGCTGCCATTCCCCTACTCCGGGGCGATTGTGCAGGGGCGCGTCCCTCCACGGACCCTCTAGTTTGTTACACGGGAAAAACGTGCTGTTTTGTCCGCCTGACTTCATATGTGGTCATGAAACCTGGTACCGCAAATCCTCCAGTTCTGTTTTTCAAGATTTTAAAAAATTCATCAATTCATTGGGGGGGGGGGGGCGGGCGGTAGAAAGCCCTTGGAGTTTGACCAGAATTTGTACTGACTATGGATTATTTTGAGAATTGACATAAACATGTTAATATTTATTCTTCCAATCTAGGAACATAATATCATTCCCCATTTATGTAGGTCTTTGTTAATTTGTTTTAAAAGAATTTTGTAATTTTCAATGTAGAAGTCATATATCTTTTGTTACAAAAGTAACAAAGGTGTTATCCAGGTGCTAGATACTTGTATGTTTTAACATTACTGTAAACAGTATGTGTTTTAAATTTTTATTTTCCAAAATTTTGTTTCTGATACATTAAAATACAGTTGGTGACTTTGCTAAATTCACTTTTTAATTCTAAGAGTTTATGGTTAGATGAATTTGGCTTTTCTAAGTCGTGGCATCTGCAAATGGCTGTTTGATTTATTTCTTTTCTATATTTCCCTATTTTCTTTTGTCTGAATGCATTTGCTACAAAGTAAAATGTTATGTTGGGTAGGAATATTGGTATTGGCTATCTTGCGCCACTCCTGATGTTTGCTTTTAGTATGTTCTCCTTGTTGGTTTAAGGGAGGGCAATCATGTCTATTCCAAATCGCTACGAGTTTCTTCGCAAATGTGTATCATTGGATCTTATTAAAACCTGCATTTACCGAGATGGTCTCATGATGCCTCTCTTTTGTGCATTGGAAGCTGAATTATACTCATTGATTTTGTGTCCCTAGAATAAACCCCATATGGTTCCAGTATATTCTTCTTCTTCTGTATCAGTGGATTCAGTGTGTCAATATTTTCCCACGTATGTTCCTGAAGGAAATTGGTCCTTTTCTCCTTTCTTCTAGTGTCCGTGTGAGGTTTTGATGGCAAGACTATATTAGCCTCATGGATGCGTTAGGACACACTCCCTCCTTCCCCGCTCACTATATTGACTCGTGTAAGATCAGTGCTCTCTCTCCCTTAAACCGTCAAGAAAATGCGCAGATGTAACCCTCTGAGATTTGGGTTTTCTTGGTGAGAAACATTTTAATAATGATACAATGTATTTAATAACTGCCAGACTGTTCAGATTAAATACCATCTGTCAAATTCGATGAGTTGTGTTCTAGTGGGGGTTTTGCTCGTTGAATTGAAGTCATCCTCTTATTAGCTCATTCATGCTTTTTTATTCCTGGTGTTATTTATGTTTTCTCCCCCTTTTCCACCCCTTAATTACTTTTGCTACAGATATATTCATTTTATTGACCTTTTGAAAGAACCAAAATTTGGCTTTGTGGGTTTTCTCTGATGTATGCTTGTTCTCTATCTCATTGATTTCTTGTTGTGTCTTTATTACTTCTTTCCTTTCTGTTTTCACTAGGCTCGGTGTTTTTCCAGCTTCTTGAGATAGAAGCTTAGATCATTGGTTTTCAGCCTTTCTTCTTCTGAAATATATGCACATCAGGCTATAAATTTCCCTCTGAGCACTGCTTTAACTGTGTTCCTCTACTTTGATGTTCTATTTCCATTAGCAATGGGTTCGCACTGTCTTCTCATTTCCTGTGACCTGTGACTTGGAACTATATGGCTTAATTTCCAAGCACTTGGGGGCTTCCAGTCGTGTTTACAGCTTTATTTCCAGCATTCCACAGTGGCCGGGGGCACGCTCCTGAATGACTTGCTGTATGGGCCGGCATACGGCATGTTGGCGGAGGTCCCACGCGCCAGTGGAGGAATGTGGGTTCTGCCGTCGTGAGGTGCAGTGGTCCGTATCACTGGGCAATTAGGCCAGTCCTGTCAGGGCTGGTGTTCAGAACCTCTCGTCCTGTCGGATGTTTTGTCTGTTTAGTAAGTCTGCCGTGGAGAGAGGCGAGTTAAGCCTCCCTCTACGTTTTGGATGTCTCTCTCTTTCAGTCTGCTCCATTTCATTTCCATTATTTCATGGTCTTGATGCTTCCCTAGGCTCGTAATCTCTCCCTAAGTGTCGCCCCTTTCAGCGTACGCCATGCCCACCTCCAGCCAAGCACCTCCTCCCTTAGCATCTGCTTTGTCTGACGCTGCCCAAGCTCTGCTGGCCCTCCTGGTGCTTGCCAGGTACCAGCCCCCTTGTTTTGTGCTCCGAGATTTCAGGCATGTCTCTTCTAAGTGGTATATCTTTGGGGTTTAGTTTTTGTATTCAGTCTGACACTACGGGTCTTTTACTTGCGATGTTTAGCCCTCTCTGTGTGACAGGGTTCCTGTTGTTGGTTTGTTGTCTGCCACCTTGTTTTCTGCTTGCCCACTTGGTCAATGAATGCCCCACGTCCTCTCACATCTTGCCTTCTTTTCAGATTAATGAAAGGTGTGTATTATTCCACGTCCCTTCCCTAGCTTGTGAGTTCTCCACTCTTCTACTACTTTTAGGGGTTATCCTGGAGATCTCGACCCCCATTCTCCCGCTATTGGTGACAGTGCAATACGAACTGAGACTCCGCCCACCTCCTGTTCTGCTGGGTCTTTAACTCCATTTACTCCTCCAGCCGTCTGCTTTCCTGTTCATTGCATTAAATCTCGCATACTCTGCTTGAGCTGGAAGCCATTGCTGCCGCCGTGACATACCACGAACACCTACCGGCGTTAGCTTTTCCATCGCCCGGTGCTCCTCACATCTCCATGTTTCTGCTGAGGTTACTGTGGTTCTGTCTGAAGAGCTCATCTGAGGACTGCCTCAGTCCAGGCCTGTGGTGACGGGCGCTTCCGGCACTGCTGGGCCCAGACGCTTGCATTTCTGAAGTCTGCGTTCACTGTCGTGGACTCCCGGGTCGGCAGCTCCTGTTCACTCCGTCACTTTTCAGCTGTCATCCCAGAGCCCTCCAGCTGCTTCCGTGTCCGCTGAAGACGCAGCTCCATCTTTTTCTTGCTCCTTTGAAGGTAACGCAGCTCCTCTCTGGTCACCTGTAGCGTTTCCTCGTTTCCTTCTGTTTTCGGTGATTTTACCCTGATGTGTCAGGGTGGTTTCTTTGGTATGTCTCATGCTTTGGCCAGCGGAGCTTCTTAAATCTGCAGCTTGGCACCTCTGTTGGTCTTAGGAAGTTCTCAGTCACAATTCCTTCTTTCCTTCCTCCCGCCCCTCATCTGGGGCCACGGGTCACACAGGACAGATGTGCTCACAGAATCCACGTGTCTCTCTGTTTCCCTTTTATTCATCTTCCTGCTTTAGTCGTACGCTTGCTGCTCACCGTTCACTCAGTCCTGTTACATCCACCCATTGGTTTCTTAATGTTGATACTGTATTTCCCAGTCTTAGAATTTCCATTTAGGTCTTTTTATGGGTTCTATGTCTTTGAAAAAGTTCTCTCTTTTTTTCATCTATTATCCCCATCGGTTCCTGTATTTTCTTGGATTTACATATCATAGTTATTTTAACATCCTTATCTGCTAACTCCAATATCTAGGTGACCCTGATTCTGTTCCTATTGTATTTTTTTCCCTTCTTGGTTTGCAGTCACATGTCTGTCTATATGCCCACTAATTTTTTATTGATTGCTGGACGTTATGTATAAACCAAATGTATAGAAGGTGCATGCAACGTCTTCCACCAGAAAATGTGCTCCCCCTCTCTGATGAGCAGAGAGAGCAGGGACCGGACCCCCAGATCCAACAATCTGAGCTGGGTCAAGGCTGGGTTACAGTTCAGGCTGTTCTCAGACTCACCTGTTTCCACAATGTAGCTCTCAGGGAGCCTAACGCGAGCCTGGGGGAGCCCCCTGCCCAGGGGTCTCGGTCATCTCAGCATGGATCACATTCTGGACGTTCTGCTCTGTTGTGTTTTGGTTTTTTTTGCGGGGGTGGGGGCCAGTAACCTCAGAATTTAACTTTTCACACTGGGCAGCTTCAGAGCTGACGAATGTCTTGCTGGCTGCGTGACAGCCCCCTCAGGCCTTGATCCCTTTCCTGATCTGCCTGGACTAAGCTTGATGCCCAGCCTCTAACCAGCCCAGAGTGGGAAAGGCCCCCCAGGAAAACCGGGGCTGTGGCTCATCAGCGTCTCTCTCCCCTGGGCTCTGAGTCCCTCCCGTCCTCCTTGCTTCCATACCTCTCTGCCCCCCTTTAAACAGATTACTTCTGTATTTTACCAGCTTTTTAATTTGCTCTCAGCCTGAAATGGTCGTCGACTGCTCAGAACGAGAAGTGCATTGGGTATTTTTAAGAGTGGCTGCTAAGCAGCAGATTGCCGAGGCACGCTGCGTGAGCCCCTAACATCTTCATCGGACCTACCAAGGCCCCCGTGTCAGTCACAGGGGGCTGGGCTATGCCTGGGCCACACGGCCCCCAAATCTCTGGTCACGACAGCGAAGTCTTGCCCTTCAGCAGCCACTGTGCTTGGCTCAGCCCTAGCCCCGTGTTCTCCTTGCGGCGGGAGCCAGGAGGGTGCAGTGCCTGTCCCTGGGTCACCACTGGTCACTGTGGCAGAGGAAGGCAGGCTCCAAGGACTGCACGCTGGCTCTTAGAGCTTCTGCAAGGAGGTGACGTCACTTTTGCTCACCTCTCACCAGTTGGAACAAGTCCCATGGCCTCATGGGGAAGCTGATGCCTGAGACCTGTACCGCGGTCCACACGACCCTCCAAGAAAGTGTTTTTTCTTCACTTTCTCACCACATTTGAAATTCAAAATACTTTTAATGTTGCTTGTCCGGTGGTTGAACAGTGGCTCATTTCTTAAAATCTGTGTTTCCCTGATGAATGAGATCAGGGGACTGTTGACATGTTTCTTGCTTCTCATCAGTTTGTGGACAGGGGAGCTGTCTGTTATGATGTGGGGTGACATGTAACAGACTAACGCTGGAGGCTGGTCGCCAGCTCCGTGACTCGCGGCCCGGATGTCCTGCTTTGCTTTGCATACCTGGTCGGCCTGGGTGAGCGCTGGGTGCTGTGCTGGGTGCTGTGCACAGCCGGCCCTGTCCGTTTTCCTAACACGTCCAACAGTTTTTCTTTCGAGGTTTGGCTCCTAGATGTTGAACACGCAGTTCGAGCTCGCCTCAGCGCTGTCGGGTGCAGTGGCTCTCCGTCCCTCCGTCACCCCTCCCTTCCTTGCCTGTGCAGACACCTCTGTCAATGCTTTGGTTCTGAACCAAAGATCAGCGTGTTTTCAGGTGTCTGTCATAGGTAAGGTGTGATCAGACTCTACTTTGAAGTGTGACCCCTTGTCGTGTTGTGGCCGAGTGGACGTTCTCAGTCACCCCACAGCCGTGCAGCCCTGCCTGACCAGCGTGTGCCCCGAGCTCCTCTCCCCCTGGTCTGTCCCTGGGTCAGAAACAAGCTGAGCCTTATGCGTCTGGAGGAAGGAAAAGGCCTGTGTCCCCGTGTGCTCCCCACCACGCGCGCACCCTCCCTGTGCCAGGGCCAGGGCCACCCCACGCTGCGCCTCGGTGCTGCCGCTCACTTTTCTTACTTGGTGAAGGTTAAGTTCTGTGTTTCTCCCACTTTCCTGACTCACCGTCTGGAAGCTTCTTCTTCGTTGTCTGTAGCACCCTCCATGGCCCCCTCACCTGCCTCTCGTCCTGCCAGTGGCCCGGGGCTCAGTCTTCCTGTTCCACTGACTCTCCTGGGTCCCCATCACCCTGCGCACAACTAGACGCACAGACCTGACCCTCCAGGAAGCTCACCCCATCTCCATCCCCCACCTCAGGGTGACACTGAGCTGCCTCCTTCCCGGTGTGTCCCCACAGCCCGGCGGCCAGCCTGCGGACCCCAGCTGGACCGGAGCCTTCCGGATGCAGGCGGGCGGCCCGCCCCTGGCTGTGCGTCCCCAGGTCAGCACGTGGTGCGGTGGCGGCTGTGTGCAGTCGCTTGAACCTTGGCTTCACCGCTTCAGAACTCCAGGACCTTGGAAAAGCCACTTGGCCTCCATGTCTCTTTCCTCTGTCAATAGGGAAGGAATCCACATAGGGTCACTGTGACTGCTGATGGGGGCCACCTGTCATCGTTTTTATATTGTTATTTTTATTTGTTGTCGACATGCTAATGGCTGGAGAACCCAGGCACTCCACAGGGGCTGGACAGTCTGTTTTGGGGGTATCTCGTCTCCTCTCGTCCCCTCTTGAGAGCCACCCAGGTGGCGTCTTCCTCAGTCCTTGTATGTCTGCAGTGACTTGCTCTGTGTGTATCTTGGTGACATCTAGGCTGATGGTGGAATTCTCGGCCGTTCCATGGCAGCCACCACGCTGTCTTTCCCGTGGTCATTAGGGCTAATTATCTCAGGACATGTTCTTCAGATAAGACGCCTTGTCCTCTGACGGTGGAGAGCAGGGCCCAGCTATGTGCACGCCCTTTCCCCATCCCCCCAGGCTGGACCCTGCGACTCCTCTGTTGCCAGGAGATGATGAAGGGGCCCCAGCAGGACAGGACACCCAGGCTCCGATTGGCAGGAGCAGCTGGGCGGGGACAGTGCGGGGGACAGCTGGGTGTTTGCCTGTCTGTGTTCACAGCTTCCTCAGGCCCGAAGTGACAAGTAAGTTTGTCTGGGCGAGGTCGCTGTGTGCGAGTTGGTGGGAGCTGCCTCCGTCAGGCCTGAGTCCCGTCACGGGCCATGTGCGCGGAGTGGGCGCCTCACAGAGGACTCGGGCCAGGCTGAGTGTTGTCCCTGTGTGCCTCACATGTCCTTTTAGACCAAGCTGTTCAGAGCACACCCGAGCCAAGGATGGGGGGTGGGGGTGACAGTGAGAGGAGGGAGGGCCCAGGGAGGGTGTGTCAGCCTCCCCTTCCTGCAGGGGGCACTGCAGGGTGAAATTACCTCTGGCTTCCTCTCCAAGACAGTGAACCCAGAAACCCCACGCCCCTGCCTAGGCCCCAGGCCCTGAGGACGCCCCGTCTGCCTGACTCACTCACCAAAGACGGAAGGCCAGTGCAGATGGAAGGAGGCAGGCAGGCAGGTGGGACGAGAGGAGCGCGTCCAAGGCCGGATCCTCCGTGCCTGAGCCCAACTCTAGACCGTCTATGGGCTCCCGTCACCGCCATGCCACCCCACTCTGCTCCTGTCCTTCTGCAGACCCGGGCACCTTGACCTGGGTTGTAGCTGTCAGTCTTTCTCTTGGCTAACTAAAGTATGCTGTTCATTTCTCTAAAAATAACTGAGGTAGACTCCACTCCCTGGAGAATATTTTTAGAAATGCTCTTTCTATGGTTAAATTAGAATAATAGTTATAAAGTCTTGTGCTGATATAAAATTCTTGGCTCATACTTCCTGCCCCGAGGATGTCGTTGGCATTTTGTGACTCTCCCAGGAGCCCACTGCCCTCTCCCAGCAACGTCTCTGTGTTTTGCCTGGAGCCGCACACGCCTTTGGTGTCTGACCCGCCCTCTGTACAGGTCTCAGGGTTGCAAGCATGTCTCACAGAAAGACAAGACGTCCTTTCAATCTGCAGGCTTGATCCTTTTTTTTTAACTCCGCAAAACGTTCCTGAATCATTCGAGTTGTTTACCTTTTCTATCTGTGTGGCTCTGTCCTGTGAGTCACCAATTATATGTGTGTCATTTCTCCATTTTTGTTTTCTTTCTCTGTCCCTTGCTTTTATCCTTTTAACTCTTTGTCTTTTTCTGCCTTATTTTTCTCACTCGTTTCTTAAGCCTGCCCCTCACGCTGACCGTGGTTCAGCACCATCTCTGGCCCAGGTGTGGCCTCAGCCTGTCCTGTCTCTTCCTATTTCTATCCGTTCCCCGGGGGTGCCTGCCCACTTTTCCTCTCCTGTTGTCTTATGATTTTTTATTTAAGCTTGTCCCAGCTTTTGTTTTATAGAAAAGATGTTTTCATGTAGATCTTTAAGTTCCTGACTGAAACCCTGAAAAACATCTACCTTCCCCCTGTGAGGTCATCTGGATTTTGCTAGAAAGACAGAAACCAGCTGGAGCTGTGTCAGAGACACAGCTAACAGGAATACACACCTGAGAGGTGACGGGAAAAGCGAGCCTCATTCAGTGGTGTGGTGTGCTGGAACCCACTCACCCCATCCCCTTCTCTGCACCCTGAGAGGCTGAGCTGCACAGACCACACCGGTGACCCGTGTCCTCAGCCAGTGTAGGGGTATCAGGGGACAGGAGGGTGGGAGGATAGCGAGGTGGGTGTCCCTTCCCCAGTCCCTCTGTGAGAGCTGGCCGTGGCTGGCCAGGCCCTCTTCCTCTGTCACAGGGCTGCTTTGAGAGTTACAGGGGCTGTGTGTGCAGAACCTTTCTAGTGCCACTTGGCACCGGGCAAGTACCCCACAAACAGGGTCTGCCCATCGCTGGAGCTCAGGCTTTGGCCAAGTGCGCCCTGGCTGTCCCCACGCCCCAGGGGACCTGCAGGGTTGCCTGCCGCCTGACATCACGCGGGCTCTAATCTGCCTGGTGGGTGAGCTCATGCACTGTGCACTGTCAAAGGCAACGCTTTTTGTCTTAGGGCTGCCACAGAACCAGCCCTCCCCACCCCGCCCCGTCCACTCTTACACCCCAGTCCTCGCACCTGGTCATGGGACACGTGGCACCCCTCATTCTGCATGACACCTTTGCTGTTAACCCTCAGTTTCGGGGCGCTGATCAGATCAGGGTGGGAACACGCGTGTGTGGAGGGTCACAGGAGGCCGATCTCCTCCGTGTGAATGAACGAGGAGTTTCAGGATCTTTTCAGCCTTCTGGGTGATCACTGACATTTCACATTTCCTTTCCTGGTGCCTGTGTGGACTCCAGCGCCAGCCCCAGGCTCTCCCTCCCGCACCCCTACCCCAGCCAGACACCCTGTGCTTGGAAGTCACAGACTCCGAGTCCCCAACACATCCCTAAGCCGTGGATTCTGCAAAGTGATTCGGCAGACTGTTTCCAGTTAATTCTCCAATGGCTTAGACACGAATCCCATGTTTTCACTAGGAATAAGCAAGCTTTTAAATCGGCTTAGTCTCGTGAGGCGGTAACTTTTGTGAACCATTTTAGCCCATGAGCTGTCTCCTGGTAGCAGTGGTAGGAACTTAGGACATTGAATTTACCAGGAGATTGCAGATGCTGTGCTGCCAAGGCCCCTCCAGGGCCAAAGGCCCAGCCCTTTCTCCAAGGAGGTCCCTTCCTCACTCGGCCAGGCGCGAAAGGACAGGACGGTGTGGCAGGGAACGCTGGCTCAGGTCCCAGGGCTGGCCTCCAGCTTTTCCCCTGCTTGGCTGTGGAGTGTCCCCACATGTGAGGATGAGGCCATCTGTGACTGGGGACCCCTGTGACCTGGGCCCACTGTGACCCAGGCCTGCCTATGACCCCGGCCCCCCTGTGACCTGGGCCCACTATGACCCGGGCTCACCTGTGACCCAGGCTCGCCTGTTCCGTGCTCTTCAGAGCACGTGTCTGTGAGAGACTCTGATCAGGTCCTGCCTTTTGAGTGTAAGCCTCCCCGAGGGCAGAACCTACAGCCACTGTCCCTCCCACAGCAGCCCCAGAGCCCTACACAGAACAGGGCGGCCGTGGAGCACGGACCTCCCACCCCCAGCAGGAGCACCGGTGGCTGAGAGGCCATTGAGGGGGCAGCAAGAGGCGGTGCCTCCATCCAGAGTCAAGGCTCCGAGCCCCTGGCACCTGCTCCGTTGCACCATCGCACTTCACTTATAAAACCCAAATCCAGATAAAGTGACTAAGAAGTTCAAGCTGCCGTCTGACAGCAGACCCTGTGCCTGCCCGGCCACGTGGCCGGATGGCGACCGGCTTCGGGGCCCGTGTCTGTCCACAGGCTGAGGGGCGTCCTCTTTCCAGCCTTCCAGCCTTCGCCTGCCCTGGCCGTGGCCCGGCACCGGCCCGCTGACGGCCTCTACCACAAAGGCGCCCAGCTGCTCTCCAGCAGTGTACTTTTTGGTCGTCTCTGGGCGCTCTTAGGCCTTCTGGGTCATTCTAGGAAGTTGCTCCGGGGTCAGCACAGACAGGCACGTGCCCGGGCAGGGGCAGGTGCGGGCTGCTTAATTCCTGTCCTCCATGACAGCAAGAAGAATAGCTGGATGGTTGCAGAAAGGCGCTTATTGGGAGCGGGCCTCCAGTTTAATCACCGCTAAGCCCGGGGAGGTGCCGTGTGGAACAGCTGTCCTTGCCCCTGCACGGCAGTAAATGCGGATAGGCTTCCATAAAACCGGGGGACCACGACTCCTTGCGAGCAAAGCCACCTGCAGTGTTACTGCTGGTGGAGCGTGGGCCGTGGGGTCGGGCGGCCAGCTGCAGGAACAGGTGTGCCAGCCCCGACGGAACCACCAGTGAGGTGACGGTGCGACAGCTGCTCCATGGCGCCCGGTCCACGTTGGCTTTGTTACTTCAAAGCCACACGCCCAGGACCTTCCAGGCTGAAAGCCGGTGCGGCCTTCCTTGGGCAGGCATCCCCCAGGTGGGTGTGAGGTGTCCTCAGTCCTGCTGTGGGGGTGGCCCTCTCTGACCGACCGCTCCCTGACCTGGAGGCCTCGGTTCTCACCTGGGGTCCATCAGCCCTCCCTCGGACACAGCAGCCACAGAACCTGGCATCACGCAGTCTCGAATCAGCACCTCTTAACTGCCACCTTGGGAACCCAGACTCCTAGAATCCTGGAAGCACAGACTCAAGGCATCACGACACCCAACTGCACTGTGTGGAGTGATTCCTGGTGCCAACACTACGTTCATGCCATGAGGTCGCACTTTCCTTTAGAGGAGGGAATGAATGGGGGGCTGAAGTAACACCCAGGCCACACCGCTGGTGAGTGGCAGTCAGGTTGTGGGGGACACACCACTGTACCTTCAATTGTTGCCATCGCCTCCTCCTGCCCGACGTGAGGCTAAGGCCTGCAGGGTCTTAGCAGCTTAGGAAGTCTGGGTCTCTGCACCCTGGAAGGGACCCTGGGGCTGGGGAGCCCTGGTGGCCTGAATGCAACCTGGAGGAGACCCCGCGGGCATGTGATCACTGGCCCAAGCATCGTTTTCATGGCAAGGTGTCGTGTCGGCTCACACAAAGCTTTCAGGAAAAAGGCTGCAAAGCTCTGAGGAGACCTCGGCCACGGCTCACACCTGAGCCCTCCTGCCTGAGCCCTTCCTTCTGCAGACCACCAGGAGGGGGCTCCCCACGCGGGCCCCATGTGGCCTTTTGGAGGCGGCCACAGGTGCTCTGACCCATCCAGCCGGGGCCGAGGATGCTGGGCCCAACTGCAGCTCCCAGGACAAAGTGCCTGAGCGACCGGGCATCCGGGGGGCTACCCCACAGACAGGGATCTCAGGAGGATTGCCACCGGCATCATGGAGGGTGGGGGCCACTCCTCATTGGTCACCCGTGATTCACCTGCAGTGTGAGAGGTGGGATGGCTGGTTGGGTGGGGGCCAGGCCAGGGCCGTGGCTGTCTGCTGGCCTCTCTGCTCGGACATGGCTGTTGGCAGCCTCTCCACCCATGGAATACAGAGGGGCCCTGTGCCCACCCAGGGACCAGGGTTGTCCTGGAGCCTGTTTGAGCCTATCCAGAAGTGTGGACGGCCTCGCACACACACAGGTGACCCCAGGTGACAGCCCACATTGTCCTCAGAGCCTGGGCTGCCTCTCGCCTAGATGCTGTAAACCCTGGTTGTCGCTAATTTATTGCAAATTGTTTGGGAAAGCCAGTTTAATTAAAATCTAAATGAGCCTCCCAGGAGGGCCCCCTCCCCTGGCCCCCACGGTATAATGAGAGAAAGGCGGCTCAGGATTGCAGTGGCTTTCATGCTTTTGTCATCTCCAGGCCCCCGAGATAATACGATTTACTCATGGAATTTGCACTCCAGTGCTGTGCATAAACGGTGCTGAGTACACAGACTCATGTAGAGTCCCAATCAGAACCGGGCGACCATCTCTTCCCATCGAAAATCAGGGTGCAGTGGAGTTGTTGAGGGGCAGGCAGGGGCCACCTCGGGCGGGCGGGCGGGATATAGCCGTTTTTTGGAGATTTACAATTTCTGGGACAGCATTCATCTCAGCTTGTGTTGGGGTGGACACTGATGGGCTGAGAAGCAGAGATCCTCCCGGCGCACCAGACCACGCCAGGGACAGAGGAAGCCGTGGACACGGTGCATCCCAAGCCAGGGATGTGTGCCTGGGCGAGCTGTCTCCTCTCTGGAGCCTCAGTTTCCCCACCTGCAGTAGGGGACACCTGCACCAGCTGATCTACAGGCCCATCTTCCTTTGAGTTTCTCTCCTCTGTAAAGTGATGCTGTTCAGGGCAGAATGCACTGGCTTGTGGTCCCACCGGACCCACTGTCTCTTCCTCCACCCAGTGACCACCCAGAGCTGACGAGCATGACCCAGGTTGCATGTGGTTTGGATGACGGCGCCTCTCCACACACCATTCAAGGCACAGCTGTGGGAGGAGCAGGTGGCACGGACCTCAGGGTGGAGGCCAAGGCAGCCGCTCCAGCGCCACACGGGCTGGGGAACTGTGTCCCAGTTCTTGACTCTGCAGCCTCTCAGGCCTCGTCCGTCAGCTGTCAGCTGGGGAGTTTGTGCTGGCTCCTTCGTCTGGCCTGGGGACCATGACGCGTTCTTGCACAGTGGGTCCCAGAACAGTGCTGACGGTACAGCGGGTGTCCTATAGCTGTCACCTTATTATTAGCTGTGCCTGTCTCCCCCAGGGCAGCACCTGGTCTGCTGTGCTTCTGTGTCACCAGTGTCCCACGTGGGTCTGCAACAGAGTGGTGTCACAGGTGGGGGCAGACAGGCGGACCGACAGACAAGTGGACGGATGAGTAGGTGGACCAGTGGATGGGTGGACAGGAGAGCGGATGGACAGACAGGTGCAGGGGACGGCTGGCTGGGTGGGTTACAAGGTTGGGGGTCTCTGCTGTGCTCTTCTCTGGCTGTGGCTGGTTTAAAAGCTGTGGCTCCTGAAGAGACGAAAACACCAGCCTCTTAAAACCGCATCACCAGCCTGGGGGGCTCTGTCTGGCTCTTCGGACGTCACTGAAACAAGACGTCACCTCTGCGTGTGGCAGAACACAGTGCCTGCATTGCTGCCTGCGTTGCTACCTGCGTGGCAGCCGGACCCTGGCTGGGGCCACCCCCGCTGCCTGCTCCACCTGTCACCCTGGCCGCCGCTGCCGTTAAACATACCTGATGCTTTTATTGGGGCCTCTCCAGTGTTATGATAAATAATTGAACCTAAACCACATGTGTCAAAAGAGAAGAACCTCTCACAGGGGACAGTGAGTGTCACAGCTGGAGCTATCTTTCTCCTGAGACACCATAAAATGGGGACATCAAGTGAGGACAAGGCCTGTCTCCGATACTGCACAAGGAGGGGACACCTTCCAGAGTGCGAGGGGACATGCTGGGGTGACAAAGGCCCCGCCTCCTGGTTTCCTCACCTGGAGAATGGGACGCTGCAGACCTGCTCACGGCTGTGAGTGTGGCAATGGTTTCCCCACCCCATATCACTGGAGCCCTACAGGGTGTCGAGGTGGCTGCCTGGCACTTTGTTGTGGCTCCAATACCATGGCAACACTGTCCTGGGACCCGGCCCTGTTAGTCTGAGCAGATGGCCCAAAGCACAGCTTTTCCAAATGTGATGCCGGCTTCCCAGCGGGTCTGGAGTAGCGGGGGTGTTTGGAGGCCTAGCCACGGCGGTCTGCGTGAGCCGCCTGCTCCCGCTCTGCCCTGGACCACCCAGGGGCAGACGGGCCCACCCCACACCCCCTCCACCAGTGGCCCCGTGTCTGTGACAGCCGGGCGGGGGTGGGGGTGGGGTCGGGATAGCGGGAGCTTGTCTTTCCCATGATTTACAGTTACTGCCTCGTGTCCAGGTGTTCCTCCACGTTAAGTACACTCGCCAATTTTTTATGCAAGATTGAACAACTTAACGGCCTGAACAAGTCGGATGACAAGACTTTAATTGCTATTTTGCTCCCTCCAGCCCCCAGGAGAGCAATACGCAGGCATTTAGAGAAGTATTTCATAAAACAGGGAGGGAAGCAATTCACCGAGTCCTGTGTACGTTTCCTTTCCAAGCTCTTCGTCCCCTGGGCCAGGGTCACGTGTCTCGGACCCTGAGGCCTCCAGCCTGGAGGGGGCAGAGAGAGGAAGCCCTGAGGGGACCCCAGCCCTGAGAAGCAGTCTGTCTCCCACCAGCTGGGGGAAGGCCTGGTTCTAGTCAAATTCCAGACACTCATTCATTCATGCATTTGCTTGCTCACTCATTCATTCTTGCATCAAGTGTCTACTGAGTGACCCATGAAGGCCAGGCCAGGCCGTGCACTGACCCTCTAGACACAGATGGCCAACTGAGGAGTGGGTGCCTGTGTGGGGCAGGGATGGGGTCATAGGGAGCCCGAGGGTGTCACCCGTGGGCGGGGGGGCTCCATGGAGGTGTGCCCACTGGGCACGCAGGATCAATACCATCAGTGCTCAGTGCTGTGAGCCGGGGCCAGCTCCTGTCTGCAAAGCACGTTTTGTCTGGAAAAGACATAAATCTGGTGTGGGGGATGGGAAGGGGAGGGAGAATACAATGCCCGTCATTTGTTAGCCGAGGACCCGCCTCCATGCAGGACTGTGTGATAAACAGCTCCTTGAGAACAGGCGTCCACAGCAGGCCGGGCGGAGATCAATCTTCCTTTCTCTGATCTCTGAGGAGCCACCTGGCCGTGGGTCTGGCTCATTCACTACGTGTTCAAAGGACTCTTTAAGGTTAGAATTTCCTTTTTAAGAAGTCACTCAGGGAGGCAGGTTCCCTGGAAGAGCCACCCAGCTGACACCACTCATTAGCCGCCTCCCGCGGCTGGAGGACCTCTGGGCTGTGGCCTAAGTGGAGAAGATGGGGAGCAGCTGGGAGAATGCCCAGGTGGGGAGCAGGGGCCCACAGGGTGGGCGGGGCAGGGCTGCCTCCCCAAGGTCTCAGGAAGCCTGCCTAGCCTCCGTCCTCGGGCTGTGCACTGGGGGCTGATCTCAGGACAAATGCGGAAACTGAGTCAGGCGAGGCTGCTCTTGCGGCCCCTCCCCTGCAGGCTGCCAGGCCTCGGCTGCCTGGCTCCATGTGTGCATTGTTCTGCAGCATTTATTCAGCACCTGCTGCGTGCTGGCCTGGTGCTGGCCCTGGACGGGTCAGTTGAGAACATGAAGACCCAGTTGTTTAAAGAGAAGTGGGAGAAAGGAGGCTTGGACCTCAGGGAGTGCCCAATCTAGCTGGGCTCACACACACAGACATGCACATGCACACTCACGCACAAGCATGCACACATGGACACAAGCACGTGCACACTCACATGCAGACGTGCACACACATCCAGGGCGCACACACATACATACACACTTATGCGCACACAAGCACGGATGTACCCTCACATGAGCACACACATGCACATGCCCACACTCCTGCACAAACATGCACAGATCTGCACGTACACTGCATACTCACCTGCACACACCCTCACCTATGTGCACACACACGTGCACACATTGGGAGCAGAATAAGACAGGCCAGGCTACAGTCCATAATGGGAGGCCCAGTGAGGAAAGGCTGTGGTGTCCAGGGAAGGACGGACGTGTGCTGCCTGAGGCCAAGGTCTCGGCAGGCCCCCCGCCTCCCTGGGCACCTGCCTGGGTGGGTGCCTGGAGAGGGAACCGCTTGGCTGAGGGCTCTGGGGTGGGACTGAGGGCGTGTGGGCAGGAGGCCAGGCTGGTGGGGGCCGAGCACACAGCTGGTCACCAGCCAGAGCTGGGCAGGCAGCCAGGGGGCTGGGCACTCGCAGAGATGCCGCCACCTCCAGCCCCCGCTTGGTCCCTTGAACACTAATAGGGAATGGGAGGGGAGGGCACAGGCTCCTTACGGGGGATGGGCTGAGCTGTAGATGAAAGGACTTTGTGGACTGGGGGGAGGGGCTGGCGCTCAGCAAAGGAAATATTGAAATTAAATCATTTCCCAGGGTGGGGGGAACTCTCTGTCCTAATTAAATAGCCAAGACTCTTGCGGCCTGCTGTCAGGGCAGAGGCAGATGCTGCCCTTGGAAGAGGGGGATTAGTGGGCTGCTCCCCTTTGATGCCGCCCCCCCAGCTCCCAGGGGCAGCGGGAGGCAGCCATTGTGCACTAATTGGGGCTGGAGCCTGCCACCTCCTGTCCGTAGGCACAAATCCATATTCACGTGCTGGGGTGGGAGGCCTTTCCTGGGACGCAGCCGCCCCAGCCAGAGGCTCCTTGCTGGTGGGAGGGAGGTGAGGAGAGGAGCACCCCCATGCGTGCCCCTCCCAGCCCTGGGCCCCAGCTCCTAGCTGTCTCTGTCATTCTGGTTTTATTTTTAATTAAAGTGTATTGGGGTGACAATGGTTAGTAAAGTTACAGAGGTTTCAGGTGTACAATTCTGTAATACGTCATCTATGTATCACATTGTGTGCTCACCTCTCAGAGTCAGTTCTCCTTCCATCACCTTATATTTGACCCCTTTCACCCTCTTCAGCCATCTCCCCTCCCCCCTTACCCTCTGGTAACCACTAAACTATTGTCTGTGTCTCTGAGTTTTTGTTTCTTTATTTGCTTGTCTTGTTCCTTTGTTGCTTTCAGTTTTACATCCCACATATGAGCGAAGTCTATGGTTCTCGACTTTTTAGATGACTGGACAAAGATGTGGTATATACACAATGGAACACTATTCTGCCAAAAGAAAAGATGAAATAGTGCTATTTGCGACGGCACGGATGGATCTTGGGATTATTATGCTAGGTGAAATTAGTCAGACAGAAAAAAAGTCGCCGCCATCTTCACACCCTCTGCAGAGAAAGGCTCTGCGGTCCGGGGGGCGGGAGGGGCTGAGCCCAGGAGGAGGTGCAGAGCTTTGTCCAGCTTGGGGGCTGAGCGCTGCCCGCTCCAGCACTGGAGCCTGGGCCCGGCCTCAGGCCGTGCTGGGTGACCACTGAGTCTGTGGGGCCATGGAAGTTCGCTTTGAACTCTCCAAGAGTCAGAGAGGCAGAAGGAAGGGGTTTCCAGACCCAGTTTGAGCCCGGACGTGGGGGAGGTGTTTTCAGGCGCCCCTGCAGGAAGAAGCCCTGGTCATAGTGGGTGCCAGCTACACAGCGAAGCAGGCGTGCAGGCGGCAAAGAAGCCTCTCCACTGGCCGCTGACATCAGAGCCCCGAGTCCAGATGCAGGACAGAGCCCAGGTGCCCAGAAGCCTACAGACCCACCCTGAGAACAGGGACCACAGCTGGGGCACGGGGAGAGGGCAGGGAACAGCCCTTAGTCCGGTGGAGGAGACCGGGGCTCAGGCATGGGTCCCGTGGCTGCCCAGAGCCTGCCTGCCGTGCCTCCTCCTCTCCCTGTGGGCGCCGGGAGCCAGGGAGGTCCAGAACCCCAGTCAGGCCATTCCCAGGCCTGCCATGCCAGAGCTTCCTCGGGGCCCGGGCAGCGTCTCACCTGGTCCCACAATTTACCCACCGAGGCCCCAAGGGGAGGCCATTGGCCCAGTCCCTGCGTCCGGCCTCGGGTGCGAGCAGCCTGCCTCCTCGCTCAGAAGGAGCCAAGTAACACGGCCTCCTCCTTGTCTCTCCACCCAGGAGGCTTGTGGGAAGTGACGCAGGCTCTGAACTTGGCTATGGGAACCGTCATTGTGCCTGGGCCACGTGCTGCAGGGAGAAACAGCTGGACAAGCCGGGGAGGTCCCTCCCTGTGGTCTTAGCTCCGCTGACCCGCGTATTTAACGCGGTGCTCTGGTCCCTGGGACCGGCGTTCCAGGTTCCCATTTGGTGTCGTGGCCCATCCACTTGAAGAACTTCTTTTATCATATTTGTCAGTAAAAAATTTCTTTTATCTGAAAGTTTCTTTCTTTCACCTTCATTCTCTAAGAATATTTTTTTCTGTCTATAGGATGATTTTCCTTTTAGTGCATTAAAAATGTTTTCCACTGTCTTCTGAAAAGTGAGCATTTATTCAAAGTATTGCTCCCCTGCGTGTAACGTGTAGTTTTTCTACGGCTGCTTTCAAGTTTTTTCTTTGTCTTTGGTTTATGTCAGTTTGACTCAAACATGCTTTGCCAAGGTTCCCCTGCCTTTATATTGATGTGGGTTTTCTGAGCTCTTGTAATCCATAAATTGATGTCTTTCATCAAATTCAGGTAATTTTATCCATCATTTCTTTAAAAGATAATGAGGATTTTAAAATTTCTGCTCTATTTCCTCTCTCTGCCCCTTCTATCACTCGAATATTACAGGCCGTGCACTGACCCCACTGTACCTTCAATTGTTGCCATCGCCTCCTCCTGCCCGACGTGAGGCTAAGGCCTGCAGGGTCTTAGCAGCTTAGGAAGTCTGGGTCTCTGCNCCCCCGCTGCCTGCTCCACCTGTCACCCTGGCCGCCGCTGCCGTTAAACATACCTGATGCTTTTATTGGGGCCTCTCCAGTGTTATGATAAATAATTGAACCTAAACCACATGTGTCAAAAGAGAAGAACCTCTCACAGGGGACAGTGAGTGTCACAGCTGGAGCTATCTTTCTCCTGAGACACCATAAAATGGGGACATCAAGTGAGGACAAGGCCTGTCTCCGATACTGCACAAGGAGGGGACACCTTCCAGAGTGCGAGGGGACATGCTGGGGTGACAAAGGCCCCGCCTCCTGGTTTCCTCACCTGGAGAATGGGACACTGCAGACCTGCTCACGGCTGTGAGTGTGGCAATGGTTTCCCCACCCCATATCACTGGAGCCCTACAGGGTGTCGAGGTGGCTGCCTGGCACTTTGTTGTGGCTCCAATACCATGGCAACACTGTCCTGGGACCCGGCCCTGTTAGTCTGAGCAGATGGCCCAAAGCACAGCTTTTCCAAATGTGATGCCGGCTTCCCAGCGGGTCTGGAGTAGCGGGGGTGTTTGGAGGCCTAGCCACGGCGGTCTGCGTGAGCCGCCTGCTCCCGCTCTGCCCTGGACCACCCAGGGGCAGACGGGCCCACCCCACACCCCCTCCACCAGTGGCCCCGTGTCTGTGACAGCCGGGCGGGGGTGGGGGTGGGGTCGGGATAGCGGGAGCTTGTCTTTCCCATGATTTACAGTTACTGCCTCGTGTCCAGGTGTTCCTCCACGTTAAGTACACTCGCCAATTTTTTATGCAAGATTGAACAACTTAACGGCCTGAACAAGTCGGATGACAAGACTTTAATTGCTATTTTGCTCCCTCCAGCCCCCAGGAGAGCAATACGCAGGCATTTAGAGAAGTATTTCATAAAACAGGGAGGGAAGCAATTCACCGAGTCCTGTGTACGTTTCCTTTCCAAGCTCTTCGTCCCCTGGGCCAGGGTCACGTGTCTCGGACCCTGAGGCCTCCAGCCTGGAGGGGGCAGAGAGAGGAAGCCCTGAGGGGACCCCAGCCCTGAGAAGCAGTCTGTCTCCCACCAGCTGGGGGAAGGCCTGGTTCTAGTCAAATTCCAGACACTCATTCATTCATGCATTTGCTTGCTCACTCATTCATTCTTGCATCAAGTGTCTACTGAGTGACCCATGAAGGCCAGGCCAGGCCGTGCACTGACCCTCTAGACACAGATGGCCAACTGAGGAGTGGGTGCCTGTGTGGGGCAGGGATGGGGTCATAGGGAGCCCGAGGGTGTCACCCGTGGGCGGGGGGGCTCCATGGAGGTGTGCCCACTGGGCACGCAGGATCAATACCATCAGTGCTCAGTGCTGTGAGCCGGGGCCAGCTCCTGTCTGCAAAGCACGTTTTGTCTGGAAAAGACATAAATCTGGTGTGGGGGATGGGAAGGGGAGGGAGAATACAATGCCCGTCATTTGTTAGCCGAGGACCCGCCTCCATGCAGGACTGTGTGATAAACAGCTCCTTGAGAACAGGCGTCCACAGCAGGCCGGGCGGAGATCAATCTTCCTTTCTCTGATCTCTGAGGAGCCACCTGGCCGTGGGCCTGGCTCATTCACTACGTGTTCAAAGGACTCTTTAAGGTTAGAATTTCCTTTTTAAGAAGTCACTCAGGGAGGCAGGTTCCCTGGAAGAGCCACCCAGCTGACACCACTCATTAGCCGCCTCCCGCGGCTGGAGGACCTCTGGGCTGTGACCTAAGTGGAGAAGATGGGGAGCAGCTGGGAGAATGCCCAGGTGGGGAGCAGGGGCCCACAGGGTGGGCGGGGCAGGGCTGCCTCCCCAAGGTCTCAGGAAGCCTGCCTAGCCTCCGCCCTCGGGCTGTGCACTGGGGGCTGATCTCAGGACAAATGCGGAAACTGAGTCAGGCGAGGCTGCTCTTGCGGCCCCTCCCCTGCAGGCTGCCAGGCCTCGGCTGCCTGGCTCCATGTGTGCATTGTTCTGCAGCATTTATTCAGCACCTGCTGCGTGCTGGCCTGGTGCTGGCCCTGGACGGGTCAGTTGAGAACATGAAGACCCAGTTGTTTAAAGAGAAGTGGGAGAAAGGAGGCTTGGACCTCAGGGAGTGCCCAATCTAGCTGGGCTCACACACACAGACGTGCACATGCACACTCACGCACAAGCATGCACACATGGACACAAGCACGTGCACACGCACATGCAGACGTGCACACACATCCAGGGCGCACACACATACATACACACTTATGCGCACACAAGCACGGATGTACCCTCACATGAGCACACACATGCACATGCCCACACTCCTGCACAAACATGCACAGATCTGCACGTACACTGCATACTCACCTGCACACACCCTCACCTATGTGCACACACACGTGCACACATTGGGAGCAGAATAAGACAGGCCAGGCTACAGTCCATAATGGGAGGCCCAGTGAGGAAAGGCTGTGGTGTCCAGGGAAGGACGGACGTGTGCTGCCTGAGGCCAAGGTCTCGGCAGGCCCCCCGCCTCCCTGGGCACCTGCCTGGGTGGGTGCCTGGAGAGGGAACCGCTTGGCTGAGGGCTCTGGGGTGGGACTGAGGGCGTGTGGGCAGGAGGCCAGGCTGGTGGGGGCCGAGCACACAGCTGGTCACCAGCCAGAGCTGGGCAGGCAGCCAGGGGGCTGGGCACTCGCAGAGATGCCGCCACCTCCAGCCCCCGCTTGGTCCCTTGAACACTAATAGGGAATGGGAGGGGAGGGCACAGGCTCCTTACGGGGGATGGGCTGAGCTGTAGATGAAAGGACTTTGTGGACTGGGGGGAGGGGCTGGCGCTCAGCAAAGGAAATATTGAAATTAAATCATTTCCCAGGGTGGGGGGAACTCTCTGTCCTAATTAAATAGCCAAGACTCTTGCGGCCTGCTGTCAGGGCAGAGGCAGATGCTGCCCTTGGAAGAGGGGGATTAGTGGGCTGCTCCCCTTTGATGCCGCCCCCCCAGCTCCCAGGGGCAGCGGGAGGCAGCCATTGTGCACTAATTGGGGCTGGAGCCTGCCACCTCCTGTCCGTAGGCACAAATCCATATTCACGTGCTGGGGTGGGAGGCCTTTCCTGGGACGCAGCCGCCCCAGCCAGAGGCTCCTTGCTGGTGGGAGGGAGGTGAGGAGAGGAGCACCCCCATGCGTGCCCCTCCCAGCCCTGGGCCCCAGCTCCTAGCTGTCGCTGTCATTCTGGTTTTATTTTTAATTAAAGTGTATTGGGGTGACAATGGTTAGTAAAGTTACAGAGGTTTCAGGTGTACAATTCTGTAATACGTCATCTATGTATCACATTGTGTGCTCACCTCTCAGAGTCAGTTCTCCTTCCATCACCTTATATTTGACCCCTTTCACCCTCTTCAGCCATCTCCCCTCCCCCCTTACCCTCTGGTAACCACTAAACTATTGTCTGTGTCTCTGAGTTTTTGTTTCTTTATTTGCTTGTCTTGTTCCTTTGTTGCTTTCAGTTTTACATCCCACATATGAGCGAAGTCTATGGTTCTCGACTTTTTAGATGACTGGACAAAGATGTGGTATATACACAATGGAACACTATTCTGCCAAAAGAAAAGATGAAATAGTGCTATTTGCGACGGCACGGATGGATCTTGGGATTATTATGCTAGGTGAAATTAGTCAGACAGAAAAAAAGTCGCCGCCATCTTCACACCCTCTGCAGAGAAAGGCTCTGCGGTCCGGGGGGCGGGAGGGGCTGAGCCCAGGAGGAGGTGCAGAGCTTTGTCCAGCTTGGGGGCTGAGCGCTGCCCGCTCCAGCACTGGAGCCTGGGCCCGGCCTCAGGCCGTGCTGGGTGACCACTGAGTCTGTGGGGCCATGGAAGTTCGCTTTGAACTCTCCAAGAGTCAGAGAGGCAGAAGGAAGGGGTTTCCAGACCCAGTTTGAGCCCGGACGTGGGGGAGGTGTTTTCAGGCGCCCCTGCAGGAAGAAGCCCTGGTCATAGTGGGTGCCAGCTACACAGCGAAGCAGGCGTGCAGGCGGCAAAGAAGCCTCTCCACTGGCCGCTGACATCAGAGCCCCGAGTCCAGATGCAGGACAGAGCCCAGGTGCCCAGAAGCCTACAGACCCACCCTGAGAACAGGGACCACAGCTGGGGCACGGGGAGAGGGCAGGGAACAGCCCTTAGTCCGGTGGAGGAGACCGGGGCTCAGGCATGGGTCCCGTGGCTGCCCAGAGCCTGCCTGCCGTGCCTCCTCCTCTCCCTGTGGGCGCCGGGAGCCAGGGAGGTCCAGAACCCCAGTCAGGCCATTCCCAGGCCTGCCATGCCAGAGCTTCCTCGGGGCCCGGGCAGCGTCTCACCTGGTCCCACAATTTACCCACCGAGGCCCCAAGGGGAGGCCATTGGCCCAGTCCCTGCGTCCGGCCTCGGGTGCGAGCAGCCTGCCTCCTCGCTCAGAAGGAGCCAAGTAACACGGCCTCCTCCTTGTCTCTCCACCCAGGAGGCTTGTGGGAAGTGACGCAGGCTCTGAACTTGGCTATGGGAACCGTCATTGTGCCTGGGCCACGTGCTGCAGGGAGAAACAGCTGGACAAGCCGGGGAGGTCCCTCCCTGTGGTCTTAGCTCCGCTGACCCGCGTATTTAACGCGGTGCTCTGGTCCCTGGGACCGGCGTTCCAGGTTCCCATTTGGTGTCGTGGCCCATCCACTTGAAGAACTTCTTTTATCATATTTGTCAGTAAAAAATTTCTTTTATCTGAAAGTTTCTTTCTTTCACCTTCATTCTCTAAGAATATTTTTTTCTGTCTATAGGATGATTTTCCTTTTAGTGCATTAAAAATGTTTTCCACTGTCTTCTGAAAAGTGAGCATTTATTCAAAGTATTGCTCCCCTGCGTGTAACGTGTAGTTTTTCTACGGCTGCTTTCAAGTTTTTTCTTTGTCTTTGGTTTATGTCAGTTTGACTCAAACATGCTTTGCCAAGGTTCCCCTGCCTTTATATTGATGTGGGTTTTCTGAGCTCTTGTAATCCATAAATTGATGTCTTTCATCAAATTCAGGTAATTTTATCCATCATTTCTTTAAAAGATAATGAGGATTTTAAAATTTCTGCTCTATTTCCTCTCTCTGCCCCTTCTATCACTCGAATATCACATATGTCAGACTTTTGATATTATCCCATGGGTCTCCAAATTATGCTTTTAAAAATTGGTTTCTTTCCCCTCCCCCCCTTCTTCAAATTGGATAATTTCTATCAATTTCTGTTCAAGTTCACTAACTCTTTTCTTTGCTGTTTTTGTTGTGCTATTAAGCCCATCCAGTGAACTTTTTGTGTCAGATTTACGTTTTCCAGTTCTAGAATTTCCATTTGGCTCTCTTTTATAGTTTCTATTTTTCTACTGCAATACCCAATCTATTCAATCATTATGAGCATGTTTTCTTTTATTTCACTGGGCATAATAACAGCAGCAGCTTTAAAACCCTTCTCTGCTTAGTTCAACACTCTGGTTTTCTCAGGGGGTAATCTCTGTGGATTGTCTTTTATTTCCCCTTGAGAACGGGCAGTGTTTTCTTGTTTCCTTGTGCCAAGTAATTTTGGGTTATATCGCGGGCTCTGTAAAGGTTATGCTGTGGGGCCTCTGGATTAAAGTCATTGACTTTCCTTGTTTTAAGCAGACAATTAACCTGATGTGACTCTAACTGGAAAATCTTCCTCCTGGATGCAGCTCGCATCTCGGTTGGGATGTTCAGGCTGGGCTGGGCTGCTTGGAGTCTGCCCTGCCCAGGCGTGTTTCATGGTCAGCCTGAGGTGGGCACAGAGTTTGCACACAGACTTGTGGATGCGCCCCACCCTGCGATGCTCCCTTACCTTTTCCTGTGGCTGAGGTTGCCTTAAACTCTGTGCTCTGGTCTTCAAGCTGTACAGGCTGCATGTTTGTTTGTTTTTAAAAGGACTTATTTTCGTGACCCACATGCTACAGACTCGGGGCTGCCCTCAGGCTGGAAACTGTTAAAATGGGAAACTTCCTCAGTTCTGGTCCCTTCTGCCCGCTTTGGGTCGTTCTCCAGCGTTTTCAGCCGGTTGTTTTCATGACCTTTCTGTGCATCTCGTTGCTGTCTTTGGACGAGTCGTTGTGACGGGACCTTACTTAGTGGCTACCGGAGCCAGGCTTTGGGGCCTGTTTTCAGTCTTCGTTGGGGACGTCCAGCAGCCCCTAATCTGGGCTTTGTAGTCCTCCTACCGAGCTGTGGCCCGGCTGGGCTCACGGTCGAATGCCCTGGGTGTTGCTATGGGCTGAGTTGTGTCCCCCCCCCAAGATTCATAGTTTGAACCCTAAGCCCCAGTGTGAGGGTATCGGGGATAGGGTCTTTAGGGGGTGACTGGGGTTTGTGAATAAATGGCGTCCTAAGAGTGGGAGCCTGAATCGATAGGATGGTGGCTTTGTGACAAGGGGAAAAGACAGCTTGTTCTCTTTCCACCATGTGAAGTCACAGCACGAAGGTGGCCGTCTGCAAGCCAAGGGGGGCCCTCACCAGAACCCCACCGTGCTGGCACCCTGACCCCGGACTGCCAGCCTCTAGAACTGTGAGAAATAACTGTATTTTGTTTGAGCCACCCATCAGTGGCACCTTGTCGTGGAAGTCCGAGCTGATCAATACAGGTGTTCAAAAGGCTTCTCTCTCTGGCTGGTCAGAGCTCAAATGTGCCCCAGATAGATTTCTAGAGCTGCTCCAGGCCCCACCGCTTTGGCCGTCTTCCCCACAAACAGCCACCTCGCAGCCTCCCCGAACCCCAGCCTGTTCCTCCTCTACTCAGCAACGCTGTAAGCCCTGCTCACAACCTCCATCCTTGTTCCACTCTGGAAAGTGCCTCTGAGCAGAGAGCGGGGCACACGCTGGGCTCCCCTCATGTGTCTGCTCTCCCTCAGGGTCATGGCCCTACACTGGCTGGTGTCCGACGTCTGAGAACAGTCGCCCCATGTAGTGTGTTCCATTTTGTAGCTGCTTGTGGCAGCGTCCCTGCTAGCGTCACGGCCACGGCAGCAGACATACGTGCTTTCACGGGACTTCTTAGAGGGTAACACACACACACAAAATGCACACACCAGCCGTGGTGGTGGGTTTGTACAGAAGGCAGCTCGCTTGTAGCCAGAACCCAGACCAGCAAGGAGAATGCCTCCACACTCCCGATGACGCCCCGTGTCCCAGCCTCAAAGGCCCTCAGCCTGGACTTCTGACAGCACGGACTAGCGTTTCCTGGCCAGGCGTTCACACGGGGATCACACCGCACACCTTCTCATGCCTGGCCTCGTTCGCTGATCAGAAGCGAGTAGCCACAATCCACTCGTGGTCTTTTTCTCCAGCTTTCCACTGTGCTGGGGTGTCCACTCACTTAGCTGTGGACTTTTGGTTATTTCCAGTTTCTGATCATTGAAAACTGCGATACACATTCTTATACGTGTCTTTTGGTAAAAGCATTTCTGTTGGTGTGCTTTTGTTGGGGTCTCCTCAGAGTGGAAATGTGAGGTCACAGGATTTGTGTGTGTCAGGCTTTCACGGGAGCCACTGAACAATCCCATTGAGTGAGAGGGCCCACTTGGCACTCGGCGGCTGCGCAGACGCTGAGCCCTCCTCTGTTTGTCTTTGGTGAGTCACGCTGGCCGGAAGTCACCCTGGTTTTGACTCGCGTCGCCCTGCTGACTAATGAAACCGGGCACTCCATTCCTCACACACTTGGGGGCATTCGGAGATGCCATCTTGTGAAGTGCCAGTTCAGATATTGTGCCCACTTCTCAGCCCTTCTGCCTCTCCCCCCTTTTAAAAAATTTTCTGTGTGTAGGATTTTTATGTGGACATAAGTCTTGTCAGATGCGCGTGTCACAAAATCATCTCTCGGCTGGTCTCTTCACTCTGTTAACGGTTTTTCCCATGAACAGAAGTTCTTAATTTTAATGTGCTACAATCGACCTGTTCTCTCCTTTATGGGCAGTGCTGTTTGTGTCTTGTTTAACGTTTCTCTCTAAATCTTAAATCCTTCCACATCGAGATGATTCTGAGTTACGACTGTCCCTTGCCAGGTACTTTCTATCCTTCGTTCCAGCAGCAGCTCGACAGGCCGGCCTTTTATTTCTTCATATAAATCGTTGCTGAGAACATCTGGCCCTGTAGGACTGAGGTCAGAGTCTGGGGGAACCTCGTGGGGCCCTCCTGCAGGTGACGCCAGGCCACTGCCAGCTGCTTTGGTCCTGTAACGGACATAGCGCACCTAACCGCTCGCCTGGGAGCGCTTCCCTTCCCGTCCTCACGGACAACTCGGCAGACTTGGCAAACGCCGCTAAGCGCAACAGCAACCGGCTGCGTCCGCTGGGCTAAGGATGGTGACAGGAAGAGAAAAAGAGCTTAGTCTCACATGATTGCCTCTTGGAAAACCCCGTGGTCAGAAGGTGGAGCTAAGGGGCCTGGGGGCAACGCGAACATGGCTGGATTTCCTTCTCTTCTCTGGGACTAGCTGTGCTCCTAAGTCTGAGGGTTTCAGAAATTGGCAGGGCCTTCAAACCACAGAGCAGCCTCCTGACTGCAGAGGCTGGTTGCCTAGTAACCAGCTCTTATGACATCATTGCCAGCTGCAGAGTGGGTACCCTGACCCAGGCAGTGTGGGTGCATGGGAGGGTCCTCACACGTAGACAGAGGAGGGAAGGGTCACTGTGCCAGCCAGCCACCAGCTGGGAAGGCTCCTGGGGCAGGCGGGAGGGGCCGGCCTGGAGTGGAGCTGGCACCAGCCGGGAGCTCGGGGGGCTGGTGGGGTGGGAGGAGGGGCTCAGAGAGAGGAAGGGTGCCCCGGGAGAAAATGCCCAGCTGACAAAGGAGAGATACCCCAAGGAACCGAGAGGGTGACCATGAGCACCCCAGTTCGCTGGGACAGCCCTGAGGACAGCTGTGTGAGCCTCTCAGTCACTCCCAAGGGTCCAGACTGGGCTCCGTGTCATACTGCTGGGGCCCCACGGCAGCCCCATGAGGAGGGCCTGTCCCGGTCCTGACAGGAGAATGGGAAGGCTGACTGTCAGAGGAGAAAGTGCCCCTGCCTCAGGGAGCACACAGGCTGCCCCCAGGGACAGGCACACACCCAGGTCACCTGCTGGGAACCTGCTGGGGAAGTGACGGGGAGGGATTGGGCTGGGTCCTCCCCTGTGGCACCACAGGGACAGAGCCACACAGGACAGAGGATGACATGGGACAGGCCCCTCCGGGACAGAGGACCACACGGGGCAGAGGGCCTCATGGGACAGAGGGGGATGACGTGTTTGAGAGAGGCCTTGGCCGCTGCAGAGAGGAGGCTTTGGTCCAGCTGGGAACAGCAGCCTGGTCAGGAGGTTCTGCAGACAGACGTCCAGGCCCAGTGGAGGCAGCGGGGTGCCTGGTGGGAAAGGGTCAGAGAGACCTGCTCCTCACGGAGCAGAGAGGGCCCGGGCCCTACATAGCAACATCTTACCACCCGTGCAAATAATCCAATTACATCAGGGTCATTTATTGATCGGCAAATCAAATGAGGGTGATTAACATAAGTAAAGGGATGGGGTCCTGGCATCAGACAGGCTTTGCGCTGGACCCAGTCTCTCCCGACACCCCAGGGAGCCCTTTGCCCCCCAGCCCTGGTGCCCCAGCCACCTCAACCACCACGCCTTCAGCCACTGCTGTGCTGTCCTCCTCGTCCTATGAAGGGCCCCCCAGGTTCCTCCAGCACCCACACCCCACCCTGTGGGGGCCCCCCTTCCTTGGCTGCCTCCCTCACCCCTGGGGAGCTCTCAAGGTCCAAACCTGCTCAGTGCGGACGGCGGGCACGGGGTGCCCCGGCCACACCCAGCTCCAGACGTGCGGTCGCTCTCCAGCCCCTGCACCCTGAGTGGCATGCACAGACTAGGAATTGGGGCTCCCCTCCCTGTTCCCATGGTGTCCAGCCAGCACCAGGTCCCCTCAGGCTCCCTGAGCTTGAGTGTGACCATCATTCTTCTATTGTCACTTAACCCCTGCCCCACCCAGCTCTACCGCCCCCTTGGGAACACAGGTCTGGAGGTCACCTGTGTCCCCTCCACAAGAGGCCTGAGTCTGCACCATCTCCCTGGCACCTGTCCTCTGCAGACTTTCTAGGGTGGGCGTCCTGACCCCTCACAACACTGACCTGGCACTCTGGCCTCTCCCTCAGGGCCTCTCTCGGCTGGGACCCCCACCTCCTCTGCCAACCACAGCCCTTCACATCTGGGGGGGCAGTAGGCTGATTCATGGCCCCAAAGAAGCCCTGTCCTAACCCCTGAACATGGGACCTTACATGGCAAAGTGGACTTTGCAGATGTGGTTAAGGACCTGGAGGTGGGGGACTGTCCTGGGTGGGGGGTGATCACCAGGGTCCTTATAGGAGGGAACAGGGGTGTCAAAGTAGGGAAGGAGGGGTGACGACCCGCGTCAAACTCCTGGCCTCCAGGCTGTAAGGTAGTAACATCGTGGTGCTTTAAGGCTGGAAGTCTGTGGTGACATGTCACAGCAGCAGCAGGCGTCCCACGCGGGGACCCCCTCCACCACCCTCCCTGCAGGACGCCCAGGTCCCTCCTCCCCTCCTGGGGAATGCATGTGGGAGACCCTGGGGATGGAACAGTGTCCCTGCCTGAGGGTGGCCCTGGGGGGCGAGAGTCAGATTTCAAGTTCAGACTCTGTGAGTAGGTGGGGGCGTGGATCAGCTGCAGAACAGTGAGCCGGTCGACCGTGGGTGATCTCATGCCCTCCCCTGTCCTCCAGACCCTGTCCCCCACAAAAGCTGGGAAATGCACCCCCTGGGGCGCTCCTGCCCTCTCAGCAGCCCCCATCCGTGCGTCCCAGCGAGGGTGCGCGGCGTCAGGGCCACACATGGCTTCCTGCCAGGGACACCAGAGGCCTTAATTGACAGCAGCAAAACAAACATTTGCTTTGGTGATCCACGCTGAGTTAGCTGCTCAGCGTTGTTTTAATTAAGCCTTGTGATGGATGAATCTCAATAAAGCAGCTGTTCAGAGCATTCAGGTGTATAAATAAAAACATTAGGAGGGCGTTAGCTGCCGCACACGTGACGTGACGGGGACAGACTTGGGACGGACGAGCTCAGGGCTGCGGGCACCTGTGCGGGCCTGGGGCTGTGCCTGCCTGGGGGGCTTGTTTTCGTCCTTCTCTGCAGACAGATGGGGATGGGACCCTGTCCCTAGCCTATGAGCAGCAAGTGGAAACAACTCAGAAAGGTTCCGGCGAACATCGTGTCCTGTGAACGAGGGCAGGGGACTGGGGGGTCCCTGCAAGCCCCTCTTGGGATCTTGAGTGGAGCTCCCAGCAGGGCACTGGGAGGGCAGCACCAGTGGGTGACCCGACCTGGGGGCCGCGTCCTGGACGCGACCTCTGCAGCCCTTGCTTCGCCCTCTCTGAGGCCGACCCCCTCCATCTGGGGGAGAGGTCCTTCCTGGCACAGCTGCTGGGCCTTTGGGGCCCCCTGAAGATGGTCTGCACCACCAGCGTCTTTCCTAGAAACCCCCTGTCTCAGGTCCCATTACAAACTCTGCTTCCCCCATCTGTGGCTTCATCACCAGAGTCCCCAACGCTGCCAAGAGCAGCTCCCGGGGCCTCCGTTCATTAGCTCCTGCCCATTAACTGGAAATAATGGTTTGCAAATTGGGCGGGAGTTCTATGGAGATTGGTGGCTAATTCTGACGCTGCTGATATTTCTTCTCAAAAATATCGAAGTGCCACTTTCATCCATGAGCTCATGTCTCGCTGTAATATGTTTAGCATTTTTATCTCGCGCCATTGAACTTGGGGTCTTGCTTAAAGCATCTCATCACCCTTGCAACGTGCACGCTTGATTGAGACACTCAGGCGGGACTTGCAGCAGAGAGAGGACGTTTCCTTGGGCCTGTCCGTCATCCCTCACCACCTCTGAGAGCAGCGGTTCTGCAGCGGGAGTTCGGCCCCGAGGCCCGGCTGCTCGAGGCTCTCTACTGTGGGTGTGATTTATGACTTGGCGGGAGGGCCAGGCCCTGGACTCCACCCATGCTCGGCCCCCCGCCCAGCTTGCCCTCTGAGGATAACTGTTCCTGTATCTGTCCCCCGTCAGTGGACAGTGCACACAGAGGTGCACACTTCCTGGGATGGCCGTAGCAAATGACCACAAACGGGGCGGGGTGGGGGAGCTTCAAATAACACCTGTTTATCCTCTCAGTCCCAGAGGCCAGATGCCTAAGATCAAGGTGTCCCAGGGCCACGCTCACTCTGGGGGCTTCAGGGGAGGGTCCTTCCTGCCTCCTCCAGCTCCTGGGGGCCCAGGTGTCCTGGGCTGGTGGCCACAGAACCCCGTCCTCTGCCTCCTCCTCTGTGTGTCTCTTATGAGTACACTTGTCATTGGATTTAGGGCCTGGATGACCTCATCTGAGACCCTTACCTTAATCACATCTGCAAAGAGCCTTTTTCCAAATAAGGTGACAATCACAGGTTCTTAGGGTTGGGCTAGACAGACATAAATGTTTGGGGCCCCCATTCAACCCACGATAGGAGGCGTGCAATAATATTTGGTGAACAACTAGAGTGGCCAGCTGACACCCCCAGCCAGGCCCTGGATTTCTATGGCTCCGTGACTAAGGAAGAGAGGGGAGGCATGGAGTCCGTCACCCACAGAGAATGGGGCACGGAGGCCCCTTGGTGGGAAGTGACTTCCTCGAGGTCCTCTGCAATGTGAGGTGTGGGCAGGATGAGGACAGGGGTCCTGCCCCCTCCTCAGGGCGGGGCTGTCCGCTTGGTGCCACTGAGGGATCCCAGCCAGGCCCTCTCCTTACCTTAGAGAAAGCAAGGACCCGTGGGGAGGACATGGGGGGGCCCGGGGGGAGGGAAAAAGGAGGAGGAAGCTCTGCTTGTGATGACAGTGACCAGCTGCACTGGGGGTTGCCCAGAGAGACACCCCTCTCACAGCTTCCTCGTGGCCCCCTCTGCCCTCACCGTGAGGCTGAGCACAGGCTGCATGAGGCCTGTGAGGACAGGCCCGCCTGTGTCTGGAGGAGATGGTGCCAGGTCGGCTGGGACTTCTCAGCTGCGGCCGGTGTGAGGCCCTGAGCTGGAGGCATCGCCGAGCGGCGCCCGGGGTCCTGACCCACGAAACCTGTGAGATAATAACGTGCACCGCTTTCAGCTGCTATACCTGGAGCACTTGTTCTGCAGCAGCGGATAGGAGCCGGGCTTGCAGGGTCACCAGGGACCCCGAGGGCAGGGTGGGTCCCCTTATGGCCTTGTTCCACAGGGTCTCCTTTCCTGCAGAGCAGGGGGGCTGCTATGCCAGTGCTGTCACCACAGACACGGGCGTGCGTGCATGCGTGCCGTGTGGCGCGTGGGTCCCCACCAGGTGTGTGGTGCAGTGTCCGGGTCTCCATCGGGGCCGCCCAGAGAGGGGCCATGTGCCTCACTGAAGCCCACCGTGGCTGTCACGGGGAGTCCTCGCTGGGAGGCCATCGCGGGCTGTCCCCGCTTTGGCTGATGGTCACGCATCCTGAGGTCACAGGGCCCTTTCACGACCCTCACTCCGCTGACGCCGTGCAGCCCAGCACCGCTCATCACACACCAGCTCCCCCTCGTTCCACGTCACTCTGTCCCTGAGAAACTGCCGCTCATAACGGTCCCGGGTCACAGCGGGTGCTAGAACATCTCAGATGATGAGCTCATCTTGCGGCTCAGATGTGTGGGCCTTGGGGGAGGAAAAGCAGGACACCCTCCCCCTTCCTCCCAGCCCGGCCCCACAGGCAGGTGCCCAGAGCCACTGGGAGGGAGCTTGCAGAGTCCTCCCCATCAGCACGGGCAGCCACCACGGAAACCAAGAGCACCGTCTTTGTCCTTCACCATCTGATGACAGGCCAGTGGGCTGTGGATTGGCCTGGTGAGCCAGGAGGCCCGACAGCCGCACAGCAGGACAGGACGGGAAGAGGCCCAAGCCAGCCCACCACGGGCCTGTCTCCCAGTGCAGCCAGGTCGGGCTGGCCTCACTCAGGGCTCCTCCCTGGAGAAGAGAGCTCTGCTCGTTAGGAATGAAATATCTGGGACAGGGCAGGCAGCCTGCAGGCTGTGCTGGAATGTCCCCCTCAGCAGGGCATGTGGGCTCGTGAGGCCGTGACTGAAGGCTGATTAGCTGTGTAATCGCATCTTTATTGCACTAATAGCTGTGTTTGTTATGTTAGCCAGCTCAGATTAAGCTCAGCACTAAAGGTGAGGTGCCTTGCTGGCAAAGGTGGGGCACAGCATGGCTTCTCTCGTGCTTGGGCAGCCGTGAGGAAATGCCAGGCACCCAGGCTGCAGAGGCAGAGATGACAGCCAAGGGGGTGCGTGTGGCTGTGGGCATAAAGCCATCGCCCCACTGGGCTGGAAGGGCCTGGGTAGATCATGCAGCCCAACCCCCTCCATCCCAGACAAGAAGACTGAGACCCAGTGAGGGGGGTGCCCAGGTCACTGAACAGTCAGGGCGGGTCTCCAGTGACCGCAGGCATGCCCTCCCACCCCCCGGGGAAGGGCCTCCCTGAGCTAGTTGCAGCCCGAAGCCAAAACTGCCATCACAGCTATGTAACAAGCTTTGCAGCTAAAACAATGCTTGTGTCTCCCAGTGTCCACACTCTGGGATCCGGGTGTGGCACAGCCGGGGGCACCTCTGGCTCAGGGTCTGGCACAGGCTGCAGTAAGGGTGTCATCTGGGGCTGCTGTCATATGAAGGCTCAACTGGGGAAGCACCCACCTCCCGGCTCTCACATGGTCATCGGTGGCCTCAGGCCCCTGTTGGCTGTTGGCCAGAGACACCGGTGTCTTGTCATCTCTCCACAGGGCTGCCCGGTGGCATTACAGCTGGCTCCCCTGAGGTGTGGGGGGAGAGAGAACGCCCAAGACTGAAGCCACCACATTTTGTAACCTGATCTTGGAAGTGACGCCCATCACGTCTGCCG
Source organism: Hipposideros armiger (assembly GCF_001890085.2). Lineage (NCBI taxonomy): Eukaryota > Metazoa > Chordata > Mammalia > Chiroptera > Hipposideridae > Hipposideros > Hipposideros armiger. Next base: position 933,221 of record NW_017731393.1, read on the forward strand.
AGTTCTATGTGCTAGGAGCAAATCCCCAGGGGAGAAGGGGTTACACCAGGTGCCCGCCCAGGAGGTGGGGTCACTAGACACCCCCTTCCTAGGGAGCCCCTGCCATTGGACAGGGTCCCTACTGATCCAGGGCGGCCAGGACCCACATGGGACACGCCAGGGCCTGCTGGGGGCCATGCAGCAGACACGCGTGTCCACGGAGGGTGTCCCAATGGTGCTGAGTGCTGTCTACCAACAAGCCCCTGAAATGAGGAAACTGAGGCAGAGGGGTTTAGTGATAGCGCAAGAGGCAGACTCAGAATTTGAACCTGTCAATCGGGCCCAGAGTCACGCCTGGCCCCCGGGTGACCCTGACAGTAAGATGACCAGGACAGAGAGGCCTTGCCAGTTCCCATAAATCAAAACTGTCCCTGGGGACACAAAGGGGAGATGGGTGACCAGGCCAGGTCCAGCCGCTGCCTCTGCCATGTGGGGGATGGGAACAGGAGAGCCCGGCTCCGTCTGACCTGACGCCCTCTCTGCCCGGCGGCCTGTGAGCTGGATGGGGCTGCAGCCCTCCTCCGGTTAGAGCAGCCTGACCCTGAGCGCCGCACAGGGCACGTGCACGAGCCCTGTCCTGTGTGTCCGTCCGTCCTGCCTGTCCCTTCAGGTCTGAAAGGCTATGAGGGCTCCCAGCCTGCAAGGCCTGCCTGAGCGGACAGGACACATGGAAACTCGAGCATTGGCCAGCGCCCAGCAGGTTTCAAAACACGTGGCTGCAGAAAGGGCAGGAAGAGGTAGGTCAGTGACGGTGGCGGCCTCGCACCTGGCTCAGGCCAGTCCCCCCAGCCCCTGTCCTCGGCCGCGACGCCCTCCACCCCGTACCTGTGTTCGCTGGGCTGGCTGCCCCCTCTCCCCCGTGTCCTTCCTCCGTGTTTGTGTCCTGCCCCCGAGGCCCTCGCGACAGATGACCACACACTGGGGGTTTCACACACACGGCTTCGTTCCCTCGGATGCTGGAGGCCAGAGGCCCATCAGGTGGCCCAGGGCCACACTCCCTCCAGAGGCTCCAGGGGACGGTCCTGCCTGCCTCCCCTGGCTTCAGGTGGCCCCAGGTGGTCCTGGGCTAGTGGCCACGTCGCACTGATCGGCCTCTGTCTTCATAGCCTGCTCCCCCACCTTCTGTCTATGCCCCTCTGCACCTGTCATAAGGACACCAGCGTTTGCATTTGGGACCCACTCAGATAACCCAGGATGACCTCATCTCGAGATCCTTAACTTAATGACATCTGCAAAGACCCTTTTCCAAACAGGGTCTCATCCACAGGTTTCAGGGCTTGGGGGCTTGGTCATATTGGGGTCACCATTCAACCCACTGCAGCATCTAAGGACCAGCTGTGCCAGGTGGGAGCTGGTACGTGGCTGCCCGCAGGCCTCCTGGCAGCCACAGCACAGACCCGGCCTTTGAGCTGTGTCTTTAGGAGCTGGCAAGCCCTGCACCGCCCGCCCTGGGACACCCAGGAGATAGGCATGGAGAGAGCTGCCAGCCGCTTCCGGTGGCCTGGGGCTGTGGCCACAGCTTCTGCACAGCCGCTGCTGGTCCTGGCTGGTCAGCCCAGCTTTGTTGGGAATGCCTTCTACAGGAGTTTCCATGGGAGAAACAGGGCATCTCCATTGGCTGGGGGAGGGGGTAGCCGCTTCTGGAATTTTAACAGACAACTGGCATTCCCTCCTGAAGGGCTGAGGAAGGGGGCAGAGGGATGAGATAGGAGGGGAGTGAAGCCTTTTGTGGGGTCTGTGCGGCAGGAGGGCCCTGTCCCAGGCTTAGCTCCTTCCTGAGGGGCTGCCCTTCCCCCCATCCTCCTGCCAGGGCCATGGTGAGGGTGGAAGTGGGCGGCAGGGCTCCCCATCACTGGTAGGGAGCTGGTGGGGGTACTTCTGCCCACACAGATGCCCCCAGCAGACCAAGAACTCCCAGAGACCTCGCCTGGCTTTCCAAACCCCACCCCCACCCCCACCCCGCCGCCACCTCCGTGAGGGGCCTGGGGAAAGGGCCTCGGGGTGGACAGTGACGTGAGGACGGAGGGCTTCTCTCCTTGGCAGCGTCCAGGTGGTCCGAGGCGGCCAGGGAGGCCAGAGCTGCAGGCTGGTGGGGTGGAGGCAGAGAACCGAGAATGTGCTGGAAACGTGCAGCGGGAGGGGTGGGGTGCCACTGGGATGACTGTAATTGCCTTCTTTCTGTGACAGTCAAATGCACTTTTAGCAAAAAGCTCTAAATCATCTCTGAGCAATTTCTTTTTCAAAGTGGAAATGGAGAAAACAAAGGAAAAGGAAGAGAGAATGAACCCTTCTCCTGGCTGGGGCTCCCCCCGGGGGCGGCGCTTTGACAGCGGTGGCCACTGAGTCCTGGGCTCCCCCCACCGTGCCCTGTGCCCCCCGTCATCTCCACCCCCCCATCCCCGTGGGCAGGTGCAGGCTCCACTCAGCCCTGTGCCCGCCCTGTGCCCTGTGCCCCCCCATCATCTCCGCCCCCCCCGTCCCCGTGGGCAGGTGCAGGCTCCACTCAGCCCTGTGCCCGCCCTGTGCCCTGTGCCCCCCCATCATCTCCGCCCCCCCCGTCCCCGTGGGCAGGTGCAGGCTCCACTCAGCCCTGTGCCCGCCCTGTGCCCTGTGCCCCCCCATCATCTCCGCCCCCCCATCCCCATGGGCGGGTGCAGGCTCCGAGAGGGAAGAAGGCTGACCTTGGTCCACACAGCCCACTTGAGCAGGACACAATGACCACGGCGGAGGCAGAGGCGCACTCAGCCCTAGGACTGAGAATAAGAGGGCATTCTTGTCCTGGGAGGGTGGTGAGGGGCTGGAGCCCCCGGGCATGGCAGAGTGCTGCCCACCCCTCTTCCAGCCTGGCCTTGTTCTGTGGGGCTAAGTCAGGGCAGTGCGGGCTCAGCCAGTGTGCGAGGCCAGGGCTTGGCCAGGAGGAGCTTGTCTTGGCTGACAGCGGGAGGCCAAGGGTGTCACAGGGTGAAATGCATGGGGACTGACCCTCAAAGGCGGTGGCCAGAGCTGGGGGCAGGAGAGCACTTGACTGGTCAGGTGGGTGGCTGGGGGCTCCCACAGGAGGAGCCTTGGCCCTCAGCTCCTGTGTCCGAAGCATCACACAGTGGACCTCAGGGGCGGGGCTGCAGCCTCAAGCGTCCCCAGGCCACCCCTGGGTCCTGCTTGTGTGAGCCACATGCCAGCCGGTGCACCTCGCCTGTTGTGGTGGCTGTCTCAGCACCTCTCCTGGCGGCTGTGAGGTCCCTGGGGCAGGCCCATGGCAGGGTCTCATGAGCCAGGATGGCGGAGGTGGAGGGCTGGCTGGAGGTGCTGGGGCTGCCCCCTCGCAGCCCATCCAGCAGAGCCGGGAGCTCCGCCCGGCAGCTCCCCCTGGTGCCTCCCAGGCCCCTTTCTCTCCCAGGCTCAGAGTCACAGCCACAGCCACACACCTGCTCAACACCAGCCACCCCACCTCCGCCTCCTCCTCCCACCTGTGCGGGGTTTCAATAACCCAAACTCATTTGAAGCATGGATGACACTTTAGCTCAGCTCCACCACCATTACAATTCACTTGACATTCAGTGGGCAGCAGTAACAATGAATCTTCCGGATACTGAGTGTCCCAGCCTTCCTCCAGAGCCAGCCCAGTGTCACTCCCTCACAGCGCCCAGGATGGACGCGGCCGGGTGCCCCAGCAGGGGCAGTGATGGAGGCCCCCATCCCCAGGCCCCCGGGCCCCCGGGCCGTCCTGTCCACTCAGGCCAGCACTTCCTGGCAGAGAAGACCAGCTGGGGCTGCTGGGATGGGGCGGTGACAAGAGACCCTCAGAGCCGACGCCTGGCTGCCCAGGTCTGTAGCACTTAAAGCCCCACAGCCAAGCCAGGGCCGGCCATGCCATCCCGCCCAGCAGCCCTCAGCAGCCCTCTTCCACCCACCCGTGCCCCCATCTCGCCTTCCGCACTGGAGCACACGCTCCAGGGGTGGCTGCAACGCTAGCCACAGGGCCCGACCTGGGGGTCTGCTGGCAGGAAGGGGACCGCAGGCACCCCTGTGCCGTTCGTGGCCTGACCACCCCCCACTTTCCCCACACACCTGCGTTGTGTTTGATCTGCTTCTGGTGGTAGCGGGGCCCCTTCCCACCGTGCTTTTTCTTCTCTTTGGGCATGGCTTGTAGTTTTCTGCTGAAAACCCACCGTATTGGATTGGGCAGTGGGAACTGAGGAAGCAGGCCTTTTGTGGGAGGTTCGCTGTTAACCCAGCTGGGATGTGCCTGGGTCTAACGACTGCCATAGCTGGGGTGCCAGAGGCTTTGCTCTCCCAGGGTCCTTGTTTTTGGCTCCCCTGGAGACTCTGGGCTTCCCCAAGTCCTCCGCTTCAGAGACAGCCTGTCTTTCCCTGAATCCACTGTCACTACAGGGGGCCCTGTGGGGAAGGACAGCACTGCACCTTCCAACCCCGAGTCAGTCGTAACGGGCCTGTGACCTGGCCTGCAGTCTCCCGGATGGCTCTCCGAGGACACGGCTTGTCACCCCTCTTGTCTGCTGTGGCATCCTGACGCTACTACCCTGAAGCCCTGGCCCGTGTTCTGCTGTTTGCGTGTTTGTTTTTGTTCTAAGGTGGAACAGGAAGATGGCGTGGGAGGAACCCCCTTCTCCCAGGCCGAGGCCTTTTCCTTGGAGAATGGCCTGCATTATGGGGAAGGCTCTGGACCATTACTGTCCTCCAGCCACTGCCAGAGATGCTGGGACCCTCCTCTGATCTTCACGTGAGAACCTGGCCATGTTTCTGGAGCAGACGCCTGTGAAAGTGTTGGGGGCCCCAGGACGGCGGCCCCGAGGACTTTCTCGGTCACTGGCCCGCACTCGGCCTCCAGCAGCCCCCAGCCTCCATCTGCGGGTTCCTACCAGCCCCATCTGGCAGCTCTGTGCCTGCTGAGACCTCAGACTTGTTCCTCTGTGTTTGCCTTTCCCTCCGTGCTCTGATGCACCTAAGAAAAGTCATGGGTTTCCAGTTTGCCCACCCTTTCCCGTGTTGTGAGGACAGGAGCGACGATTCCAAGCCCTTCACATGTTGGCGCTGAAGTGGGAAGTTGCGATGGTTTAAATCACTTTAATGATTTTGTCCAGACAGCACCGATGCGACCCGCGCAGGGCTGCTTATGGGATAAGGGAGGTGGAGCTTGGCCAACAGCCTTTGAAAACATCGGCTTTTCTCACATCAGTGAGTAATATAGGGTCGGCCTCCTCTGGCTCCCCACCGCAGAGTGGGCCAGCTCAGCCTGGGTGACTGACGTCGGGGCCGTCACGCAGCAACTCCGTGGGGCAGGCGTGTCCCGGAGAGACCGCAGCTGGGGTGGTGCGTGGTGGGCATCAGGATAAAGCCCGCTTAGCCCCTCGCTGCGTTCTCCCCGGTTCAGCTCCTGCGAGCATCATGCTGGGCGGGGCACCTCGTGGACAGTGGAGCCGGTAATTGGCCGAATCTGAATGAGCCCTCCCCCCAGGAGCTGGGGTGGGGGTGGGGTGTCTGGTAGAGCGTGGAAGGAGCCAGCCCTGTGACGGCACTGGTAGCTCGTCGCCGACAAGCTCCTTATCAGGGCCATAATGTTTCTCCGCAACAGGCCTGATCCCAGGGTCCCCACGGCTGCCCCAGACTCCTCTGCTCCCTGCACCCTCCATCCTGTCCTCGGGGACCCTGCACAGAAGAGGCAAGGCCCCGGGGGCACATTTCCTGAGAGGCGCAGCTCGCAAATGTCTTCCCTTTGCTCTTATGTCTGGGCCTCGCCCTTCCCTGGGGTTTGGGGCACTTCACCTCGTGCTCACCCTGTGGTGGCCTGTGCGCTGGCACATGACTTCCGGGGCGCAGTTTGCAATATGCGGTGAGAACAACAGGGCTCCTGCATCATGGGGTGACCTTGATTCAGGGGACCTACCCTGAAAAAAACTGCTCTGCTGAACGAAAGTTTACCACTAAAGTGCACCTTGCCACAGGTCAGAGGAGCCATGTGCTGGGGCCACCCGGAGTGTCAATGCTTGGGGACAGGGACAGAGGAAACGCACATCCATCCCACTGAACTGCATGTGGGCAACACAACAGAAAACTGCAGGTTTCATGGGAATGTGCTCACAGAGTGTACGAAAACAGGAATGCAGCAGACACAAGAGGTCACCTGTCCTGTGAGTGTGACATTGCGACCTGTGCATTCATTCATGCATGCATGCATGCAACAAATATTTATTGAGCACCTAGCACGTGCCAGACACTGCTCTTTATGCCAAGGACCCAGTAAGCCCACCAGCAGACCCTGTCTCGTCACTGAGGCTGCAAGGCTGAGCCAGTTCCCCTTCTCAAGTCTCCGTTGATTCTTCTAGAAGGTAGTGGGGCTGGAATGAGGGTGCAGGAGAGGGGTGCCAGCACATGTTCTCCACCCTGTGCCACTCAGCAGCGTGTCTCCATTATCTCTCCTCGTGGAGTAAGGGTCAGAGATGTGGGTGCCCTGACATCCAACCTGTTGCCTGGCAACACGGGCTGTGAGCCTCCCCGTCAGGTGGCAGAGCACCACCAGCTGGGAGGGGGGGGCCTTGCTGGTCTGGGCTGCCTGCCGTGGGCTAACCCAGCCTCCACTTCCTTTCCTGGGCCTGCAGACAGGAGTGCAAGGGGTCTGCCATGGCCCATCGGCTCACCAATGGGCCTCACCAGGGCCACTCACCCCAACTCCTCGCCTCGTTAGGCAGCTGCCAAGCAGCCGTTCTGTCTGCCTAGACATATTGACACAAACAGCCTTATTACCTGGCTAATTAGAGCCCAGAGGCTTGGCCAGAGGGGCCCCCACTCTAATCAGTCCTAGTAATTACGTTGGCAGGTGCTTTGGAGGGAGTATATCTATGGTGTCTGCCGTAGAGATTGCCTAGGCATATTTCAAACCAGCTTCTCTCCTTCCTCCAAGAAAGGCCCCAAGCCTGCCCCCCGGGGCCAAGAGAAAAGTCCAAGCCCACTGCCTCCAGGGGCTCTTTGCAATCACAGATTCAGCAACTCCTGGGTGGACAGCGCCAAGCCAGCCATGCATCGCTCTAGCCTGGGTTCAAACCTGTCCCATGGAGGTGATCACAGCTTCCTTGCAGGGCCGGGCGTGGTGGGAGCATGCATTTCAAACACCCGGCACCTGGGTATACTGTCCGAGAGCAGGTGCAATAGACAGCCCACTTCGAGGTTGCAGAAGTTAGCCTGGGGGGTCGGAGCAGGGAGCACAGGAGAGGCAGCATTCCAGAGACCGTCCCGGAACCTCAGGCTTCTCATGAGGAAGTGAGCAGAGTAATGTCTGTCCTTCCTGCGGCTGCAGCAAGGTGACACAGGGGCGTCGTCTTGAGCCAGCCGGGGCCCCTGGGGACTCGGACCGGCCTTTGTAAAACTTGACTTTCCCTGACCTGAATTTCGAATCCCCTCAGCTCTGACAGTGTCCAATAAATAACTCCATGCTGCCTGAGTGATGACAAACCCCAAACGGCTTTAATTTTGCAGAGCGGTAAATTAAATGCAATGCCTGCCACGTGTGCACGATTAAACTCTTTTTATAGTGTCTCATGTTGCTTTACGACTGGACCACCGCTCTCTCAGAATTCTTGGCAGAGGCTTTACAGGCTCACCCAAGCCTGGGCCCTGGGCCGTGTGGGTGGTGAGACCCCAGCAGGGTCCCGTTCTCAGAACCGCAGAGCCGGGCCAGCTACATCCAGGTGCGGAAGCTGGAGTGCTGTGCGCTCCGCCAGCCCACAGTGGGCTGCAGGCAGTCAGCATGAGCGGACGGCCATGCACAGCTCCACCCCGGATCTCCCCATCAGGTCATTCCTGCTTGTACTTCTCCTGTTCTGTTCTTCCTTCTCCTGCCTGGCTTTTGTGTGAATTAAGCTTTTTTTATTTCTCATTTTTCCTTCGCTACTGGTTTGGATGTTATACATACTGTTTACATTATTTTAGTGGTTATTCATATTTAATGTACTTATATACAAAGTCAAAAGTTAACCAAAGGATACATGCTGAATGATTCCACTCACATGAGGTCCCTGGAGGAGTCAGGTCCACAGAGACAGGAACCGGATGGCGGTGCCAGGGCTGAAGGAGGGGGCGTGGGAGTTAGTTTAATGGGGACGGAGGTTCTGTTTGGGAAGATAAAAGAGTTCTGAGGATGGACGGGGGTGGGGGTTACACAACAATGTGAATAAACATAATGCCACTGAATTGTACACTTAAAATGGTTAATTTTATGTCATGTGTATTTTATCACAAATTTTTAAAAGTTAGCTAAAGTTCCCAGCCAATTCTGGAAAGAAAGAAAGAAGAAAAATAAATGCATAAGAAATGAAAAGCGGAAAGACCATCAAAGTTTTCTAGATGGTACGATTGTCCAAGAAGAAGCAAAAACAAACATATATATAAATGTGTTTATGTCTCTCCATATATGTACATACATATTTTTTTCTTTCTTCCTGTATATATGTAAAATATATATAAAATAGGAAATTTAGCAAAATTGCTGGACACAGAATCAATACCCAAATCCATTTGCATTTCAATCTATCAGCACCAACCACAATCAGTCAGAAAATATAAAGTTTTAAATGTCATTTACAATATCAGCGAAAAGTGTATAAAATACCTAGCAATAAAACTAAGAAGAAGTGTGTAAACACTTTGTGGAAATCATTATTAAAACTTTATTTAAAGACATTAAGAAAACCTAAGTACAAGTAAAGATACACTGGGTATTTCACAAAGATGTCAATTCCCCCCAAACTATCTAAAGATGTGATACAATTGGAACAAAGATCCCACCGAGGTCTTTTCATGCAGCCTAAGCCGCTGATTCTAATTCTTATATGTGAGCTAATGACCGAGAGCGGCCAGGGCAGCCCGAGTGAGCTGAGGGGCTCGCCCCAGCGAACGTCGGTAGTTATGATAAAGCCACAGTCCTTAGACCTTCCAGAATGTCCTGGATGGACAGAGAGCGCTGAGGAAGAGGACGAGGGCAGAGCTAAGGGCACACTTGTGGAAACTGGAAGCGTGCTTGTGGTGAACAGTGCAGGTGGGTGTGGAAAAATGGTGCTCTTGATAAGACGCTGGGAAACTGGCTTTCCATACTAACAACACTGGCGATGGTGGACCCCGACCTCACACCGTCGTTGGAAATAAATCAGAAGTGATCAAAGACACAAATGAAAAGCCTACCTGAAGCGACTGTAGCAGAGAAAACGACTTCCTATACAGGAACAAACCACAACGGAAAATCTCGACAAAGGCAACTGTGTTAACATTCGGAATCTCAGTTCATGCAAAGAAATCGCAAAGTGAAAAGAGAAGTCACAGACGGAGATAAAATATTTGCAGTCCAACTACCTGACAAGAGCTCACGTAGGAAATACGTAAGGAACGCTGATGGATCAGTGAGAAGGGAGACCATCCTGGAGGGGAGAACAGGGTCCTATGAGCGAGCACGTCACAGACGAGAAAACGAGCGCTTATACATGCTGGACACAAGCCCAGCCTCACTGGCAGCCAAGGACATGCCGCTTTAAGATCCCCTGGGGAGTTCTTGTTCAGATCTCAGACTGAGTGTATGCATCTCATTATTTGCTCTCCAAACTCCCACGAAAACTACAGTAATGAGAATTTTTATGACATACACCATTAAGGATGAGAAGACCAGAATAGGAGACAAAAGCAAGATTCTAGAAGCTAAGGAGCATATGAACAAGCTGTAGTGCCTTAGCAGACTGGAGACAGATAAACCGTAGGCTAACAAGGGAAAACTGGATTACCGGATGTGTTCCCAAGAACATTCAGACTCAGGAAGGGTGGTAGCAGGTGTCTGTGGGACTGGGGATGCAGGATGGAGGCAGCGTGGGACCACGACGAGGCAAAGAGGGGCCAGAGCACATTTGAGGGGTGACATCATAGCCGTTAGAGAAATGCAAATTAGAACACAATGCGCTGCCACCACACACCTGGTAGGACATCTAAAATAGAAGATAATGACAAAACCAAGTGCTGGCCAGGGTGGAAGACTGGACCTCTCCTACGTTGCTGCTGGGAACGTAAAATGGCAAACCACCCGAAATTAGTCAGCAGCTTCTTAGAAAGCCAACATACATTTGCCATACGAACCAGCAAGTGAGTGACTCCTGGGCACTCGTTCCAGATAAATGAAAATGGATGTCGGTGCAGAACAACCAGTACGTGACAGTGCAGAGCAGCTTTACTTGCAATAACCAAACACTAAAAAAAAGCGAAAGTCCCCCGTAGGTGGATGGCTAAGCTAACGGGTCCGCCCGCACCACGGAACACGGCTCAGCAATAAAAAGGAACAAGCTGTGGACACAGAATGAAGTACATGGCTGTCACCTACGCTGAGTGACAAAAGGCCGGCCTCGGAGGTCACATGCTTTATTACTGCATTTATGTAGGACCCTAAGGATGACAACATTGTATAGATGAAAAGCAGGATGGTGGTTGGCAGGGGTTAGGGACATGGTGGTGGGGGGGTGACTTTAAAGAGGTGGCATGAGGAAGACCTCTGTGGGACAGACAGCTGTGCGTCCTGATTGACGTGCCGTGATGAGCATGTTCAGAGGACGGGGAACTCAGTGGCCGCAGCCTGGAGAACGATGGAGCGATGCCTTCAGGATGTTAAAGGAAATGGTTTCCAGCTCACCCCTCCATGTCCGAACCAGCTGTCCACCAGCCATGAGGGGGGAGAACGTGCCTTCAGACATGCGCATCTCAGAAAACTTACTTCCTGCGTGTCTTTCCTCAGTGAATTATGGGTGGGTGTGCTCCCTAAAAACCAGGGAGGAAGCACAGAAGCCACAGGGTCCAGAAAACAGGAGAGAAGGAAAGGGACCCTCGGGGACGATGGCGAAGGGGGAGCCCAGGCACACAGGGCCAGCAGGCAGGCGAGAGGGGCGTTTCCAGGAGACGACACTGAGGGCTGCCATCGCCATGATGTCTCCTGATGGACCGTCTTCTTCTCTTCATGTAACCACAGCAGAAAGGTTACCCCCAAACAAGCAAGTAAGACAGGAAAGAGGAAGGCATGGATGGGGTTCAGGAATTGGGCTCCCGCCGGGAGCAAGGCCAGGCACCAGTGTAAGCAAACCCAGGAGAGTGCCAGCGCAGAGCCAGCCTGGGTCACAGGACGAGGCGCCAGGCACAGGCCTCCAGGAACAAGTGACGTGGAAAAGTGCCCAGAAGGATCTTGGGACTTGGGAAGAGTTAGTGACGGGCTGGAAAACGTTACTACAATAAAGGAAGATGCAAGGCGATGAACAACCTTAGGAAACAGAGAGGAAGGCAGGAAACTGGGGAACTCCGTGATGCCAGCTGAAGCTGTGCCTGACGTGCAGACGCAGTGGGGTCTGCCAGCGAGCGGGCTTGGTCAGAAACGGTCATCTAACTGCACCGGGGAGCAGAGAGGGGCCGCAGAGGGGACAGCGGACGAGGCCTGAATTGTCATCGGCTGCTCATACACTGAGAAACCCTAAGAGCTGGGTCAGAAGCTAGCAGCACACATACGCACAATTTAGAAATATGGGGATGTGTAAATGCCAGAAAAATTATTTAAAGCTACTAATGGTTGATTCCGGATGGAGACTGGAGTGAGTGGGGGAGGGGTGGATAAACCCCTGAGCTTTGTCACAAGCCAACTGGACGAGCGCAGTGTGTGTGTTTATATGTGTCAATCATATACAACTAATTGTACTGTATGTAACTTCTATTTATTTGTTCATTTAAAACAAAACAGTAAGGCACCATTTTACAACCAAATTTGCACAAATTAAAAAGCGGTTCAATTCCAGGGCCGATAAAGGCTCTGGAGCGACCGAGCTCTCAGCCACCGCAGTCAGGGTGGTGGTCACTTTGGAGACTTCTCTCCCACACCTAGTAAACGTGACATGCACGGAATCCATGAGCTAGCAGTTCCCACCTGGGTGATATCTCTAAAGCAGTGGTCCCCAACCTTTTCACATTTTGGCAAAGAATGATAGTCTTGTTTGGCACCGTGGAGCCAGTGGGCAGGGCTGCTTCAGGATGCCAGGGTCAGCCAGGAGGCCCAGGGGCCAGGCTGCCCAGCCCCTGCCCAGCTGCCCAAGAGGGCTCCGTCACTCGTGCAGCCATCTGCAGCCCTCCAGAGAGCTCATCCAGAGAAGGGCTCACACCTGTGTGCCTGGCGGTCTGGACCAGAGTGTTTGCAGCAGCACCATGACAGCAAAACACCAAGACAACATAAATATCCCTGCACGGTGGAACTGATGAACACAGTGTTATATGTTCCTACAACGGAACAGCACACAACTGTCCAGACTAAAGAGTAAGCATTAAAATGCACGGACCTCACGCCCGTAGTATTAAATGGAAGACGCAAGACAAAGATTACATGAGGTCTGACAATTAAGTTCATGAACTTGTTACAACAATGTTGCCAACCTTTTTTGATATCAGAGGGATTATTCATTATGAATTTGTGCTAACCGGACAAACAGTTAACCAAGTTTACTAGTTGGAAGGGCTGAAAAGGCTGCGTGAAAAAGTTAGATGAAAATGACCTGAACTTTTCGCCAACAATTCATGGCTCTTGCATCACGACAATGCACCAGCTCACACGGCGCTGTCTGTGAGGGAGTTTCTAGCCAGTAAACAAATAACTGTATTGGAACACCCTCCCTACTCCCTGATCTAGCTCCCAGTGACTTCTTTCTTTACCAGAAGATAAAGGAAATATCTAAAGGAAGACATTTTGATGACATTCAGGACATCAAGGGTAATATGACGACAGCTCTGATGGCCATTCCAGAAAAAGAGTTCCAAGAGTTGAAGGGTGGACTAGGAGCTGGCATCGGTGCATAGCTTCCCAAGGGGAGGAATTCGAAGGTGACCATAATGATATTCAGCAATGAGGTATGTAGCACTTTTTCTAGAGTGAGTTCATGAGCTTAATTGTCTGACCTCGTATACAAAGGAAGATTCTATTTATATAAAGTTTGAAAAGCAGCAGAAACTAAACAATATATTATTCAGAACAACAAACATAAATGGTTAAAATGATAAGAACAGCAGGGAGAAATTAATATAATTCATGTTAGCGGGACCTGGCGGGAGGCATGGGGGGTGGGGGATGTGATTAGAAAGGGGCAGTGTGTGCTTAACTGTGGGCGGCCACACAGGTGCTGGCAGCATTAACTGCTGCTGTTGTCATTGTTATCATTATTATTCTTTAAATTGTATATAAATATTTTATACACTCACATATATGTACGCTATATAACATGTTAATAAAATTAAACTTGAAGTGACTAGCAAAAAAAATGAGCAAAATAAAATAGTAATAATTCCCTCACTCCCCCCCCTCCCCCAACAATGCAGCTATCAGGGCGCTTTCACATGACCGCCTACCTGCCTCCCCGTTTAGATGTAATTGTTCCCAAGCATTTTATTTCCATCCTGTTCCTTTTAGCCCCCGAGTCAGATGTTGTTATCTTTGCTTCACATTGTCACGTATTCTGACCCACGTGTTGAACCTTTTTCTCCATTCCTCCTCTTGTTTCAGAGCTTCCACCTGGACCATAGATAGCCCTTCTTCCTGGGTCTGTTGTGGATAAGTTCTACTTTTAGCTGAAAATATCCTTATTCATCCCAGATCTTTAAAATACTTTTTCTCGGGTGTACAGTTCCAGAGCATGCATGGATTCCTAGCTGCTCCCAGGTTCTGTGCTCCCTTTCTTCTTGAGTCATGAGACCCCCCCCCATTTTCAGCTGGGCACACGGCCACCAGGAATAACTGCCAGCCCCACAGGCAATGCAATTCAGCCAAGTTCCTCTTGCAATAGAATAGAGGAGAAATGTGTGTGTGCAGCTCCTAGGATGCGTTCTGTGGGGGAGAGGGGGTGTGCCCACCTTCGTTTCTCCTTCCTCCCTGTTGGCTGGAATGTGAGGTGATGGCTGGAGCACCAGCAGCCATCTCGGACCACGCTGTGACCCTGGGAATAGAAGTCACAGCAGTGGAGCAACAGGCAGAAGCATTGGGGGTCCTGACACGGGTGCCCCACCATTGTCCTGGGCTGACCCCTGCGGGCTTCACAAACATAAAGAGAAGCACACTTATATCACACTGAATTCGTGAGGTTGGGGGCTTTCTGTTCTATCTGGCCCAGCCCTATCCTAATTTGGTATAGGCGTGGGAGGCAGGAGAAAATTATATGACAAAGTTCTGGCCTGGGCGGGGGAAGTTTGGTGCAGGGTGGGGAGAGGGGCCGGCAAGGGGAGGGGAGCAGCACCCTGGTGTGGTTTCTCCTCCAGAGCTGGGCTGTGACCCTTCCCTGTCTGCCTCGCGTGCCACCTCACTGGGGCTGGTCTCCCCGCTGCTCTGCAGGGCTGGGGCATGGATGTCACCCTCTCTAGGTCCTGCTGTGACGTGCTCTGGCCTGGGCTCTGTGCCAGGCACAAGGAGGGCTCCGTGAGGAGATGGGGAAGGGGACCCAGCACGGAGAGCTCGGGGCTGCGTGCTGTCCCGGGGGCCCCATCGCCTGGCTGGGGGATGCTGGGCACGTCCCTTTAAGACGCTGAGTCTGCTGGCAGGGCACACAGCCCACTGGCCCTCCTAGTGTCCCATAAAGCTCGGCCCCATGGAGAACCCTTGGGAGGTCCCCAAGCCCACGTGCACTGGGTGGGGCCCTGACAAAGGGAAACTCCCTTGGAATGTGCTCACAACTCCCAGGGTGAGGTCACAGAGGGCAGGGGAGGGTGCCCGGAGCTGGGTGACCACCTGGGCACAGGGGTGGGGCCACACATGCGTGCTGGGGGCCTTGGTGTGGCACTGGGATGAGACGGCCCCTGGGAAAGAGGAGGACTAGAGCTGGGGAAACTGAGTCACGTGGCTGGCCCTGATCCCCCACCACGTTGGCCTGTGCTGTGAGGCTCTGTCCTGCCTGCCCAGCTTCTGAGAACGCCGCGCCCCTTTGCTCCAAGATTCATTTTTCCATCAGATTGATATTAGAGTCACTTCACGCCGTGCTCTCCGAGCGTCAGCAAAATAAAGATGCAAATAAGCCCCCTGACCCGTCTCCCGGGGCCTCCCACCACCCTCGCCACGCACACAGCTTTGAATTTTAAATTTCATTTTCCCATCGCTTTTCAATAACTGCTTTTCCCCTGCGATGCCTCGAGTCCTGACCTTATAATGCCCGAGTTAAAAGGCAGTGTCTTGTTTCCAGCTGCAGGTAATTTACTTCTGAATGGTCCAATTACTCGGCGGCCGGGGCTCTGCCTGGCCACCCGGAGCTGCCCGGAGATAATGGTGTCACAGAAAACGCATCTGCTGGGCTGACCTGGGCCCATCCCGGGCGTCCGCTGGCGGGCGGGACAAAGCATGCTGGGGGGCCCTGGGGGACCCTCCGAGGGTCCACCTCACCCACCGGCGAGGCAGGTGGCCTCTACTGAGCACCACCAACCCCAGGGGCCCCGGTGGGGCTGTGGTCAGCACGCCGCCCGGCTTCTCAGCTTCTCAGGTGCCGCTGTCTGGCTGCTGCTCTGGGAGATGTCAGAGGCAGCATGAAACACGGCGTTAAATGCAACACGGCGCTACGGTGTTGAAAGCTACGGCGTTGAAAGCCGTGTCAAGCTTGACCTTTTTCTAGCCCCGATTCATTGTCATGGCCACAAGGCGGCTTTATGAATTTCATGTCCATGTAACATAAGGTCTGGACCGATGGAAACTATCTGTACCTTCAAATTTCTTAAAGTGAAACACGTAAGCATTTTGCTCTTCTCTAATATTTCCTCCCTGAGCACAGATGCTGGTTTCTAAGTGGTTTGGCCTCAGGGGAGACCTACATCTAAGCGATGCCACTTGAAAGCCAAAAGAAAAACGCCTGACCACTGACAGGGGCCGAGGGTGCCCATCCCTTCCCTGCCTGTCCACGGCGTGGTCACATGCCTGCCCTAGGGACCAGTGCCAGGCCACACTGCAAGTTGGGGACGTGCTGACTAGGCCTCTCAGAATGCCAGTGGGCTGGAGGGGACATCAACTCAGCGGAGCTCGGGGGTCAGGGCAGGCACACTGCCCGGGAAGCAGCTGTTTGGGGCCCGCACCTGGGCAGAGTGCAGAGGGTGCTGGGAAGGAGGGGCACAGTCATTGGGAGAGCAGGGACCCCAGCGCCTCAGAGGTCATGGCCTGGCATGGCGGCTTCCAGAACAGGAAGCTTGACCGTGCGGGGAGAAGGGAGGGTGGTGCACGATGACGGCCCCCGGCCCTGCCCGGACCTCAGCGGGCTCACCTGTCTCCTGGCCCCACCATCCCAGGTCACACGTTACCCATGTCCCCGTCTGTCAGCTGGCCATGCCCCATGGGCCC